>NC_068911.1:132056003-132366717 GCF_023091745.1 Budorcas taxicolor | reverse complement strand
TTTCCTTGAATTTCATGGTCAGAATTATATCGTTTCCTGTTGGTGATCTCAACTAACCTTTTAAGTAAACAGTAACAATGAAAATTAAATGAATTACAACTTCTCATAGAGGGGATAGAGAATTGAGTCAAGTTTTCCAGCAAAGGGAGTACCATGAGCAAAAGCATGAGGATGAAAATGTATCAAGCCTACTCAGGGATTATGAGTAATTCACAGTGGCCAAAGCACAAAGTCCGTGGGAGAATTGATGGGAGATGAGACCATGAGGGAAAAATAAGAGCAAATTGTGGTTCTTATTGCTGCTGCTTCTAATGTTCCTAAATTGTGAACTAGAGGTGTCTCATTTAAGTAAATCTCAGTAAAACTATCAGTTTACTAAAGGATACACTGTGGGGCCATTATTCATCTTTCAAAAAGGAATAATAATACATTTCTTCAAGTAGTAAGGATTCTTGATACATTTACAACTTTATTTGCTTTGTAAATTTAGATTGATGTACAACTTTTTAGGAACATGTGGGTTGTAAATAAACTATCTCTTGACTGGTGTGAGTGTCACCTCACCTGCATAGTTGGGAAAAGGTGGTCAGAGTTGTTTTCTCTACTGAGGGAAATATATTTGTTTAAGAGGCCGATGAGATGATTAAAATGAAATGTTAATAAGTATTATTTGCTTATGGCCTGAATGCTTGGAACTCTTTAACCATTGATCAAAAGGATGTAGCCTTTGAACTTATATGCTTGCTTTGGGTTCAGAGTTTGAAGGTAAAAGTGTTTAAATTGTAAATTTCTTGGCATCATTACACTTAAGTTCCATGTACATTTTCCTATGTAAGTTCCAGGTATTCTCTATATTTTTTCAAACTTCTTATTTTGAACACATTTTAGACTTGCAGAGACTTTGCAAAATGTTACAGTTTCCATATATTTCTAACCTAGCTTCCCCTGATGTACACTGTATTACCGCAGTGCAGTTATCAAAAGTAGGGAACTACCAGTGTTTTAATACTACCAACTAAAAACGTTATTGTAATTTCACTATTTTAAAATTAATATGCTAAATATTAATAGTATTTCCACTAATTACCTTTTTCGGTGCCAGGACCCCAATCAGGAACCACATTACATTTAGTTATTATTCTTAGCTTTCTGCAGTTTGTGACCATTGCTCAGTCTCTTCTTTCCTTTTTTTTTTTTTTTTAATGACCTTGTCACTTTTAAAGAGTACTGATGGGTTATTTTGTTGAAAAAAGTCTCTCAGTTAGGGTTTTCCATGATTTGACTGAGATTATGCATTTTGGGCAAGTCTACCTCAGATACTATGTTGTGTCCTTTGCAGTGAATCATATCACAGAGTTCTTAGTGTGAGTATGTCATCACTGGTGATGTTGACCTTGATCACTTAACCAAGGTGGTTTTTATTCTTTGTACTTTGACCTGGTGGCTAATCATTATCTGTTGTTTCTGACAAATAACCAGGAAACAGATCACAGATTGTGGAGCTGGAAGGGAACTTAAAGATCATCTTTTGTAAACTCCTTCTTTTATAGTTAAGCTTCCAGAAGATCTAAGACCTTATCCAAAGGTCATCCAGTAATTTATTGTCATAGCAGGAACCTAGCAGTTCAGTCCCCAAACTGAATATTCTATGCTTCCTAGCCGTGCTCAGGTACACATAATTCAGCCTCAGTTTTCCCATACTAAAAAAGCTAAACTGACTTTATGAATATTCAGCCAACCTTTGATCAAAGCTTATTTCCAGGCTAAAAGAGTAATTACAGCTAGGTATATATTCCACAGTTCCTGGTGCCTGCTCACAAGGCTGGCCAAGGCTGGAAATCAGATGAACTTCTGCATCAGCATCTATAAAATGAAAATAATTCTCCTGGAATGCTCCACATAACACATAGGGAACAACAACAAAAAGCCTACTTGAGATTTTTAACAGAAAAAGGAGATTTGTTTATTAATAATTCATGAGTTCCCATTGAACATGCACGACAGAAACAGTGCTATTCAATAGAGAATACTGTCATCTGTCACTGTTTTATTTGACATTTACACTTTTTTTTTTTTTCCTGATACTGCAAAACTTTCTTGGATGGCATGCAAAAATTATATAAATGAAAAAAATCCCAACGTGGGACTCTTTATCTCTTCTGTGATGGGTTCACTCACAATACATACGTGTGTGTGCAGGCAACAGCATGGCCCTTTCTGGCAAATTCATTAGCCACCAAACAAACTAATAACAGACCCTTTTGAGAAAACAGAGATAAGCTTCCCAAATGGGCTGGTGGAGGGATCATGTGAATCCAAAGATGGAGGGTGAGATGGGAAGTGAGGTGGAAGAATAGATTTCCGGAAGATAAGCACCCAAATCCGTGGAGCGAGCAAGTGAGTCAGAGTGAGGGGAAAGCGAATCATGGCTGCCGTGAAGAAAACTGACAAAAATACACTGCCATTTCAGACACAGGATAAATATTTATAGATGGCATTGCAGGAGCTCCTTTAGTAGGGAATATCAGCATTTAGTAGATGAGCAAGTTAGGAACTCCTTGTGGTTTTGTGTTACTGTAAGGCTCTTCACAATGTTTCTGCTCTGTAGGTTAGTTATTATTTATAAAAATCACAGAACCAGCTGATACATTCATAAGCTAATTATTGAAGCAGCTGGGTACACATGGTGCAATATGTCCAAGGCTGTGAAGTATCACAGATTTCTTGGGGCCTGCTGTGGTGGGGGTGCACTGTTGAAGGCTCCATCCCTTAATCTGATCAGCCAAGCAAACACTTTGTGGGGAAACTAGATTAATAACCCTCTAAATACCATGAATGTGCTTCATCTTCAAAACTGGGTTCCCTTAAACATGCTATTAGCTCATCTCCATCAGGGATTTGAGGAAGTTCTCCGGTGCCCTAAGAACAGGGTCTTGCTGGCTACCTCCCTGTGCCAGAAATTAATTTGGTTTGCTTATGTCTGCACACATGATCACACTTGTGTCTAATCCACTCCCTAATAGCTTCAAGGTCAGGACCTTGCTTGTCAGTGGGCAAATTGAGCACTACACTTCTTAAAGACTGATGGCAGACAGCGCCCAGTCCATAACGAGGCCTGTAGTTTGTTCTAAGTGATTGTAATGAGTGCAGATTATAACAGCGCATATAAATCAAATGCAGCAATGAATGTTGTGCGAGACATTCCAAGTATGTAAGTGGAGATACCACTCAGCTGTCACCTGTCTCCTTTCAAGCTGTGGCTTCCCACAATGCAGCTCACTCCTCATGCAGAACAGCAGGTGCTGTCCTCCTTAAGGTCTGGATATCTCAGAACTTCATCTTTCAACAGATGCAGATTTTTGTTTTTATTTTCTGTTCAAGGATTGGTCTCCATGCTGTAGCCTCCCCTGGGAGATGTTAAACATACCTGTTTGAAACATTTGAAAGAGTTCAGTTGGAGACTTATTCAGATCTGTGAAAAGACAGAGAAATAGCTTATTTTTTTCCCACAGATGGTTTATATTCCATTTCAAGAATTTTTTGCCTTGTACAAAGAAACCCTTGAGGAAACACTTTGGGACTAGGAGTGTTTTTAAAAAATATAATTGACTTTTTGATAGGGATAAAAAATTGAATCATCTTCAATTTTCATGTATGTTACATCTTGAAAATCAACCATTACCTGTCTCTCAACTGGCAAAAAAAAAAAAAATCTTTGAAAATACTTGGAAGCACATTTCCAAGCAAATGATTAGATATCTTGTTTTCATTCTTCCTAGCCCTCTAACTCTCCCCAGCTCCCAGTTTATTGCAAGAAAAGATCAGGTCTGCGCAAATGTGGCCTCTCACTTGTAAAAACAAGGCAGTGTTGTGTTACAGATTAGTTTATAAATCCCCAGTGGCTTCACAGTTCAGTGCCTACAGCTGCTGCAGATGGGTCTGGGTTTTTGTCTCTTCGCAGTGCTGCAGCCGGCAGTTGAAGGAGAAAATGGAATGATCAGGTTATTAACATGGAGGCCGCGAGGAAGAGGCTGCACAATGAGAACAGCTGGTGTTGCTGTCTTGGCTGATGCAGCGGAGATAATCAAATCTTGCCTTTTTTTGGGTAAAGGCAGAAGACACAGTGGAGAGTTAGACAAACAACAGCTTATGATATTATGAGGGGTTTTTATAATGCGTGTCAGGAACTTTCATTAGTTTACAAGTTATGAGATAGAATTTGTGGAGGTTTCCAGATTTCTTACAAAGTCATGTGTGTTTACTTATGCACCTTTTAAGAAAAATTCTTATTCTTGCAGGAGGCGTGATATGGGACAGTCCTTGTATTTAAAATGAGCGACGTAGATTGGAAATGATGGGTTAGAAAGCTACTGGGTAAAATATTTTGACATGAGTCAGTGAGCGATGTTGACAGCATCCTCTGTATTATTTTCATATAATCCATCATTATTTGCATTACATTTTCTTTCTTGTGCAGTTGCGAGCAAGAGAACATCCGGATGCCAGAGTTGGGAGGCAGACATTTGCAGGTGTGACCCATCCAACTGCTTACCTTCCTGCAGGTGTGGCTGAGGCAGGAAGGTGATGGTTACAAGGGCCTGGAGCCCAAGGCATTCAGAGGTTGAGCATATATACACTTTTCTCATTCTAGCGAAGAGTGTTACAGAGGAGTTATTGATCTTTGTGAGAATATTTCCTCCCTAGAGAGGAAACATTTCTATTTCTGTTTATACCTAGGTATTTCCTCTTCAGAATTTGCCATTTTGTAATACATATTTGTTCATTTTCATTTTTCTCTTGGAATGGAGTACTATCCAACTGGGTGGGTAATTTTAAAATTTGTAGCTGACTAACATGAATGACTTTTGCTAAGAATTGGAGAGCTACACGCGTCCTTGAGTTTCTTGTACAAAGGGACTGTAAATTAATTGAGAATGTATTCAGTAGGAAGGGGGATAAGGCAATTAACAAGACTGAAGATTCTCAGGTATTGGTGTAACTATATGTGTGGTCCTTTGTTGGTTTTCAGAGTTTCCAGGCTGTTTCAGTGTCTCCCCAGTTTGGTGGGAACCGCTTTGTTGTAAAAATATGATAAGCCGGTACGGTGCTTGACTGCACTCAAGCCCCCTCTGTGGCTGTGCGCTCTACAGGTTCATTCAGTGGCCTTCTCTGCTTCTAGGGCTGGCTGTGTGAACTGCTCCGCTGGAAGGAGAACCCCAGCCCAGAAAATCGCACTCTCTGGGAGAACCTCTGTACCATCCGCCGTTTCCTGAACCTTCCCCAGCATGAGAGGGATGTGATTTATGAAGAGGAATCAAGGCACCATCACAGCGAGCGCATGCAGCACGTGGTTCAGCTTCCCCCGGAGCCAGTGCAGGTGGGCGTCCCCTTCTCCCCTTAACCTGGACAGGGCTCTCGGTGCCGGCAGCTGTTGAAGGTCAAAGGGGCAGACCATGTCACCTGCCCTCGGAAGGGATCTCATTCCATGTCCCCCAAAACAGAGAGCCCTGTTCTCACATAGCGTGGGCATAGCGTGTATATGTGCATGTGCACACGTTCTCTCTCTCTCTCACACATACAAACACACCTGTGACCGAGAAGTCAAATCCAAAGGCAGCTACTCTGACTCAGACAGTGAAGAATCGGCCTGCAGTGCCAGAGACCCGAGTTGGATCCCCAGGTTGGGAAGATCCCCTGGAGAATGGCATGGCTACCTATTCCAGTATTCTTGCCTGGAGAAGTCCATGGACAGAGGAGCCTTGTGGGCTACATTCCATGGGGTCACAAAGAGTCGGACATGACTGATCGACTAACACTTCACACTTCCTGGGAGTATTTTATTGATACTTGTGGGATTGTGACGCCAGAGCGCTGGTGAAGAATTAAATCTCCTAATTAGAAATCATAGTTTCCATCAGTGCACTTTCTAAAGGAAAAAAAACTCTGAAACAGCCAATGAATTGAATCAAAATTCCTCAAGAAATGTTTCATTAGGCTGAGAGAAATATCCACATGAGCTAGGGAATACCACTGAGCTCAGCTGAGCCTGAGAGAAGTTGTGATAGACTCTTAGTGTTTTTAGGTGAGTTCCTGCTGTCTTCGGTTTCCTCTCTTTTAGAAATCTACCTTCATTGGTTTGCATGTTTTGTTTGCTTAGATTTTAGTCTCATTGAGATAAATTATATTCTATCTGAGAGTCACAGAGTTTAGCTGCTGAGCCTTGCTGTTATCTAAAATCAGTTACTTTGGGGAAGAAATATCAGTGAGGGTTTCTATGGTTTCTCCCCTTTGAGTTGTGCCACAAAGTGTTTGGGTAGACTGTGAGATTTGTCCTCCTGCTCAATGCCATCAGTCCCAACTGCCGTGAAAGAGGATCACCTGCATCTCCTTGCGTGTAGCAGGAAGGGGACAATTGAGGCAGGTGTGAAGGAAGATGAGGGTGAAGGAAGGGTGGGGTGTGGTGTCTTGATCAGATAGCATGAGAGAGGTGTGAAGGATGCGGTTCTGAAATGCTCTGCCTGAGGCCTCCTGTCTCCTTTCCCCTTGCTCCACCCTCACATGCCTGGGGAAGAAGCCAGAAGCCACTGGAGCCATTAAGTCACTTGGCCTCCAAATATTGACATCTCAGTCAGTGCTCTTGTGCTCTCATTGGTCACTTTCCAAAGTCACAGAATGAGCTGCCCGGATCATTAGACTCGTGAGTTCACAAAGCTACAAGCACCTGCAGGAACCTCTTCTAATATCCACAGTACACTCAGAGAAGGGTGGTCACAAGGGGTACCTGGTTAATAAGTGGCAGAGCCAGTTCTCCTGGCTCTTGACTAGTGTGTGAGTGACTCATTCCCCAGAGATGATCCCCAGGTCTTACTGTTCAGGACCAGCCTCTCCCTTCCCTCCACTGTCCTTTCCTGCTGGGGCCTTGTCCAAACACCAGGGCACTTCCCTAAGAGATGATTATTCCAGCTTGCTGAGTCACATGGAGCAGTGGTTTGTAGATTTTGAGATTCAGTTGAAATTAAAAAGGGGCCCATCATAATTACCTACCTTTTATTTTAGAAAATAAATTTATTCAAAAAATTCAAGGGATACTCCTATTTATTATTCATATATTTATACAATAAATACTCATTAAATAACAAATTAATGAAAAGGATAGCTTCAGGCAAAAGATCTTACAAATGTATACATTTAATCATATGAAAAACTCACCATCACCCTTATTTTTCTCATTTTAATGTGAACTGATTCAAACTTCTGTGTTGAACCTATGACCAGCTTCAGGAAACCACTCACTTTGTGTGGACTTTTCATTCAGAGTCTATCTTAGTCAATCCAGGCAAGGTAAAAGGCTCCTCTGTCCATGGGGATTCTCCAGGCAAGAACACTGGAGTGGGTTACCATGCCCTCCTTTAGGGCATCTTCCCGAATAGAAGTGAAAAATTGATTTATTATAAACATTAGTAGCATTTCTATTTTATCATAGGATGATGGCAAAGTTGAAAATTTGGAGAAGTTTGGGATAAGAAAAGTAATACCTATTCTCCATTAAAATGAGGACCTCCCTTCATTTGGATGATGGTTCCTGCATATTCCTGTCTCTACTCTTCCTGTCTGGAAATTCTCATCCTTAGAGGTCCCTGTGTTTAGGTAGCTAGAAGGGATATTTAGCATCATATTTTGTATTTTAACTGACCAGTCTGAGTCAAGTAAATCTTAGAAGCAGACAGCCAATCTATTTGTGAGTTTTATTCCCTTTTATGCTAGTGTATCAGAACTAGAGTGTGCTAACAACATTTAATGGCTAAGAAAGAGTCGGTCTGCAATTTTCCTTCAGTTTTAAGCACATTGTGGCTATTAACATTAACTTCTGATGTCGCTAAGATAATTCACTTATTTTATAAAACGTTATTCCTATCACTCAGCTCTTAGATAAAGAGTTTACAAATAAGGTAATTTTTTCTACATTGACTTTTTCTTAGCCGTTGACCTTGATCTCATAACTGTAGAACTCTTCAATATATCAGTGTGTGTGTGTGTGTGTGTGTATGTGTGTGTGTGTGTGTGTGTGAGATTTCTGTCTCAGTGACACTGCTTTCAATACTGCATTCATGTTTTGTGGCAAAATAGAAAGCACTTGATTAATTGTTTATTACAGTCGTGGTAGGAAAAATGAAGAGAACTTGAACTAGACAACAGAACTCTTGAAACTGGAGAATAAATTTAGCACAGCTACCATGACTTTGGACAGATTGTATTCAGAAAGATTCCAGACTACTAAAAAGTGTCTGTGATTGTCCAAAAGTTAAGCCATTGGATTCAGGGTTGAGATTCACTGGTGCCCTTGTATCAATTAAAATTTTAGAGAAACATAATTGCTTACACATTTTAGGGATTAAAAAATTTGTACATTGGTAGTATTAGGTGATGTTGCATTTTGTCTAATTAGGCAGAAAATGCACTGCTATTAAATTGTTAAGTATGAGTGAAATCAGGGATTATTAAGAGTCTCTGATTATGCAGCATATTAAAATGCACACAGAAATCCACCCTACTTGTGGTTATGGAAGAGTGCCATCTAAATTTCTTTAAGTAGTTAGGGTACACTATTCCCCAGTTTTTCTTAAATTATAAAGATATGAAGTAGTGACCTTTGTACATAATTACCCACTAGAGGAGTCTGTCGAATTAGGGCTCCACAGATGTATTGGATAAAAGAAGAAGCTTGGAATAAGCCCCTCCCCATTCAGTGAATTCTGTGAAGTCCCTTAGAGTCAGAGCCTCTTTCCTTCAGGAAAGGAGGAAATTTTTCTTGCCTTTTGTTTGCAAATAGTTTACTAATTGGTAGTCTTATATTGCATGCAGATGTGTTTCTTTTTTTAAGCCTATGAAAGATTTTTAAAAATTCAAGCCCCCATTTAGAAGTTGAGAAATTTCACTTCGAAATCCAGATTTCACAATCCAGAAATTCAGGAGATCTGACCCAGTGGGCCACATGGCTGGAGCTGGTGGTCTCCATTCTGGGCACACACAGGATAGCAGTCTCTATCCTGCTGCACAGGCCCCACAGCCCACACGCTGTCTTGCCATGCACGCACATCCAATTCACTTTGTTCATTTAGGCTGCTCCTGTCCCATCACCGTGTCCCTGTGAGGCCTGCTTGCCCCAAGAGTCCTAAAGCCACACATGCCTTGCCCTGTGGTTCTTTCATGGTAGCCATTGTGCGCCATTTATTTTTCTAATTCTAACACCTCAGAGTCTCTTGAAATGCATATTTGATGGAATTTCCCTTCTGGGACGAACCTAGGTTATAGTTGGGCTTGGGGCCATTGAGGGGTATAGTCAGCCCCAGAGACTTGGGGGTCCTGGGAGAACAAGATTTTTTTCCTTAGAAATTCAGATCTCTCCAGCGATATAGATTTGATGTCGTATGGAGTTATCTGATTTCTCCAGTTTTCTTGTTGGCATTCTTTTTTGAAACCCCCATTTAAGTTCCTGTTGTCTAGAAGGTGACCTTCCAGTCTCTGAATACACTTTATAAACTAGAGTCACCTACACTTACGGCCTTTCAGTGGAGGCAGCATTGCCCCAGGGAGTAAAAATTGATTCTTGGGGTGGATAAAAGTCTTCAGTTTACAATTGTTTATTGCTCTCCAAAGGGACATAGTACATAAAGAGATGTTCTGTATACCTGGTATTAAAATTTCATGACGCGGTGGGGAGATGATTAGGAAAAAATGCCTAAAAAGGCTCCTGTGGGGAATAGTGAAAAATGTTGCGAAATGCTAACATACATAATGCTTATAGTTCATGTATGGATAGCACAAAGACCAACATAGATGAAATGAGATGGTATGGCAAACGAAAACATTCCATGAAAAAGATAAAATAAATTCCTTTTTTTTCCACACCAAAAGATTGGAGACAAAATTATTTCTTGTGGTTGTAGCGATATTCCCCCTAGTGGTTATTACAACCTGAGGCCCTATAGGGAATGGATATGCTCACCTTAGAATCAAAAACTAGTTAGGCCAGGGTATTCATTATTACCAGCCCTATTTTACAATTGGAAAAACTGGAGCAAAGACGGAGGGCCTTGCCTGCAGCCAGAATCGCCAGCTGAATGAAAACACAGGCGCTTTTGGCATCCAGTCTTCCCTCTGACCACACTTCTCCCTTAATGCAGCAGAGAAGAAAGGACATTGCTCATGTTATGACTAGGTCACTGAGTGGGGCTGATTGGAGAGCATTTGCCAAATTGTTCGTGTCTGTGTAGTTTGTGCTTTATTGTTTTATTATATTTCCACCACAGTGTTTCCAGGGGTTATTTTGTAAGTTCAGGAATTCTGAGCTTGCTGCTATGTGGTTTCCTGACAAGTCCTTGTTTTAAAATTCCATGCCGTACGCTGAGTAAGAATGTGAGACCTGGTGGAGGACAGCCGACTCCAGCCTCATACCTTGGCTCGTCTGGGTTGCTGCCCACTCAGGGGATTCTCAGTATTTTCTCAGCTATTGAATCCTTGTGCTAATGTCAACCAGTGCTGACTTTGCCCTCATGGATATCTGGCAATGTCTGGAGATATTTTTGATTATTATAACCTGGGGATGCTACTGGCATCTGCTGGGTGGAGGCCAGGGATGCTGTCAAATGTCCCATAATGCAGACAGCAACTTCCCCTACCCTCTAAACAAAGATGTATCTGTTCTACACTTTTGATAGTGCTAGGGCTAAGAAACCTGTATAGAAACCCCATCAAGGTTGAGGGCGGGGGGTAGGTTATCTACTTTCACATGTGAGACACTGAAGCTTAGAGAAGTTTAGTAACCTGCTCAAAGTGGGACCTTGAATCTTCATTTGTCTACCTTCGGTGTTTGACTTTTTCCTCTGAACTAGAAAGAACTGCTAAACATGCAGCAGCCAGCCTTTTCCAAATACTTGCTATTAGATATTAGGCAAAGCTGTTTATGTACATCCATCATTCTACTGAACAGATCTAGTTTTGTTAGCTTCTTTTTTATAGAGTATTCAGTGCTCCTTGGTGTGATGTCAAGGAACTGATGTGACTGAAAATTTCACTTTTCATTAAGCTTCTCTGGCATTTTTGAGATAGCTTTGAAATGTGACTCTCATTGCAAAGTTTAAGGATACTTGAAGTCTCTGATTAAGCACTGAGAATTTGATCATGCCTTTTTGCCTCAGCTGTAGGTTTTATTTGTTTTTGATTTTTTCAATCTTTTGGCTGCACCATGCGGTGTGTAGGATCTTAGTTCCCAGACCAGGGATCTAACCCATGCCCCCCGCAATGAAAACGGAGTCTTAACCACTGGCCTGCCAAGGAAGTCCAAGCTGTAGGTATATTTTGATTTGTAAATTTGCTTTCAGAAGGACAGTGCATAAGAAAATAAATAAGCTAATTAATTAATTAAGGATGTTTGCAAATTCTTTGACCAGGTTACTAGAATCTCTCCCATCTTGGATTCATTCCAAGCTCTTCTTCAAAACCTGCTGTGTGAATATGGCTCTAGAGGTTTGAAACTCTACCTGAGTTATGAGGAAATGTGCAGAGAGATGCTTGCCGTTTTAGATGAAAGATTACAGCAGTTGGGTATAAGGAAGTCCTCACTGGGGTAAACTTGGAGAGTCCCTGACCATGAGTCGAGAGCCACGCTAGCCTTTTCCATATTCACATAATGTTATCCTGCAGGCATTTATTTAACTTGGAGAGGTTCTTCATTTCTTTGTTACTAGTTAGCCTTTCAGCACATCCAAACTTTTAAATTTGTCACTGGGAATATAGAAAGATTTAGAGGTTGTTTAGAATGAACTCTTTATTCTAGAACATAGACATTTATGTCTCAGGTTCAGCTTCTTCCAAAGTATAGCGAACAGGTTTCTCATGGTGGTAATGTCGAACAGTTGAATAATTTCCTTAAAGTTGGTACCTGGTAGATTGGACGTTAGCTGTGGCTTTGCTTTCTTTAGAGATTTCAGCAAGTTGTTTGTCTACTTTTTAAATTTTAAAGTTTCTTAAAGTATTTTTTGGACACAACATAGAAATTCCAGCTTAAATATTGGATATATATGAAAAGAAATTGAGGGAGATAGAACTTGATGAAAACCCACCTGTAGCACTATGAATATTTGTAGGTTTCTCTGAACCTGGGACTTGGAATTTGTGTAGTTCATGGATTCACCCTCTGCTTTGCTATCCTGGGTATAACATATCTTCTTCCATTGCCAGCTTCTTCCTGCTCTCATCGTTTCCTTTCTTCTATTATCTTACTTACCTTTTGCTCGATATCTTCTCTACCACATGACTTCTGCTTACTACTCATAGCATCTTTGAACTGTAATTCCAAGCTTCCCAAAGCCTTGGCCTGCCCACCACCTCTGCTCTACGTCACAACTTTTCTGTATGCTTTTATCAAATCCAGCTTAAGTTATCCACTCCTTATTTACAACTTTAGATTCTTGTAAGAGAGAAATTGACTGGCCCACCTTATCCCCATGAAGGCAAACTTTCTTGACACTTAATTCCCAACCAGTAATGTGAATGCTCAATTTGGAGGTCACTGCATTTTAGAGGAAGAGCTTTGTTGGGCACATGGTTAGAATAAGCTCCAGGAGAATGGGGAATGGAAAGCTAGCTGGCTGCGCACCATCTGCAGGTAACCTGTGAATGGTCTGTCCTTGGGCTGGAAAGTTAAGGCCGTTTAGTAGTCCTGCATCTATCACGGTAGATAGTAGCAGATATGATTAACAAGTCTAATATAAAATTCTCATGTCAAAAGAGATTTATGTGACTTGTTCAATATAAAAAGTGCTGTGGACATGTAAGCAGTAGGAATCCAATACCTAAGAGCGATTTCAAGTTTGTGTGTATCCAAAGTGTAATGCCTTTATAGTTCAGTATAATTTTTCTAACATTTATCATGGATGGCCATGCTTTCAGGCAGTGTGTTATAGATCCAGATAGGAATTAAAATTTTATAGTAATCTGTTCTGGGTCTCTCTATTTACTGCTTTAAATTGGGGTCACTGATTTGCTAGGTTTATTGTTTTAATAGTTGGAGTTAGCCTTCTACTTCTCATTCTTCATGGGGTTGTTCCAGTGTTTTTGCTGAGCAGAACTCGCCCTATGAGTGATGAAAATTTCACAACACACCACCTTCCAAAGTAAAAATCTAGGGTTAGCTACTGGTTGGAAGTGAAATGTCAGGCAGCTGGGTTCCACTTCTCCCAGGCTTTTCCTGTCCCGGGGAGCACAAAGAACCCTGTTTTCCTGAGCAACTTGCTTTTCCATAATTGTTGTGTTCCTTAAATAATAGTCTAATTGCATTTTCAAGAGGCAGTACAATCTCTTCAGGTCCTGCTGTGGGTTACTGGTAGACCCCTTGTTTTTCAGCTCCTAAAACTGAGTAGAAGGTGCTTTGCCTAGTGCTACTCTGTGGATGAAGGGAAGAAGCAGGATTAGCTGTTACTTACATCAGGACCAGTAGTTCTCACTGATGGAAGCTTCTGCACTGCTCAGTGCTTGGAAACCACTAACATCGCTAATATAAATTACATTTCTTTATGGCTATTTGAGAGATTGGGGGCAGGAGGAGAAGGGGACAACAGAGGATGAGATGGCTGGATGGCATCACTGACTCGATGGACGTGAGTCTTGAGTGAACTCTGGGAGATGGTGATGGACAGGGAGGCCTGGCGTGCTGCGATTCATGGGGTTGCAAAGAGTTGGACACGACTGAGCGACTGAACTGAACTGAACTGATGCCAATTTTTAAAGGTTTAGGGACAGCAGGGTACTCCTCATGTACATTGTCATATTCTTTTCCTTCTGCTGAAATTAAATAAAGATAGGAACATTATAAAACCTTTAGCACCTTGGCCTTTTCTTGATGTTCTGATAGGAAAATGATACTAAACGTAATATTTTTGAACATAAAGCTTAGTTGTCTTTAAAAAAATGGATCAGCATATTGCTATGGAATTGTTAGTGTATCTTCTTGCCATTGTTCTGTTAGCCAACTCAGTGTGGCTATTTTCTTCCTCCTTCTCTACTTTCTTCTTTCCTTGCACTCTTCTTTTTTTCAGTAATCTGAAACACTTTTTTTCAAGCTGAAAGAATTTAGGGCATTAGCTAATAAATTTTGTGTCTGGGAAAACTGATTAAATATGAGCAATGTGGAGCAAGTTGAGGGAAGCAAAATAGACTAAGTCGGTGCCTTCCACATGCATTGTGCCTTCTCTCTCACCCACAAAAAAACAGCAATAAACTTAAATGAAGACACTGTAGACACTGAGGTGTCATTGTTTTAATGAAGTTCCTTGTCATATTTCATCTGTGAGAAGGAAATACCTTTCTTTATACATTTATAGGCATCTAGCAAAGTCTGGCTTTTGGTAAAGATGATTAAAATTAACTGATAAAACTGGGACTTCCCTGTGGTCCAGGGGTTAAGGCTATATGCTTCCACTGCAGGGATGCTACTTATTTATTCAACAAATATTGGTTGGGCTCCCTCAGTGTGCCAGGTATTGGTCTAGGCACTATGTATATAATAGTAAATAAAACAGAATTTCATACATATATAGAGCAGCTTTCCCTTTTACTCACATAGATTACGTTTTTAAACAGACTTCATTTTCCCTCCGCCTTGCCTTAATCTAGAATTCGGACTATGGTTTAGTAGAGTCCATAAGCCTATTCAGTTGTCTTGGGTGGCGCTAGTAGAGAACTCGTCTCCCAGTGTAGGAGATGTGGGTTTGATCCCTGGAGGAGGGCATGGCAACCCACTCCAGTATTCTTGCCTGGAGAATCCCATGGACGGAGGAGCCTGGAGGGCTACAGTCCATAGGGTCACAAGGGGTCAGACACAACTGAAGCGACTTAGCATGCACACATGCAAGCCTTTCTATTCACTGTTTCAGGAACCAGAGCATCTTGTAAAGAAAGAAGCCACTTTCTATTTCTATTTTCAATGAACCTTTGACCAAATGGGAAAAAAGATGATAGAGTAAAGAAAAGGGCCTGGAAGTGACCTTGACTCCAGTCACAGGGCTGGTCATGTGACTTTGGACAGGAGTTTTATCCTTTAGAGTTTCCTTTTGCTGTTTTGTAAACTCATGCATTGGAGAAGGAAATGGCAACCCACTCCAGTGTTCTTGCCTGGAGAATCCCAGGGACGGGGGAGCCTGTTCTCTGGGGTCACACAGAGTTGGACACAACTGAAGTGACTTAGCAGCAGCAGGTTATGGATTAGGTGATCTCCATCTGAAACACTGATTCTGTAAATTGGTTCATCTATTTCTGATCCTCAGGATTTTAATCCTGATCCTTGAGGATTTTAATGCAAATGAAAAAAACAAAAAATAAAATACATTGCCCCTGGGAGGTTTAAGTGCATTTCAGAAAAACAAATTAGCAACAAAGTAACAAATTATGAACACCTTATATGGCCTCAGAGAGATACAGTTGATTTTCTCATGACTGATGGTTATGACAATTACAAGAGAAAGCCAGCCACTGAGTTTTAAACTATCATAGCCAAACCTACCTACTGTGGCTTCTCAGATGTTTCTGGTTAGTGTGGAAATCTAATGTAGCTGAAAACTACTGCTGATTTTTATTAAGTCGAAGTCTGGAACTTCCCCTTGTAATGATAGACAAACTTACTTTCAATGAAAGGAAAACTGCCAGAGTTCTGAAATTCATTTATTTTATTATTACTCGGTTTAACCCTAGAAATGGGAGATCAAGAAAACTAGATAGATTTGACAGTTCTGAGGTCACAAGTTCAATTTCCTCACAAGTTGTTTCTAGATTGAATTCACTGCAAATCATATAACCCTTCACCTTTTGACATGGAATCTTTTAGGGAATTGTGTATCACATCAAGGTCATCCTGATCACTCTGGGGCTGGGAAAATGACAGGTAAGTTGGATCAGGTGAAGGAATTCCAGTGACCAAGTCTGGAAAGCCTAGGAGGTATGAGTATCACTTTCTATAACAGATCAGGGTGTACTGGAGTAAGCTTACACAGTGAGCAGGAATTGATGTTTTTAGGAATTTTGGAAGCTGGTTTTAACATTGTTAGTAGAATGGAACTGGCCTTGGTCAATTTATTCACACTACAAGAACTGGCAAATGATTCAGTTGGGACTTTTTTTTCTCTAGAGAGCCAGTTGTTAAATATTTACCAGCATAACACTGAATAGACTCCAGTTAGATTTTTTTTTAAAGCCTTGTGGATATCCATGTAATTACTTTTCATAAGTAAGATATGCTAAAAACCATTGTATGAAAGAAAGGTTAGGTGTTTCCAGAACTGAATGGCTGATTGGTATTGCAGCTCACTTGTTCACTCAGGTGTCAAAGTAAGTGTTAGTACCTCAGCTGTGTTCAGTTCTGTGACCCTGTGGATTGTAGCCTCTGTCCATGGAATTCTCCATCAAGGATCTTGGAGTGGGTAGCTATTCCCTTCTCCGGGGCATCTTCTTGACCCAGGGATCACACCTAGGTCTCCCACATTGCAGACAGATTGTCTACTGTCTGAATCATCAAAAATAGTTATATATTTAAGCAGTAGTTGTTTCTACTCTTTCCCCTTCATGCTTTCCTTTAGTTTAAATCCGTTTCTTCATGTTCATGGCGCTTGTCTTTGTATTGCCTTCTGTATGTGGTATAAAAGGCTAACTTGAGTATCTGGTTAGATTCATTTTGCAGAATCAGAACCATGTACATAATGAGTTCATAGTCTGGGATTCCCTGGTGCCAAACACCCAACAGATTTGGGTGAAAACGGGAAGTTATTTTAATAGAGTACTTTCTTAGATTTGATGAAGTGAACCCTCACAGTGCACTTCAAAATGAGGAGTCAATTATTTTTTTAAAGTACTCTAAACTTAGGGAGCTGAAATCTATGATATGAATGCTTAAATATATGTGGATATGGAAAGGCCTTCCTATTTCTATTACGATCTGAATGAACAGAATGTGCCAAAGTGAGCATATACTGTTTAAGTACAATATATACATGCAAATGGTTTCTTAAATATAGTTTTTCTCATTTCAGCTTTTTTGACAATTCATGTCAACAGTGTACTCATAAGTGTGGTGCTAGAAGAGCAAACAGGGAATTGTGGTCGACAAATGTCAAGCATTTCCATGTAGGTGTAATTTTAGGAGTACTTTTGAGAGAAATCCTTATTTGAGTTTGTGCCACATGTGAAATGAAAACCTCCCAAAGAGATAGAGCTAAAGTAGTCAAACAGTGTGTGTAGTACTTTAATACAGTTGTTTCCTTAGTAATGAAAGGAGAGAACCAAATTGACGGATTCTTTTGCTTGTAAAACATAATCTGGATCAAATGCATCAGTATGTTCTATCAGTTGACGATTCTTTGATATATCTGTATTTTAGAACTACTGATGTACCAAGGGAGAAGTTTTCTTGTCACTTTACTTGCAAGATATCAACCCGTTTATTTGGAGCGCCTAGAAATAGATATGCTAAGGATGGCACCCTGTACTCCAATAGTCTCTTTGTGTTTGCATATTTGAAGCAGCATTGTCCAGTACACTCTATGAACATGTAACGTCCTCTGTGTTGCCATTACTCACATGTAGAACGTGCCTGTAATCAGCTTTTATTTTATGTCACATTCATCTGCATTTGCAGCATTTCAAAGACTAGTCTGCAACATCTTGGCACAGATGGGGAAAGCAGAGTTGCTTATAAGTTCCAGAACTACAAAGACACAGATCAAACATACGATATTAATAAATAGCTTGGATGGGGGATGGGGAGAGGGGAAGGATTAAAAATTAGGTTATTTATTTAGAAAGTTGAAAGTCTCCATTTGTGATCATTACTCTGTTCTTGAAAGGAAATAGGTGCTGGATTTTATGTTTTGTTTTTTGCTTCAGTCCTCACGTTTCCCTCCTCCCCCTTCCTCCTGTTTTAAATTAAAATCTAAAGACAGCCCGAAAGAGTATATATAACTGCAAAAAGGATGTGGTAAGTCATGGCAGAGGTTTGTGATCTCACAGACGTGGTGGTGTCAGGGATGAAGACCAAAGGCGAATCCTTAGCTTCCAGTGGATTTACTTGAAATCCCTCACCCTTGTAGCCTATCATGGATAATAGCATATCATGGATAATTACATTTTTATAAACGGTAGAGAAAATCATTTTGACACACACATAGTATTTTCCAGCCAGACCAGCTTTTCAATCTTTTACAGCTTTCATGCATTAAGGCTCACATATTCTTTGTTTATTTTTAAAATATTATCATTAATAATAGGTTTGTTCTGTGGTCAACCTCTGAGTAGAAGACACTGAGGAAGACCCATTTTTCTCTGTTTTCCTCAAGTCAAACATTTGATACCTTTTCCTTTGGAGAAGTTTGTGCTACTCATGTTTTTCATTTAAAAAGTTATGGCAACCAAATTTTCATGGAGATTTTTAGGAGCTTTGGTCATTTTTTCAGCTTATTGCTATGTGAAAGAGAGTGAATTATGTTTAGTGGCAAAGCACCGGGTGGGGAGGGAAACAGAAGAAGAAATCATAGAAGAAATATTGTTATTGATTTGTTTGCAGTACTGTACAATGATGTGAATTCTGGCTGGGTGAACTTAGGGAAGGTTGTGCCCATAGCCACTCAGCTGCATCAAAATTCCAGGGCCCAGGAAAAACTGGGGGACAGTATTCACATTTCTTAACCCTTTCTGATCAGATGTGGTATTTCATTTTGAAAATGAAGTTAATTCCCCTGAGGCCTTTGAAAACTTTAATAATGCACAATAAATAAAATCATATCTAATAACTCAACAGTTTCATTTGGCACCATCATCATCTTTTAGATGTACTGCAATGGCAGAAACATAAATACTTGCAGGCTTTGAAAGCCCAGCTTCTATTTGCTAAATAAACTTGGCTGCTTTAAATTCCTCTGTGTACAGTCATTAATACAATCCACTCTGACAGCATTTAATTAAAGTGCTTTTCTCTATTAAATTCATTAAAAATTCTGCCCCCCCCAACCCCCACATCGTGTATAACTGCTTTCCAGATGCTGAGTGGCAGGGACCTATGAGGCTCACTTTAAATAACTTCTGATTTCTCTTTGTAAAGTGTTTATTACATTCAATTTAGAAACTGTTAAATATGACTTAGAAGAAAAGTCAGATTCCAAGACATATTCCCCATCCCTTCAGCAGTTTCTTTAAAAAAATAATTTAACTCATCTGAATAAACATTTATTATCTGTTTTTCTTATAATGTTTCAATCCTCCTAGGCACTTAAACTGGGAGGTAATAAAGATATGATTTCCATATCGGATTGGTGAATTTGCATTAGTTCTCAGCAGATCCTTGGCTTGAATACCTTTGCCTGCAGATTCAGGGAAAGTGAACAGAACAGTCCAGTATTAATAGATTATTGACAGTTTAATGTCTTGGCACCTACTTAGTCCATGAAGTATAATAACCAAGAAGCTGTCTGATATGAAAGTAGTCAATAAGATTTTCAGTGAAAACCTTTCAGTTAATTGCTGGTTGACCTTAAAGATTTCCTTTAGACAATACTGAATACAATACTGTCTTCAAGTTTAGACCAAAAGGACCATATTGACTGATAGAGTTTATTCAGAGATGATTATTTAATATCCATAGCTCCAGTATATGTGGTAAAATTTGCCTTTTCTATGTCTACCAAATGAATTGTCTTTTTGGCAGTGCTTTTCGTAAATACTCCCTTTACCAGCTCTACTTTGAAAATATCTCATTAAATCTGTTCTCTTCTCAGAAATAGAAAGTTGGGAATCTTGAGGGAACACATGATCAAGTGTTTTAATATGATAATAGAGTTTTGATAGAATTCTTTGCTCAGTCTGGAATTATAATTCCAACAGAGAATCTGACAAAGCTAAAAAGTGTGCTCTCAGTAAGAGTAATTATATAATACCTTAAAAGCATTGCACCTTAAAACGAAAATGTTTTTTAATGCCAAAATGCTTTTTTGGTTTCCATAAGTATAAATCAGATGGCTTATATTTAGTTTCTAGATTTTTTTTTTCCATGGATTTTTTTTTTCTTCTCCGTGATTTATTTAGTTTTAGTTGCATGGAAACAAAACACATATTAATAACAAATGAGTTTTAATAAAATCTAAATAAGCCACAAAGGTGGCCACGGAGCAGCCAAGGCTGTTTCTGGCCCTAACTTGAAACGATTGACTTCACTCACTCTGGACTGTGTGGTGTTGGAGCTGCAGTGATTGGCTCAAAGTGCAGGCAAAAATACTTGAATTAATTTTGTTACTTTTCTTTCCTTGTTGGTTCTTAAACACAAGTTAACATCATCCTTTCTACTCTAAGGATGATCATTTTGGCATTTAATATTTGTTTTGGAAAAGACCTACAGTGCTCTCCATACACAATCTCCAGCATTGTGTAGGTAAGCAGCATCCATTCACATTTCACTGCCATTACTGTCTCGGGGTTTTATTGTGATACATAGGATCCCTTTTTAACCAAACATCTAGTTTTTATAATTTAATTTTCTTAAAGGTTTCTTTCTTTGTGTTATATGGATTCTCTCATTGTTATTTGTTGTTTTACCTCCAGCAGCTTTTCTTGTCATAGAAACTGTTGCAGGCCTTCTGAATGCTGTTGATAGTAGAAATATTTCTGGAGACTGGGCAGGGGCGAGAAGGAAGCAAGCTGATGAATATTTCAGTTTTTATCCCTGACAACTGTGAGACCCTAAATGTACTTCTCCAAATGTCAATAATTTTCAATCAGATAATTTCAGAGTTGGGGGTGGAATTAGAGAACTGCTTGAGCCACTGAATAGTGTTATTGCTCTATGAAAAGTATGTGTGTGTCTGTGAATCTAATGAATTACCGTGAACTATTATAACTTAGTCCTTCTCAGTACTAGGTGTATTTTTTTAATGAGAGCCTACATGAACTGCCACTTTCTCCCCTCTTACAGCTATTAGACATGTTCTAATTTCTCAGAAGACTTTTTGGTCTATATTATATGACTCTTGGAGTAGGAAATGGCAACCCACTCCAGTATTTGTGCCTGGAGAGTCTCATGGACAGAGGAGCCTGGCGGGCTGTGGACCATGTGGTTGCAAGGAGTCAAACACGACTGAACGACTAATGCACAGTGCAACACAATATGACTATTGGGCTTCCCAGATGGTGCTAGTGGTAAAAAATCCACTTGCCAATGCAGGAGATGCAAGATTTGCAGGTTCAATCCCTGGGTCTGGAAGATCCCCTGGAGAACCAAGTGGCAACCTGCTCCAGTATTCTTGCCTGGAGAATCCCATGGATAGAGGAGCCTGGTGGGCTACAGTTCACGGGGCTGCAAAGAGTTGAGCATGACTGAGCTCGCACACACCTTGGATATGGCTATTACCAATACAGATGTATTCTGAAAATTTTAGGATAAGTTTTAAGAATTTTAAGCTTCAACTATTCATGTAAAACACAGTGCCTGACCCTATGCTAAGTGCAGAGTGTGTGAATGTAACACAGAATCTAACTCTAAGGAACTCTTAGATTTGTGGAGAGATGGGTATGTGGACAGATGACGATACTACAGCATGTAAGTAAGTTCAGAGAAAGAAAAGAATGACACCTAAATCCTGGTGGGCTGGAGGACCCAGAAGGCTTCCAGGAAGTAGTGCTGCTCTGGGTCCCCTCCAGAATTCCTCACTAGAGGCACTTTCCAGACAGAGGGGACAGGGGAGGCAAAGGCATTGAGATTACAGTACAGGTGTGAGGCCTGGAGCTGGAGCACAGCCTGAAAGGCTGCGTTGAGGAGCACAGACAGGGCTGGGGCACACGTTGCAGACAGGGCACCCAGCTTTCCGGAATGCGTGAGAGGCCTTGAAGACCTTGGCAAGACGTCGTGTTGGCTGTGGCAGGGAGGCCTGTTGGGAAGTAAACTAACTCAAGCAAGAGATTATAAAGGTCTATATAACAGCAGTGAGAGTAGGATGGAGAGGGGGAAATTAACCCAGCAACTATTTAAAAGGGATAATCAGCAGCAGGTGGGATTGGCTAGATGTGGAGGTTCAGGTCGGGGGAAGAGTCAGTGGGAACTCTCAGATCATAGCTGGGGCAATTTGAGGGTCTTGGAACACCAGTCGAGAGTGTTAATGATTGATTCCCTGATAATGTCAGTTGTAAGTGTGTTTGTTTTGTACTGAGTTTTCAGCTATTAAATTAAATCCACCCCTAAGCAGCTTCACATTTGAAAGTATAATGACTTGACAGTTCTAGTTTCTGAGGACGACCTACACAGGATAAGCAAATATGCTTAGAAAAGCCAAGGCAACGTGGCGCAGAGACAAAATCGGACTTGCTTTGTGAAGCTGGGTAGATAAGGATGCTGCATGACTGGTCTCGTGGGGATATAATGGTTCATCTGCAACTTGGAAACTGAAATCTTTCTTGTGGGAAAAGGAATTGCCAATCCAGTTACTTTGCCCCAGGGAGTCAGGAACTGGGATTTCTCTTTCTAGTGACCATCCTTGGTACCCTGAGAGACAAAGATTTATTTTCTTGAGTAAACCACAGTCTGAATAAGACTGCGTCACCCTGTCTGCTTTCCATCTCTCACCTGGTGTACTTACCACGAATTTTAGAAGCAGAAGTTTCTCCATACCTGGTTACTGTTAATAAGATCATTAATGTGGAGAATGTAAAACCACTATCCTCATAATGAATTAAATGTGGTTTCAAATTTAAATGAATACTCTAGAATTAACCTTTTGGATGTTTTACTTCACATTCAGTATTTATTTTACTTAAATAAAAATGATTTAATTTTTCCATATATTTTTTTTTCTTGAAAGAAAATAATACCAAGGAAGCCAGTCTGATGAAATTAAGTGAAGTTGAAAACTAAGGGCTATATTTGATAAGCTCTCCTTTGACACCTTTTCTTTGCTAAGCCACGAGGACTCTTTGCTGACACTCTCTAGATGGGTGGCTTTTACCTCACTGTCTGAGGAGAAAACGCTTCTTTGATCATTTGACTTTGTTTACCCAGTTTGGACGTTACGATATAATAAACCATACTATGTCCGTGGTATGGTAATTCTAGATACTTTGTCTTTTACCAGAGTGGTTGATTGTAATGCACTGCTTAAGACTGGCTTTCTATAAAAGGAATATTTGTACTTTTATGTGTTTGATTCACACAGTGCAGATTTCTCAAGTCCTGTTATTAAGTGGTTACATCCAGAAAGCAAAAATATGCTGAGGTAGTGTTTTATGGGTGAACATCTAATACTTTCACTAACCATAACTGTCAGATTGTTCTGACTTCTGAGTGCCCCAGCTGTAAAAATCATACAGAAAATGTGGCCTATCATAGGATTCTAAACAGCCCTATGTGAGACCTCAGATACATGCATTACCTTCTTTTTTCTTTCTGCCCTGAAGTAAAGAATCTAATCTAAACACCCTTTTTCCTTAAATAGTTTAAGCCCTCTTCTTTGAGAAGCTGGAATGCAGCGTAACTGCTGTGTCACTCATGCCATTACAGTTACGGGGAATTTTCATCTGAAGCTGAGTCTTGGCTGAGTTCTGTCAGGATAAAAATCTCCTTCTTCTGCTGCAGATTTTGACAGAATTGGGTATATAATTTTTTTAATGATATCCAAAGATAGAAAAAGTAAAAATTAAAAATTAACATTTGGGAGAGGAGCTTCTCCATGATATAATTGTTCCTTGTTTGTCTTCACTTTTAATCATAAACTGGAAACACTGAATAGTCCCCTCTGTCACTTCTGGTGTTATTTTTATATTTTAATTGGAAGATGTTTATTCACACTAAAGTGAATTTTTGTTCAAAGCTTTTAAACAGAATAATTTTTGTGTTTTCCAGCTAACAGCAGCAAGACCATGTTTGTTATGTGTTAGACAGGGATTTGTAATATGTAGATCAGAGTTCAATTTTGTGTATGCGTTTTCTCGTCTGATGAATAAATACAACAGAATCCATTGTTACTGTGAGATTAGTTTGTTATCATTTTTAAGAAACTAGCCCAAAGGATAGTGAACCACTTCAAGTATATACTAACTGTAGGATTTGAATAATTAAAATTAATCATATGATCCCCAAGTCACATCATACAATCTGTGTAAATCAGGAAGGATGATGCTTTAGTTCAAGAAGCCTATATAATTTATTGAGATCCTTTAACTTAAAGTGTACATATCCTTTTCCTCCATGTCCTCTTTGTTTCTAAGTCATTCTTTACCAATAGGTGTTTTCAAGTTATTTTTGTCACCGGATTTCTAAATAGTAAGATATAGTGGTTTGAATGAAAGTGGTTTGAATTTTGACTCTAGTACTTTTCCTCAGGAATCATTATTTTAGGTCTTCATTGATAGAGCTCTTGGCTGGCTACATGATGTCTGCTCTTGTAAAATATATCTATTTTCTACCTTCTCTAACTTAACATGTTTTCACTTAAAAGTAATTGAAACTCTGCTCTGAGTAAACTTGTTAGATGAAATTTCTTTACCTGAAACAGTTTCTGTACAAGCATAACTCAGAGGTATTGCCAGTTCAGTTCCAGACCACCATGATAAAGCAAATGTCACAACAAAGTGAGTCCCACAAATTTGTTTGGTTCCCCAGTGTGTATGAAAATGATGTTTACACCATACTGTAGTCTATGAAGCATGCATTTGGATTTTGTCTAAAAAAATGTACATACCTTAATTTAAAAATATAGCTAAAAAATTCTACCCATCATCTGACAATGTGGGGTTGCCACAAGCCTTCAATCTGTTTTTTAAAAAAATGTAATATCTGAGAAATGCAATAAAGCTGAGCTCAATAATGCATTCTATTCTTTTAAGCTTGAATCTGTTTTAAAAACTCAAAGTCCAGAGCTCACTGTTCAGGTATCACTGCCTTTTCAAAAGGTTGTTTTCGTTTGATTTACATTTTACTTCACTTGACAATTATTTAGCTAACTGGATTCACTGTTTAATAATTCTAATAGATCGTTCTTATTCTGAACCTTTGCACGTCTTTCTCTCTTGCCCTTTTGCCATTGATGATGTGTCATGAATTTCTAGTTTGGTTCTTTTAATGACATTATGAATTCCAGGTACTCAGTTCATCCTAGCATTTTATACTCTTCATTATCTTTAACTTAAGAGCTCTTCTTTCATCCATGTTGGTGCAAAAGGCACTCAGCTATACCAATGAACACACCATGCAGGCATTTAGAAATCAGAATACCATAGGTAACTGTCAGCTTTGGTCATGTCTTGTTACTCTTGACTCATTTTCACTCAAATATAAGGTCTTTAAGACTTCCCTGGTGGCTCAGCTGTTAAAGAATCCATCTGCAATGCAGGAGACCTGGGTTCAATCCCTGTGTTGGAAAGATCCCCTGGAGAAGGGAAAGGCTACCCAGTCAGTATTCTGGCCTGGAGAATTTCACGGACTGTATAAGTCCATGGGGTCACAAACAGTTGGACGCGACTGAGCGATTTTCACTTTCAAAGACACTTTAACGTTACCTGTAACTTGAATCTGATCTTCAGAAGATAGGCCTTCCCTGTTAATTTTTAGGCAGAGTTTTGTGTTTTGAGATGACACTGTGAACGGTGGTAGAAGTATAGGGAACAGGGGTAAATGAACAGTCATGGGTGTCAGGCAAATGGGGCTTGGGTGGATGGGCTGAGGGATGATTTCTCCTAGGAAGAAAGACACAGGTTGTAGCCTGGACCATCCTGAAGAATCTACTCTTCCTGAATTATCCCATGAACAGTTTGTGGAATGATTTTGGTCATATTAGGTCCTAAATTATCAAATAAACCTATGTATCGTGACGCTGATGAAGGAAAAGTTTTCGTTGCTTATAGGTTCAGTATATGCCTATGTTTTATCTCTTTTGCATTCTAATAGGAGAGAGATTTGCTTTTTATGTGTCATGGAGTCGATTTGATGGAGATACAGCTCCTCATCTTGACCCTGCTTAATTTGCTATCAGCTCATCTCCTTGTATTAGAAAAGCAGCTCACTCAGCTACCTCTAGAGTCTGCAGACTGGCCACTCAGTATAGTCAGATTAAGGACTACAACACATTTTTTTTTTTAACCCAAACCATACCAAAGTTGTTGGTATAGTTGTTCTCAATTTGTTACTAAAGAGGAAATGATATAAGCCAAAGGCTGTTTTAAGAACTATGCTTCCTCTAAACCCCCAAGTTTGTTTTAACAGATTATTGTGTCATAGTGTTTTTATGCTTTTATCTCTGACCAAAGTGTTTATTTTGAGAAACAATCATTAAACTGCATTAAAAACATACACGATGTTCCAATGCCATCTTGGTTACAATATTAAAGGAAACTCAGACTAAGGCTGGATGAAATTGAACACATATTTCCATGTCAGACTTCCTACCATTTTGCTTGTTTGTATTGATTTCTCTTGACATGGTCTTCTTTTATTGAGCACTATTCTTTTTTTTTTTTTGGTTCTTATTCTCTCTCTTCCCGCTTCCTCCCCTCCCCAAATCCCCTTCCCATAGCTATCTGTGCTAAGAGCAATTGTAAAAGGAGACCAACTTAAATTAAACTTGCCTGGAGTCAAAATGTAATGTAACACCTGTAGTCTGCAATTTGTCATCACTTCATGGATACTTTTTTTTTTTTAATAACAGATTTCCTGAGTTTTGACCTTAGGATACTGTATAATCCAAAAAAAAAAAAGAAAAAGGCAACAAAACTAAACCATAGTTTTTAATAAGTCTTATAATGTTAGAATGTGAAATTACAACCATAAGAACCAACTCAAGTAACACCATTTGAAGTTAGAAATAGTGCTGAGTTGTACATCTGGGCAGATATATTTTGCCTGTGAAAATGTCTCTGAATGATCAAGTCAAGAGGCAAATCATACTGCTGGGTACTTCTCCTACACTCGTTCTCTAATACCTTCCTAGGTGACTGAATTCAAGTAAGGATGTTTTTAACTCTAAGATCCATTTTGAGTTTTATAGTAAATGGTGTAGTTGTCATTAGGGCTAAGACAGAGCTATATATTCAGTATGATTTATGTGGTATAGAGTTTTCAAACATCTTAGTATTGGGATCTCCTTTCACTATTCCTGTTAAGGACTCCAATAATGTGCATATCAATATGTAACATATTAGAAATTAGTTCTGAGAAAACTTAAATGTTTATTTTTTGAAACTAACTAGAAATAATAGGTGTATAAATGATATATTTTAATGAAGATCACTGTATCCCCCCCGAAAAAAATATAAGAAGAGTACCATTGTTTTAAATATATTTTTGCAAATATTTTTAATGTCTGAATGGAAGACCTCTGGATTATCATAATTGCTTCTGTATTCATTCTGATACAAAGTGTAGCTTATGGTTTGGTTGAAGTAAATGAAGAAAAGCAAGCCTCACACAGACATGTAATTAGAAAAGGAAGGCATATTTTGCTAGCTTTTCCAGGAAATTATGATTTTCTTTTTTTGATACAAAACTCTACAAGTGGTCATTTCTTAAAGGTTAGTTGCAGAGTGGAATCTAAAATTATATCAGTGAACTTCATATTTTTTTACATTATAATTCATTTGTCTGCCTGTTACTTTGAATAAGTATTTTACCTATTCATAATTTTATAATATCAATATTTATAAAATATTGATGTAGTGAGTTATGTAGATCTTCTAAATATTGACACATTTCATTGTATGACATATTTTTAAAAAATTCTTAAATCATCACCAGTATCATTAGGGAGGTATTTAAGTATAGGGGAAGTAAGTTTTTAGTGGAAGCTACAAGTTTTCCAAATTTTTTATTTTTGCTGGGAAGGTAGAATTTAATCATTGGCAACAAATTGTACAGATTTTTTTTTTTTAATCAACAGGCTTACTTGATTTTTAAGAGAATGTTTGCCACAAACCTAAGTCTGAATAACTATAGTATGCCTGTTGTTTGTTACTTCAAATAAAAATGATATTTATTTCATTACAAAGGTGCTAGTTCAGCTCTCAACTCACACAGTTGCACAAATGCTCTTTGCTCAGACAGTAAAGAATCTGCCTGCAATGCAAGAGACCCAGGTTCTATCCATGGGTTGGGAAGATCCCCTGGAGAAGGGAATGGCTATGTACCCCAGTATTCTTGTCTGGAGAATTCCATGAACAGAGGAGCCTGGCAGACTGCAGTCCATGGGATTGCAAAGAGTTCGACATTTCTGAGTGACTTTCACTTCACTTCTTTCTCATGAGAACTATTTTACTTAGGTATGCCACAGAAGTGTATTATCTCTCTTTATCCTTATAAAACTGCAAGGAAGATTTTATAGATTAATAAACACTGTGGTTCTGAGAAAGTAACTTGCTCAGAGTTGCACGGCTAGTAAGCAGATATGCTTTTTAGGATAAAGACTGGATTCAAAACCAGAACTTTGTAACCTCACAACTCCTGCTAACAACTTTTATATAAAAGCAACCTTAAGGATTATACAGTGCCCTGGAGCTGATTTTAACACAAAAAAAAATGGTGAAAAACAAACAAATGCCACAAACTATTAGATAAAAGTTCCTGTAATGAGTGATGGTTTCTTTACTTTAAAGCATAATTTTGCTAAAGATGAATAATAGCAAGAAAAAGTAAGTTTCAGAGAACAAAAATAATAACCGGCTTGAAATTAAAGGAAGGAAGAATATGGATTAATCTAGTATAGCAGAAGAAAGATGTACTGAGCACTTAGGTGTGCCAATGTGTAGCTCACAGTCCAACAGATGAGAGAGAGGTAGGATAGTTACATTAATTATTAATTACTAATGCTGAATTCTCCCCATTGAGTTTTGAGCCAAAATTTAAAGTCTTAGATGCTGATTTTGAAAAAAAGTAAAAATTAGAGGGTAGAGCTAGGCTGTTGGAATATAAGACAAATATCTCAGTTATATTTTAAGACAAATATCTCAGTTATATTTTTTATATATAGTATATTTTAAAAACAGCAGCACTGACTCATTCATTTAACAAATTCTAATTGAGTTATGCATGAGGGCTTTCCAGTTGTTCTAACCAGTTTTTCTTATTGCCTGTTAAGTATACTTTCTCAGAATTTTTAGTAGAAGAACGCTTTCCTTCTTTGGATAAACTATTTTACCTTCTGTTATTTTTGTTAACATTCTGTTATTTTAGATGAGGTAAAATTAAACGAGTAAAATTCTGTTAAAATTCTGTAATTCTGTTATTGACTCAAATGCAGTTAGAAGTCATCTCCTGTTGATGTTCACCACCATGGAGAACCTGAAGCTCTGGTGACACTCACTCACTCCTGCGGGTGAGGCTTGTCGGAGAGAGAGAGGGATGCGGCCACCTGGGAGCCGATTTTAACCCATTACCTATTACCCCACTAGATCAACCACCCTCTATAGTCACCTCCTTAATAATTTCTCATTTTCTCTATATAAAAAAGACCACAAAGTCTTGGCATATTATAAGTAATCCAGTTCACCCCATAATGATACAGTGAATTATATACTTTCCTAAACTTAATCATTCAGGATCTCACTTCCTTCCCTGCAGGCAAAAGCCATTATATTTTACACATGGCTCCCAGCTGGTTTTCATTGAGGCCTTCAAAATCTATTTGAACACTGAGCAGTTTAAGAAGAGCTGCTTTATCTTTCTTAGTCAGTCTTTGTCATGGTACCATTTTGTCCTTGTGTTTTTAAAATTTTCCATCTCTTAGGCAGAAAAACAACGTATATCCTTATTGTGCTTTGTTACTGGGCAAGGAGGTGTTGGGTTTTATTTTGAAGTTGATGTCTCTTTTGAATATATTCACAGCCTTTCTTTCTTCATCGCTATGTTCCTGTTCATTTATACACATGTATGTCATATTTCAGCCCAAAGAGATTTCAGTGAATAAATAAGAACACACTTATTAAACTTTCAAGTTTCTATTTGATTATATTCTACTCATAACTTATTCATCAACACTTGACTGTTGGAGACAGGACTCCTTATTAGAAAGCTTTGTAGACTGCTAGGTCCAGTGATTATAGACATTCCAAAAATATTTGATAAACGAATTCTTTTTTTTACTTTTTTAACCCAAGGTCTATGGTTTTAAACATAATTTCTTTTAGACATGATAAACACTTCTGATGAAGAAGGCAGTCATCAGTTAAATGTAAGTTAACCATCTTTTTAGGATAGCAGTGCCAATGCATCCTTCTGATTGTTTTGATGATAGTATTGCTATTTGTGATACTGTATTGAAAGTCCAGTTATATATGTGAGCTGAGTTTCTTACTATATATATATATATATGTATATACACATACACACAGGAATATTTCTCTTCTCTCTAGTGATAGTGGTGGTTTCAAGTCCTACTGTGTTTTGGGGTAGATCAGATGATATGATTATAGATCACAGTAAGGGTTTCCCTCACCCTGATAGTAGAATGCCAGGGCCCCGCTGCTCTGGCTCTCGCCCTGACCACCCCTCACTTGTCATTTCTGTCCAGTGGAGGGCTGTCTGATGCCATGTCCTGTGATGGCAATGACAGTGCTGCCGTTGGAAATGTGCTATATCTCTGCTGTCCAGTGTGGTGGTGTGCAGTGTGGATATCCAGCACTGGAAAGAAGGCTCATGTGCCTGAGAGAGCTAAGTGTTTTTTCTTCTTCCAGTTTTAATGAATTTAGATGTCAGTAGCTGTGTGTGGCTAGTAAGCTGCTGTATTAGGTGGCACAGATTTAACTTGCTGCCTCCCTCGATATTCTTCAAATATATTGAGTGTACTTCTTCCTCCTAGCTTGTTCATTTGCTATTTTCCTCTGTCTGGGATGCCCTTCTTCATGGCTGGGTCCTCACTTCCTTCAGGCTTCTGCTCAAATGCCACCTCCTTAGGGAGCCTTCCTTGAATCACTGAATCTAAAAGAACGTCATCTCCCCCCCCAGTTCTTCTCTGTACGCTTTGCTCTGTTTTTGCTGATAGTATTTATTACTGCCTGATATCTTACTTACGGTCTATCTCCTCTACTCTGGAGCCTTTGCTCAGTTTTCCCATGCGATCTTGCTCATAGAAGACAGGAGAACAGCATGGTTACGGACATGGGATTTGAAACCAGATATGTTTTAGATTCCCAGTCCTGCTAATTAGAATCTATGAGACCTCTCATAAATTACCTATACTCTCTGAATCCCAGTTTTCTCATCATGAATGGAGTAAAAATACCTAGTCCAGGATTATCGTGAAAATAAAATGCATTTATAGATTTAGGCCGGTGTTTAGGTTCATAATAAACTGTACATTAATGCCACCATCTATTATTAATATTATTATTATTATTGAAGCTGCCTAGATATTTTACTGCTGTGAACCCTCATCGTTATATTTAAAAAATAACAATAGAAGCTACAAAAAAAGAAATAGAAGAAGACTTTCAAATAAACCTTTTAAAACTCTCTTTGTAGAAATTATCAGAAATGAATTGCTGACCAGATTAAGCTCAATCGTGATGGAGAAAAATCCAAACCAAAATGAACTGGGATGAATTGTCAGGCTTCAGTTTGCAAAGGTCATGAAGAAAGGGATGGATAGCTATCTTTACAGAATGATATATTCTGTTATTTGGGAAAATCATGTGAAGAGAGATGATGGACTTTAGGAGTACAAAGGTCAGCTTCTGGGCCCATTTTGAAAAAGGGGAAAAAGGATGAGGCTGGAAAATGTGCAGACTTGGGCAGATTTATGTAACTATCTGGGTAGCTGCTCTATCATACTTACCTTTTTAAAAAAATATCAGAAAACAATCATCTGGGTTTGGAAAGAACTTGTTAGGAAAGAGCATATCTCTGTTTAGTTGGCAGGGCATTCTCTGTCTTGGTTGAAGTAACTGTAAATTTTGTGGTTTCAAAAAGTCAATCATCCAGAAATATAAGCCTGCACTGTCGGATGATCTGAGGAACAGGATGGTGTGTAGTCCATCCGGCAGGAATCAGTGACAGCCTCAGGCTAGAGTTACTCAGGGTGCTGGCTGGGGACAGGAACCAAACTTGAGTCATTCTAGTTAACACACAAGGAATTTCAAATATTTCTGAAAAGTTCAGACAGAAAAACCAAAATTTAGTAAAGTGGGAGTTCAGAAATCAGTCCTATGAAGAAGTGACTTGATCCTGCTGTTTAGATGGAGGATTTGGGAAGAGAGTTTGGACTGCCATCTTTGTTTTCTGGCTCTACTCTACTTTTGTTCAGAGTCTTCACACCATTGGGAGAAGTGCTGCACGACAGTAAGAATTCCCTGATTGTCATAATAATAAGCTATTACAAGTGGCTAGTGAGGAAATGTAGGCAGTTCTTTTTGCTAAGAACTATCTACAGACAATAAGCAACTCTCTGCCTGGAGTAATCAGAACATTTCAGGAGAGTAAAGATAGCCGAGACTTGGGGGACTGTTTTTGTCTCAGATATTACGCACATTGTACTCTTTACTGTCTGGTCAAAGATGCTAGAAATATCATTTAACCTTCATGCAAATACTGTTATGCCTTCTAACTCAATATAGAATATTGAACTAACCCAGGATCTCTCACTTTGTAGATCATTTCTCTCGCTGTTATTTCTCTGAAAAAGATCTTCCTCTCCTATGAGGGCAGCGACATTGTCATTGTTCCTTGGAATCTACTTTTTTAAGACTGACTGCTCCCTATGTTTAAAGTTTCCAACTTTGAGGGTGTTCTTGAAATGCTACATGTTTCCAGGTTGTTATTGATTCAAGTAGCACCTTCACAAGGAACTGTGAGGACTAAATGAGTTAATCCATGTATAGTTCTTAGAAATGCCTGGCACAGAGTAAGCCTTCAGTTAGTGGTAGCTACTATGATCATTGTTTTCCCATTCCTTGTATGGCTTCTCTCTATTCGTGTGTTACTACTGCTAGGTTCAAAGTTAGAAAGGGAGGGAAAATAGGCCAATTGGTGGGACCTCAGGAGAAGAACAAACCCTATCATGCAGAAAGATTATAGTAACTTCAAAGTATAGTTTTGGAAAATCTCTTTAAATCTAACCGATGCACAATGGAAAACCCCTAAAGAACCAATCTAATTATTTAATTAAATGGAACCGTTATGCTGACTTTTACTACAGAAGGCAAGCATAATTTAGAAAATGGGGCATTTTAATTCTCTTTTGTTTTCCAATTAACGCAATTGCTCTAAAAGGAGGTCCTGTGCTTGAGTGTACATGTTCTATGAATACATATTCCCTGCGTAATTTCAGTCTCTCTCTTATTCTTTCTCATCCAAAAAAAAAAAAAGCAACCAAACAAAACACCCTCACCTGTTGACATGGAGGTTTATTTATTACAGTGCTCAGGCTACCCAGATTACAACCTTGGAGCAAATATCTTCCTGCCGTCAAAGCTGCCCCGAACACGCAGGCCCACCACGCAGCTTTCCTCTCCCTGTGGCTATAATTAGGACATTGAAGTAATGGAGCTCTCACTTTTTTGCTGATGCCAGCTCACCACAGCAGACCACATGAGTTTACTCTTAGTTGAAAGTGGTAAAGAAAATGCCAAGAACATTCATTTTAATTGGTCAACATTATATGGGCCTTTAGTGCCACCGTTTTATGGTCCTCTGTTTTAGATTTCTTTCTGCCACCAGCCATCAGCCTATTATGATGGGTGTTCTTATGTGCATTTGATTATCCTTTTATTGTTATTTGTTTATGAATGATTAAAAATTTCATCCTCTTTTTTTTCTACCTAAGTAACAATTTCATCTGCCCTAATAGCTGTTAAATTCTATAGAAAAGACTGACGTATTCACATCAGTGAAAAATTAGTTTTTCATCAAATAGTCCCTGAGACTAGGAGAGATGGCAGAGATTTTTTTTCTTAAATGCTTGCTCTGATGCTGATATTTTCTAGTCTGAAAAATGGGTCATTAGGGTAATGTGTGGGGAGAGTGGCAGTGATGGTACCAGTGATACTCTAGTGTAACCAGACATGTTTTTTATGCATTGATTGGACTGAGTTCACTTGAACTCTGGAAAATGTTTAATTTGTTACTCTAACATGGAAAACACCATGTAAAATAGGAGAGAATGGTAAAAGAGAAACATGTGGTTTTTAAAAAATGCACTCACTATTCTTAAAGGTCTTGGGGCGGGGGTGATCCAGGAAGTTAGACACTGATCTGAGCGGAGGAAATACAGTGTTTGCCTTTGACATTGATAGAATACTTTGTCATGGGGACCTTCATGGTAGCCTTTTAATTACATAGCACTGCTGCTAATGTTGCAAGATGTGAAGATTAGTCAGATTGAAGAAGTTCGTAAGTAAATATTAAAATGGGAAACTATTTCATGCAGAGAGGACATTGTAAAAGCAGTTATGAAGATCAAGAATAAGTTTGCCCAGCTGGTGTCAAATGTGGCTTCCCTGATGGCTCAGCCATAAAGAATCTGCCTGCAACGCAGGAGACACAGGAGACGTTGTTTGATCTCTGGGTTGGGGAAGATCCCTTGGAGGAAATGGCAACCCATTCCAGTATTCTTGCATGGACAATCCCATGGACAGAGGAGCCAGGCAGGCAATAGTCCAAAGGGTCACAAAGAGTCGGACACTACTGAGTGACTGACCAGAACCAGCGTCAAATGACAAAACTAATGCAATGTAGCAATGAGTTTGATATCCTTTATTCAAGGGAGACAATCCATGGATGGGGGCTACAGTTCCTCACAAGCAGTGGAGCAATCATCTGGAGGGATTTGGGGCATCATTTTAGAGCATTAGAAGTGGCAACACAGAGGACCGGGCATGATTGGTGGGGATTGCATATCTGACTGTATTTAGAAAGATCAAAGAACAAGGAAGTAAGTATAGAGCCCAGAGCTGGCATTGCGTTTGGGGCTGGGCTGAATGGATACTGTGATTCTGGTCAAGCAGAGCATTTACAGCCAGCCACATGAAAGTTCAGTCTGCTGATGTGGCACCAGGCAGGAGTGGCCCCAACTTGGGTCTAGAAAATTTTTTTAAATACTAGTTTTGCTTTATTTTTGAGTGAGGAATAGGTACAAATGAAAGCGAAATTTAAATTAATTACAACTAGAAAGCCTTGACATGAAGGATAACAACAACAGCAAAAAAGGAAGTGAGCTGCGAAACAAAGGATGACTAGTTTGTTCTCTAGCCTCCATGGTGGACTAGTGGCTAGGATTCTTGGTTTTCACCCAGGCTAACCAGGTGCAGTTCCTGGGTAGGAAACCAAGGTCTCACTTCAAGACACCAAGCATTGCTGTCTCCTTGACATTAGTGATATTGAGAAGGTCCATTTATGAGTATAAAGTAGTCATCTAAAGTTCATAATTTAATAAAAAGTTGTAAGTTTTTACATATATATTAAAAAAACATGATTGTTTAAGGATTAAGCTCAGGGTTAAAAGAAAATAAATTTAAGTTGTTCCTAATTTTATGGAGTATTGATTTTCTGACTCAAATACTATTTCTCTGTTACACTTCAAGAATAATTTATGAGGCTGATATAATAATGACTTATCATTTTTTGGATGTTTGGTCTAAGCCAGAGGTGAACAAACTCTGGCCCATGAACCAATTCAAGCTACCTCTTGTTTTTATAAATAAAGTTTATGGCAACATAGCCATGCTCATTTGTGTATGTTCACATTATGAAGATAGAATTGAACCATGAGATGGTGAGGCAACAGAGATGGTGAGGCCCTGCTAAGGCTAAATAAAATATTTCCCACCTGGCCCTGTGCTGAAAAAGTTTGTCAACCTCTGGCTTAAGGCAGGCACTGTTCTTTAAATGCAGTATGTCATTTAATCCTTACAACATCCCTAGGAAGCTAGTATCTTATCCTTCTTTCATATATGATGAAATTGAGGCCTAAAGATGTTTAGTGTCTTGTACAGAGACACCCAGCTGTGTGGAAGAATCGGGACGTGAATTCATGTGATCTCATTTGCAGAGCCTGCACTTTTCCTTTGGGTCCAGTTTCTTTGTCCTTGGGCTCCAGAGAGGTGGCACATCATACCGGTTAACAGCAAGAGCCTAGAGCCAGGTGCTTTGAGTTTGAATACCCTTGGGCAACATGGGACTTAACTTCTTTGTGCCTCAGAATGGAAACATTACTATTATTAACCTCTTGTTTTGTAGATGAGATTCTGAGTCTCCAGAAACTCAGTTAAGTTTTCAGAAGACCTGAACTTAGACAATGACTATGCATCACTAAAATGCTAAGCAGACAACGTGTATTTTAGAAGAATGATGGCTTTTGAAAGGTGAAATAGTGAATCAAATGTTATTTATTATTTTTTTTAATTATCAGGTCCTTCACAGACAGCAGTCTCAGCCAGCCAAGGAGAGTTCTCCTCCCAGAGAAGAAGCACCCCCACCACCTCCTCCAACCGAAGACAGTTGTGCCAAAAAGCCTCGGTCTCGTACAAAGATCTCTTTGGAAGCCCTTGGAATCCTCCAGAGCTTCATTCATGATGTGGGCCTCTACCCTGATCAGGAAGCTATCCATACTCTTTCTGCTCAGCTGGATCTCCCCAAACACACCATCATCAAGTTCTTCCAGAACCAGCGGTACCACGTGAAACATCATGGGAAGCTCAAGGAACACCTGGGCTCGGCGGTAGATGTGGCCGAGTATAAGGACGAGGAGCTGCTGACGGAGTCAGAAGAGAATGACAGTGAGGAAGGCTCGGAGGAGATGTACAAAGTGGAGGCTGAGGAGGAGAATGCGGAGAAAAGTAAGGCCGCGCCTGCTGAAATTGACCAGAGATAATGTGAACTCCAATCAGGTGAAGCAATACACCAGTCCAAGGATTTTCTGTTTTAGTTTCTCTGAAAACTTTTTTTTTTTTTTTTTTTGCCTTATTTTATTTTTGTCTTTTTTGGTCTTTTTGTTCTCCTTCCTTTTTGTTTTTTTTTTTTTTGACATTTCTTTGTTGCACAGGATACACCTGTAGACTGAATAAGTTCAGTATTTCCGAATCAGACATCGCCTTGGCAAAGACACTAAAGTGTTACGCTTTACAATGGACTGGATCATAGTCATTATAATCACAGGAGACTCTGCCTTCATTATCCTTGCACTTATGGAAGCGACACCAGGCAAGTTCCCAGATGAAAAGACCTACGAAATGAAGGAAGCTACAAGTGTGTGTGTATATGTATATGTATATATCTATATATTTACATATATATATTAAATTGCATGGGACAGAGAACTTTACAATCCGAAAGAATAGACTGTGAAATGAGTTCTTAAAGAAGAGACTTGTTTATGTATTAAAAAAAAAAAAAACCACTTCACAGTGAGTCGCTTTGGCTTTTTGATAAACTGCGGCCTGCTCTCAGGGTGGGGTGACTTATTTTTGAATTCCTATTTATTTTCTGTGTTTGTCCCTGATTTTTTTTTTTTTTTAATTCTATGGCTTCCTATCTGGCAGCTTGATGGGTAATTTTTGAGGTATGTATTTAACTAAATAAATCAACACTGCCAAAAAAAGTAAAAGAAAGAAAGAAGAATAAAGTGGAAAAAAAATCAGGGCACCTTAAAATGATACCAGTCACATTAATCTTAAAGACACAATGCACACTTAAATGACTCGATGTGTTCCGTTCCTCAACTTGTCGTTACTGTAGTGGACAGGTGCATTTCTGTGGAATTCCAAACGAATGAAGCTGAAACTCAGTGCAGAGAAAACGCATTTATTAGTGCAGCCTTGATAAAATGACATTTTGACATCAGACAAATGGAATTCACAGTATGAGCCACATTTTATTGTGAAATTTATTTACCTGCTCGTGGCTTCAGATCTTAAAATTAATAAGCCTGCTCATTTTAACTTGTTTATTGTTGCTGTTTTCTTTTACTTTTCTTATTTTAAAAATAGAAGATAGTTCAATGTAATGTTAAGTTAGAAAAGAAGTTGCTGCCCAGGTAAAGGGGCTCCTTCTCAAATAAATCCCCGTTCCTCCAGCTCCCGAGAGACGTTTCTCATTTCTGTTTCACTTTGGGCGTCTTCTTCTTCGTACACATTCCATCCATGTAACCAGACATTTTTAGTCCTTGCTCTCATGCACCTCATCCCTTCCCTGCTATGGGAGCAGCCCTAACGAAAACCTGTTTTTAAATCATTGTGCAGCTCCAAGCAATAGAGTAAGCAAAGCAATTTCAGTGGAATCACCTACTTGTCATAAACTAAAACATTTTCCCAGTTACCTACATAGCAGTTACCTTACGTAAAGCAGAACTAATGCCGACTGGCTGTTTAAGGGAATGAGCATTAAAGCTGCAATCTACTATAGTTCTCCCACCGCCTTTAGCTTCCCATCAGAAACCATTACTTGCTACTTCTACTTCTAGTCATTGCAAGAGGAGACCTCACCTTCAGGACTGGCCAATCAAACCTAACTCATACTTCAAGGTGGCCATCAAACAGTCCCACATGGTTGGATTTTTTTTAAGAGTTGTGCTCTCATGCAACCTTGTCAAAGACCTCATGCAATATCACTTTGAAAGTTATTTTCTGTTTACTACACAAACATTGTAATATAACTGTTAATACTATTTATATATTTGAAAGGTATAAAAGGTCGGAGTTAAAAAAAAAAAACCTCTATTTGTAGATATTAACTCAGAACTTATGATATACAGGGAGAAGACATGTTGCAATACAAGCTAATTCTAGCTGCTCAGTAACCTCTGGAGTTTTTAAAGGGACATTTTCCTGTACTTTTTCAAATAATGATGTTTAAGAAATTATCTTGACATGAGCGTCATATACCTTTGCAAAAGGATGGTGGTTTGCAGTCAAGCCCTGGGCCCATCATTCCTATTTCTGTAGTATGCTGCAGCTTTAATCAGAAAGTCCGTGGTTGCTGCTTCCTGATCTCCGAGTTACTCTTTTCCAAATTGTCTTCTTACACTGTTGCTGAAGGTCACTCTGTACAGGTAATGGAAACTGATTTTGCCAAGCTCTTACAAGGTGGTTCATCTCTCGATGGCATCCGCATTTGGTATCTTTTACACTTCAACCAAAAATTTATTAGGTATTTTTCAATGCTAAGTCTTGCCTTTTATTTTTTAATTTCACTGCCAAGTTTGCAGTGGTTCTAAGTGAATCTGTGGGCATTTTAGCCTGTGGTCTTGCCAGATCTTTGCGAATTACAATGCATATATGTCTATTTATTCAATATCTGTCATATAATATCTATTTGGAAGAAGAAACTTTCTCTTGTAGTGCCTCTTGACAAAGCACAATTTCCTGCCCCACCCCTTTTTTTTTTTGTGAAATGAAAAAACAAATTGTGTTTTATTGCGGTATCAACAATGTGAATAAGGATTAACATATTGTAAATGTTCTTTTTTCCATGTAAATCAACTATCTTTGTTATCACTAAGTGATAATTAATTTTTAACTTATGTGCATTGTTAGGCTGTTAGAATTTTTTGGTTGTTAAAATAAAACGCATTCAAAAAATATGACTTGGTCTGTCAGGTGTTTTATTGGGCATTGCCTTCTTTCCCACTTAAGTTTTCATATGGGATGAGACCTGGTGAGTGTAAGGAAGCTCCATTCTCTTATTTACAAGATAGCTGTACCTGCAATGACAGACGTTTGAGTCCTACCAAGGCAAGATTTTAATCGTACCTATAAATGTATGTGCATTTCTGTGTGTTTGTAAACGTATGCATGCTCACATCCTGAAGTTGGCAGCTGGGGGAGTTATTTGCCTAAACATTTTGTGGTATACAAACAAAACTCAGTGCATAAAGATATATTTATGGGCTTGCTTCTTTATTTTTCTAGTGAATATTTTCTGTTTATAATTAAAAACCCACAAATGACTGCATGTCAGGAAACTTTTGGAGCACATATGTCCATGGTTAATGGACATAATAAAAGTCTTTTATATTTAGAGCTGGGTACCATAATGTGAGCATAGAGGAATGCCGGAAGGATTGATGCTTCTGAGAAATGTGTGAAAATGATTTTTTAGAAAGTGCTCACAATGGAAAAAATTGCTCAAAAGACCAAAGTTAATAAGGAAGGAGCAAGTGCTTAGCATCAGAACTGACAAAGAGAAAGTCAATTAAAAAGTGATTTTTTTTCTTTTGATACTGCAAATTGTTTTTCCTGTCTTTTTTTTTTTCTTCTTTCTTTCTTTTTGTCTTTGGCACATGGTTGACATACAGATGTAATTTTTCTTTCCTTTTTCCCTCGATTTCACTTTCCTTTTTCCCCATGATTGTTGATAGCCATGTAGTTCAAAACTGTGTAGATAAATTTTGAGGACAGTTTGTGGAAACTGGGTGTTTATAGAAAGGCAGATAGCCCCATAGTATAGAGCACTAAAGATTTTTAAAGAAAAATTAGAGGTTCAATCGAGGATGAAACATGTCTATGCAAATGTACATGAATTCTGCCTTTGGGATAAAGACATGGAAGTAAAGCATGTGTGAGATAGTCTGCCTTTTAGCACAAATGCTTTCCACCTTCATGAGGTTGTATTTTCGGGGGTCATACTTCATCCAAAATGACAAACTCAAAGCTGGGAGGCTCTGCCCAAGGATGAGTTGGCTTTTGTCTTTTAGAAGGGGGTCTGTGCTAACAACGTTTATTTCCAATAATACAAAGTCAGAGGTTTCTTGACTATATGTTAAGTCATGTCGTCTCAGAGCTATCACTTTATGGGCTGAGGTTTTTTTTTTTCCCTTAGAGAAGATATTTTCCTTTACACGGTTATTTCCCTTTCTGCAAAGGTTTAAACAAAGATTTAAAAGTCCTCACATTTTTTTCTAAAGGACAATCACGGCATCATCACAGTAAACATTTATTAAACATACACTCTAAACCAGATAATTTGCTAATAACTGAGTTGACAAAACTGTATAATTTAATGCTCTCCCCTCAAAGAGCTTGTAACTTAATGGAAATGTATATCAATCCAGGAAAACTGAAGTTGTCATCCAATGGTTGTCCTCAGACAGATATGTATTTGTTCAGTGAGTGGTACAAGCATGTGCTATAATTTAGAAAATAAGAATTATCATTTGTGAGCTAGAATGGCCTTAGGATTGGCTGCATATTATTTTTAAAATTACAAAGTAGTAACAAGTGAAGAATTTACCTATTTCTTACATAAAAGAAATTGCTAGGATAATCTGACTTCACAATTTGTCAGGGACTCAAACTCCTTCCAGTTCCACTTCTCCCTATGTTCCTGTGTCCCCTTTTCCTTACGGTCCAGGATGATTGCTAGAGCCTTGCCATCACACCCACCTTTCAGACATCAGGATGGAAGAAGTAAAGAAAGGCATACTCCCTTTCTTTGGTAGGATGTTTTCAAGTCTTATGCTTAAATACAAGGGAGAGTGGTAAATGTTCCTAGCTGTTCTGTTAATTCCAGACAGAAGGGGAGAGTGGATATTTGGTGAGCAACTCACAGCCTCTGCTAGTTCAGTTCAGTTCAGTCACTCAGTCGTGTCCAACACTTTGCAACCCATGAATCGCAGCACGCCAGGCTCCCTGTCCATCACCAACTCCTGGAGTTCACTCAAACTCATGTCCACCGAGTTGGTGATGACATCTAGCCATCTCATCCTGTCATCCCCTTCTCCTCCTGCCCTCAATCCCTCTCAGCATCAGGGTCTGTTCCAATGAGTCAACTCTTCTCATGAGGTGGCCAAAGTATTTGAGTTTCAGCTTCAGCATCAGTCCTTCCAATGAACACCCAGGACTGATCTCATTTAGGATGGACTGGTTGGACCTCCTTGCAGTCCAAGGGACTCTCAAGAGTCTTCTCCAACACCACAGCTCAATAGCATCAATTCTTTGGCACTCAGCTTTCTTCACAGTCCAACTCTCACATCCATACATGACCACTGGAAAAACCATAGCCTTGACTAGACAGACCTTTGTTGGCAAAGTAATGTCTCTGCTTTTGAATATGCTATCTAGGTTGGTCATAACTTTCCTTCCAAGGAGCAAGCATCTTTTAATTTCATGGCTGCAATCACCATCTGCAGTGATTTTGGAGCCCAAAAAACTAAAGTCTGACACTGTTTCCACTGTTTCCCCATCTATTTGCCATGAAGTGATGGGACCAGATGCCATGATCTTCATTTTCTGAATGTTGAGCTTTAAGCCAACTTTTTCACTCTCCTCTTTCACTTTCATCAAGATGCTTTTTAGTTCCTCTTCACTTTCTGCCATAAGGGTGGTGTCATCTGCATATCTGAGGTTATTGATATTTCTCCCAACAATCTTGATTCCAGCCTGTGCTTCTTCCAGCCCAACGTTTCTCATGATGTACTCTGCATAGAAGTTAAATAAGCAGGGTAACAATATACAGCCTTGACGTACTTCTTTTCCTATTTGGAACCAGTCTGTTGTTCCATGTCCAGTTCTAACTGTTGCTTCCTGACCTGCATATAGGTTTCTCCAGAGGCAGGTCAGGTGGCCTCTGCCAGAGAAGGTATCAAAAAGAATGTTGAAGATAATAGATAAGAGGAAGATAAGTACAAAGGCGCATTTGTCCTGCTGCTACTTCTGGTACCTTGACCCCCTTCTTCCTTTCCACCCTGTGTTCTTTTTCTTGCTAACTTTAAGAATCAGTTAGAGCACCACTTCTTCCAGGAAGCCTTTCTGATCTGCCCTCAGTTCAGTTCAGTCACTCAGTCATGTCCAACTCTTTGTGACCCCATGGACTGCAGCACACCAGCCTTCCTTGTCCATCACCAACTCTTGGAGCCACTCAAACTCATGTCCATCATGTCAGTGATGCCATCCAACCATCTCATCCTCTGTCATCCCCTTCTCCTCCCATCTTCAGTCTTTCCCAGCATCAGGGTCTTTCCCAATGAGTCAGTTCTTCACATCAGGTGGCCAAAGTATTGGAGTTTCAGTTTCAGGATTAGTCTTTCCAGTGAATATTCAGGACTGATCTCCTTTAGGATTGACTGGTTGGATCTCCTTATAGTCCAAGGGACTCTCAAGAGTCTTCTTCAACACCACAGCTCAAAAGCATTAATTCTTTGGCACTCAGGTTTCTTTATAGTCCAACTCTCACATCCATACATGACCACTGGAAAAACCATAGCTTTGACTAGGTAGACTTTTGTTGGTAATGTTTCTGCTTTTTAATATGCTGTCTAGGTTGGTCATAACTTTTTTACCAAGGAGCAAGCATCTTTTAATTTCATGGCTTTAGTCACCATCTGCAGTGATTTTGGAGCCCAAGAAAATAAATTCTCTCACTGTTTCCCCATCTATTTGCCATGAAGTGATGGGACCAGATGCCATGATCTTCGTTTTCTGAATGTTGAGCTTTAAGCCAACTTTTTCACTCTCCTCTTTCACTTTTATCAAGAGACTCTTTAGTTCTTCTTCACTTTCTGCCATAAGGGTGGTGTCATCTGCATACCTGAGGTTATTGATATTTCTCCCGGCAATCTTGATTCCAGCTTGTGCTTCTTCCAGCCCAGCATTTCTCATGATGTACTCTGCATAGAAGTTAAATAAGCAGGATGACAATATACAACTTTGATGTACTCCTTTCCTGATTTGGAATCAGTCTGTTGTTCCATGTCTGGTCCTAACTGTTGCTTCCTGACCTGCATACAGATTTCTCAGGAGGCAGGTCAGGTGGTCTGTATTCCCATCTGTTAAAGAATTTTCCACAGTTTGTTGTGATCCACACAGTCAAAGGCTTTGGCATAGTCAATAAAGCAGAAGTAGATGTTTTTTTTGGAACTCTCTTCCTTTTTTGATGATCTGCCCCGCCAGTGTGGTTACAAATCCTCCTATTCTCACATAGCATCCAGAATATTCCACCATTACAGGTCTGTCCCAGGTTTTGTGGCAAAATGTGGTTGCTGTATTTGCTCAGTGGGAAGGTATGAAGTTTTTCTTTGCATTTATCCATGCACAAAAGTGGGGTAGGCTGGTGGAAATAGCAGCAGCCCCGGGGAAATAGGTATGACAATGTTTCCTCTGGCTCAGCATGTCCAGGAGTGAGACAGAGTCAGAGACAGAAGTGAAGAATGAGAAGTGCAGCAAGGGCCAGATGATTTAGAACCCTGCCAGCTCAACAGAGCAGGGTGATGATAGAGTCAGGACCTAAAGTCAAGACTGTATGTCTCCAAAGCTTGCATTTTCTCCCCAGTATCACACCACTATCCTAGAAAGGCTGTATGAACTGCATGTCAATTTGTTGGTTGACATGTTTTGTATGAGATGACCTTTTGACTTCAACCACTTTTTCATCATCTTGTCTGAGTATGACATTTCTGAAGGAAAGACCTATTAAAAAAACACCATACTGTGCTAGTAAAACTGTCCCAGAAGAATCTAGAAGTTGTTTCTTTGGTGACATTTTAAGAGGTTTAAAGTGTTACCTTCACATATGAAGAAATAATTACAAAAATATTCCATCAGCACTGTAATGAATGGTGCAGAGCAATGATTAATTAAAGACAGAACCATAATTTATTCACTATCCATTAACAAGCATAATCCCATTTTAACACAAAACAGTACAGACTAAGGGAGTCCCGGGAGGCTCTGTAGCAACTTTGGACTATGTAGTCCTAGGAATCCTCCTTATCCACTGCAAGAAAAAGATGAGAAAATTCTAGATTTACTCTCTCAAGTTGATTGTGAAAAGGCAGTGAGCTATCCTAGTGTCTATTTCTTACCAGTTTGGCAGCTTGTTATTTTTCAGATCCTCAGTTTCGTTCTCCACAAAATGGGGTTAATAATTCATAGATCTCAGATCTGTTGCTATGATTAAATAAGATAGGTGGAAGCATCTAGAACAAAGCCTTCCTTTCTTTCTCACTTCCAAAAGTGAAAGAGAAGCAGGATATAAGATGTTATAAATGATTTTAAACACTTCAGATGGGTTTTAGAGTAGGATTAAGTCTGATGTTAGTAGACAGTGGTTTTTCATGATTTATAGCCTGAAGGGCTACTGTGCTATTTATCTTTTGCTTTTGTATCCCGCCCCTTCCTTTCTTCCATTCTGTCTCATTACAATCTCTTTCTGCCCCTCCCTCCCTTCTTCTCTTTCCTTCTTCCTGTCAAGAGCTATAATATGGTTTTCTTTCTAAATGAGAGAGAAAATGAAAGAGAAAGCTTAGTAGCCTCCTGAAGTTTTCAAAATTAGCTGTTTAAACATGAATGGCATCCCACTCCCCTGTTTTTCTCCTGCTTCACTCTCACTCAATCCCAGAGTGTTCTGTAGATTCTGTCTTTTCGCTCAGGTGTGGCAGGCACCTTCTTTGCTCCCCTTATTCCCGGATCCATACTCCTTCCTCATCTGCTATGAAGACACCAAGTGTCCCCTGAGCCGGCGACCTCCCCTTTCTACCTGTAGCCTGGACCTTTTCTGGATCTCCAAACTGTCCTGTTGCGCTGCCTGCTCACCACCTCCACCGAACATGTCCCCAACCAACTTATCTTCTTCCCCAAATTTGATCCACCAGCTGATGACAACTCCGGCCTTCCAGTTGCTTGGACCTAAAATCTTGACTCTTGATTCTTGAATCTTGATTCTTCGTCTGTCAGCAAAGTTCTTCAAAATACATTCACGATATGACAACCTCTCCCCTTTGATACTGCCACCAGCTTGGTGAGAGGCACCATCATCTCTTACCTGATCTGACTCTCTGACCTCCTTCCCTTCCACTTTCTCCCTGCTTCCTGGGCTCCAGCCAAGTTGGGCCACCTGGCTGTCCCCGGAATGCAGGGCTCATTCTTGCCTTAGGGCCCTTACTCTTTTCCCTCTTCATTTTGCCAGGAAAGCTTTTCCCCCAAGGCTGCAAGGCTCATTCCTCAAATCCCCCCAGTCTGCTCACATGTCACCTCCTCAGTGACAACTACTCTAACCACCTTATTTAAAATTGCAAAAAGATCCCACCCCTGCCTTCTGGATCCCTTTTATCCTACCCTAGTTTAATTTTTTCATGGCTTCTAACATAATCTATACTTTACTTATTTTTCCTGTTTTTCTTTACTTGTCAGTTCCTTTAGCCCAATGAAAACACCAGGAGGGCACAAAGTCTGTGTTTCTGTCTTTCTTTTTTTTTAACCAATACATATTTAAGTGAACTACCTTTCATAACAGTTTTCACCTAGTGAGATTTTTTAATTTTCCCAACTTCAGCCTAGATGAAGGATTTAACTTACTTTCTAGAGATGAACTTCACCTGAATATTTCTTTAGTGCGTATCCCAGGTACCCGAGGCCTCAGGAACTTCCAAGGCCGACATTTGTAAGCTCACATTTGTTTAATTTATGGTCTGTGAGTCTATGCTCTCTTGGAAGACAGAATCACTGAATCATGGATTCTGTTGTCTAGCACATCCTCTATTCAAAGCAGAAAACCCTTTTCAGGTTGGAGGCGTCCTTCGCTGGAGGCCAGGCAGTCTTTGTCCCTCCATAACTAAGAGCTTATGGCTTTGGAACTCAGCCCAGTCCACCTTGGGTCAGCTCTGAACTGAACTCTTGTGAATGCCACCTAAGACTGCATGGGCTCTTCCAGTAATCGCCTCACATGTTTGAACTCACATTGGATTTTGACCACTAAATCTTGTAAGTTCTTAGGTTTCTTTTATTAACCATGCAATGCAGTCACAAAGAGAGCTTATGTCGCTCAGACTCAATGAACAGAAGGACACAGCTTAGGCTAAAGGAAGTGATCTCCTTGTCCTTTTCAAACCTATCAGGCCACATTACAGCATTACTGTCAGTTCTCATGACATGTTTTGGAAATGTATCTGCAAACTGCAGTATATTCAGAAGACACAGGTTGATCAGGATGGTAAAGGACCTTGAAAGTTTGTGTGTATGTGTGTGCTAAGTCTGACTCTTTGCGACCCTATGGACTATAGCCCACCAAGATCCTCTGTCCATGGGATTCTGCAGGCAAGAATACTGGAATTGCCATCCCCTCCTCCAGGGGATCTTCCTAACCCAGGGATTGGACCTGCATTGCTTACATCTCCTGAATTGGCAGGGGGGTTCTTTACCACTGGTGCTACCTGGGAAGCCCATTGGAAGTTTACCTTCTATTGATTTATTCAATGTAATAATTTTCTTATTCATCAACAAACCAAATTTATGAAATGTCTATTGGATTTAAATCACTGTAAGGGAAATGAATTTCCACAGCTTATTGTGATCCACACAGTCAAAGACTTTGGCATAGTCAATAAAGCAGAAATAGATGTTTTTCTGGAACTCTCTCGCTTTTTCCATGATCCAGCAGATGTTGGCAATTTGATCTCTGGTTCCTCTGCCTTTTCTAAAACCAGCTTGAACATCAGGGAGTTCACGGTTCACGTATTGCTGAAGCCTGACTTGGAGAATTTTGAGCATTACTTTACTAACATGTGAGATGAGTGCAATTGTGTGGTAGTTTGAGCATTCTTTGGCATTGCCTTTCTTTGGGATTGGAATGAAAACTGACCTCTTCCAGTCCTGTGGCCAATGCTGAGTTTTCCAAATGTGCTGGCACATTGAGTGCAGCACTTTCACAGCATCATCTTTCAGGATTTGAAATAGCTCAACTGGAATTCCATCACCTCCACTAGCTTTGTTCGTAGTGATGCTTTCTAAGGCCCACTTGACTTCACATTCCAGGATGTCTGGCTCTAGGTGAGTGATCACACCATCGTGATTATCTAGGTCACGAAGATCTTTTTTGTACAGTTCTTCTGTGTATTCTTGCCACCTCTTCTTAATATCTTCTGCTTCTGTTAGGTCCGTACCATTTCTGTCCTTTATCGAGTCCATCTTTGCATGAAATGTTCCCTTGGTATCTCTCATTTTCTTGAAGAGATCTCTAGTCTTTCCCATTCTGTTGTTGTCTATTTCTTTGTATTGATTGCTGAGGAAGGCTTTCTTGTCTCTCCTTACTATTCTTCGGAACTCTGCACTCAGATGTTTATATCTTTTCTTTTCTCCTTTGTTTTTCATCTCTCTTCTTTTCACAGCTATTTGTAAGGCCTCCCCAGACAGCCATTTTGCTTTTTTGCATTTCTTTTCCATGGGGATGGTCTTGATCCCTGTCTCCTGTACAATGTCATGAACCTCATTCCATAGTTCATCAGGCACTCTATCTATCAGATCTAGGCCCTTAAATCTATTTCTCACTTCCATTGTATAATCATAAGGGATATGATTTAGGTCATACCTGAATGTTCTAGTGGTTTTCCCTACTTTCTTCAATTTAAGTCTGAATTTGGTAATAAGTTCATGAGTTCATGATCTGAGCCACAGTCAGCTCCTGGTCTTGTTTTTGTTGACTGTATAGAGCTTCTCCATCTTTGGCTCCACCTGACCTGTCTCTTGAGAAATCTGTATGCAGGTCAGGAAGCAACAGTTAGAACTGGACATGGAACAACAGACTGGTTTCAAATAGGAAAAGGAGTATGTCAAGGCTGTATATTGTCACCCTGCTTATTTAACTTCTATGCAGAGCACATCATGAGAAACGCTGGGCTGGAAGAAGCACAGGCTGGAATCAAGATTGCCGGGAGAAATATCAATAACCTCAGATATGCAGATGACACCACCCTTATGGCAGAAAGTGAAGAGGAACTAAAAAGCCTCTTGATGAAAGTGAAAGAGGAGAGTGAAAAAGTTGGCTTAAAGCTCAACATTCAGAAAACGAAGGTCATGGCATCTGGTCCCATCACTTCATGGGAAATAGATGGGGAAACGGTGGAAACAGTGTCAGACTTTAGTTTTGGGGGCTTCAAAATCACTGCAGATGGTGATTGCAGCCATGAAATTAAAAGACGCTTACTCCTTGGAAGGAAAGTTATGACCAACCTAGATAGCATATTCAAAAGCAGAGACATTACTTTGCTGACTAAGGTCCGTCTAGTCAAGGCTATGGTTTTTCCAGTGGTCATGTATGGATGTGAGAGTTGGACTGTGAAGAAGGGTGAGCGCTGAAGAATTGATGCTTTTGAACTGTGGTGTTGGAGAAGGCTCTTGAGAGTCCCTTGGACTGCAGGGAGATCCAACCAGTCCATTCTGAAGGAGATCAGCTCTGGGATTTCTTTGGAAGGAATGATGCTAAAGCTGAACTCCAGTACTTTGGCCACCTCATGCGAAGAGTTGACTCATTGGAAAAGACTCTGATGCTGGGAGGGACTGGGGGCAGGAGGAGAAAGGGATGACAGAGGATGAGATGGCTTGATGGCATCACTGACTCGATGGACGTGAGTCTGCGTGAACTCCGGGAGTTGGTGATGGACAGGGAGGCCTGGCGTGCTGCTATTCACGGGGTCGCGAAGAGTCATACATGACTGAGCGACTGAACTGAACTGAAGGGAAATGAAGCCCGGATTGTTAGCTGACAACAACAGAACTAGCTCTAGTTAGTTAAGTAGAAAAAGGAATTTACTAATAGCCATGAGAGCGCTCAGAGAATTTGGAGAAGGGTCAAGAAATCAAGTTTAGAGGTGAAGGTCAAGATCTGAGACCACTCCAGTGGAGACTCCACTGCTGTCCCATGAGGTGTGGGCATCCAAACTTGGCCCCTGATCCAGGGCATGGATGCTCTCTATATAACCTCTACCCCTGCTGCCTCTGAAGGGTGGGCTCTGCTACTGCCCTTATCAGAATGAAATCTATGAGGCACATTTTTGTTCATCCCACTTCCTTCCAAAACAACATCTCATGCAGATGCGACTGAATGAAATAGTCTAATCATAGGCAAGGAAGGTTGGGAAAGCATAGGAAATTCTCTAAACATAGGAGAAATAGTTAGAAGTACTCAGAGACCCAAAGCATGCCAAATGCCAGGAGCAATGGGATTACTTGTGAGATCGTTGAGGAAAGACACTGTGTTTTATTTAAATAACATGGTGTTTGGTCTGAAATCAGAAAGATATAGTATGAATTCTGACTACTCCACTTCTTAGCTCTCTATGACTTTGAGCTATTGTTTAACCTAGATCTCAACTTCCACAAGTTGAAAATAATACCTATCATGCAGTGCTTTTGTATTTGAGAATAGTGGTTAAAGCTTCTAAAGCACAGTGTGTGTGTGTGTGTGTACGCATACTCAGTCTTGTCTGGCTCTTTGTGACCCCATGAATTGCAGACCACCAGGATCCTCTGTCCATGGAATTTTCCAGGCAAAAATACTGGAATGGGCTGCCATTTTCTACTCCAGAGAATTTTCGTGATGCAGGGATTGAACCTGTGTCTCTTGCATCTCCTGTGTCTCCTGCGTTGGCAGGCAGATTCTTTACCACTGCGACAGTTGGGAAGCCCTTCTAAAGCACAATGCCTGCCTACAAATGCACATTTACCCTCATTGTCTTTATATCCCCATTACCAAGGATGGAGCCTGGTACACAGTATTCAATTTTTTTTAATGTAGGAATGTTTGTGGATATCATGGTATTTGGCTCCAAGAGAAATATATCAGTGGATAGGTAACATGTAAACCCCAAGCATTAAAACCCAAGATGGGACAAATTAGATCCACTGTGGATGGGAGGAAGGTCAGTGTTGTCCAAAATACTGGTGCCTGCTTTATTAGCTGGAGAAGGCAATGACCACCCACTCCAGTACTCTTGCCTGGAAAATCCCATGGATGGAGGAGCCTGGTAAGCCGCAGTCCATGGGGTCACAAAGAGTCGGACATGACTGAGTGACTTTACTTTCACTTTTCACTTTCAGGCATTGGAGAAGGAAATGGCAACCTACTCTAGTGTTCTTGCCTGGAGAATCCCAGGAATGAGGGAGCCTGGTGGGCTGCCATTTATGGGATCACACAGAGTAGGACACGACTGAAGTGATTTAGCAGCAGCAGCAGCAGCTTTATTAGCAGAAACTCAAATCATTCTTTGTCTTGCTATCTTACTCCTGTCAAAGGTAAAATTCCCTCCATTAATTCTTCTTTATTCAATTGGATCTACTAAATATTTCCTGATGGCAGGTCAACTCATTAGATTATCTGGGGATACGTTTTATAACTGATTCCACGGTGGGCAAGCATCAAGTTGGGGTGCTTAATATCAGAAGGATGGGCAAAACATAGAAGAACATTTTCTACATCACAGACAGGTCACAGATGAAGCAGATTTGAAAGCCTCCAGACTCAAATCATGGAGGGAATTCCCTGGAAGTCCAGTGGTTAGGACTTGGCAATTTCACTGCCAGGCCAGGGTTCAGTCCCTGGTAGGGGAACTAAGATCCTGCCAGCTGCACCACGTGACCAAAAACCCCCAAAACTGTGGAACAATTGGATTTCAATCACTGTGTCAAGATGCCTACAAGTACACCTTGTTGCTTCCTGCAGGTGATCTTCAGGCCCAGGTCTGGTGGCATTGAAGAGGTCCAGCCTGGGAATAGTTGGGAGACTTTGCAATCTTCAGCATCAGTGTAGAAAGGTGCACTTACACCCAGCCCTCTTCACCAAGTGTGACTTTCAAATATTCGCCAGTTTAGGAAATCCTATGTTGGGAAGATAATCCATGGTGATCACTCCAGACACTGAGATTTCAGAGAGAGGGATAGCCACCCCTTCAGACGTAGTCACCAATAGTGTTGTCAAATTCATATTGGCAAAAAAGGCAATCAACAGACAATAAAAATGCTAAAATTACCATCTGCTCTACCATTATTACATCAGAGAAAGGATCTTTAATCACACCCAAAGTTAGGAGACATACTCTTGCAATGAAGTATACTCCTAACTATGTGTCAAAAGTTAGCCAGTCTGCAATGAAATGTACGTGTCATGGGGAGCATTGAAAACTTGGTCACCACCCTGAAGTTATTGCAGGTGGATATCTGGGAATCACTGGTCTGAGAATTAGGCTGAGTATTTATTTCCTAGATACTCTTATCTAGGAATATAAGATTGATTTGATTGAATCAGGCAACAAAAGATCAACACTGAAGCCAAAACTAGTCCAGCCTTCTCAGAACTGACTCAACTGTGGTATCGAGTTTTGTTACAAGGAACCACTCATGTGGCCCTCATGTTGCACTTGCTATTACTTTTTTGTTTTAGCTGTTGCCTGTAATGTCTCTCAATGTCTCCCATGTGAAATTCCACCTGAGAAGTTTCTTTTCCAGTTGAAAGTGAAAAAAGATCATTGTCTCTCCAGTGGAATGGAGATGCTATTTGCTTTTTCTGATAATGAGAATGACTGAACTTCTTGAGTTCCCTTTTTTGCCTGGGCCACTGGGAAGCTCAGCGTTAATTCAAATGTGTACTCATAGGTGCTGAATTACCCTGTACTTCTAAATGGGAAAGAAATGACATGTCAGATTACCTAGAAAGCTGAGTTTGGACAGTACAGAGTTTTCAGTAGTAGGTCACTAAAAATTTCAACCTAGTAAAATTTCTTCATACAGACAAATCCATTCTTCTAAAGAAATCAAGGAGCTCCCTAGGGTTCATACTCAAGCCACCTTCTACACATGTGCAGTTCTTTATAGCACAGGTGTGCAGGTAAAGGGTTGAGTGGAGGCTTACCAAATCATGTGGTCTGGTGTGGGATCTGCTTCTGATCAGAGAAGGGGCCCTTCTCTGTAGTTAACACTAAGGTGCAGAATAGGCCTCTGCCCACGCTCATGCACAGTCCATTTGCATATATGTGTCTCCTTCCAGCATTTTCTCCTTTAATGTCAGAATGCCTATAGTAAGGATCTCATGATGTTGAACAGGATGTTCTCTGAGGCTGTCTTGGGTATCACACTGTGTGGGGCCAAGCTACATCTCTGCTTCAGTGGACTTTGAAATAACAGAGCTTTGCCTCAGTGAAATCTCCAACTTTTTCCCCCCTCATCTAGACTCTGGTAGAGAGGCCAAGACAAGAAACAAGAGAGTTACCAAAAGCAATGAAAAATTGTTAGTCAGAACTTTTGACTGATTGGTGCCTCCAATTTCCCGCAACATGCCAGATGTACAGCTTCTTACTGTATGTAGTTACATATGTGTCCTTTGCATAAAGCCTCTCTGGCTAAACCTCAATCCCTGACTATTATATATTCTGAATAAAAGCGAAACATCTCAGCATTTGCAAAAATTCAAGATTTATCAACATATTGAGCTTTTACTAAGTCATGAATTCTTGATTTGTATTCATAGTACTTTTGCATATTCATGGCCCTCTTTAGCCAAAGATCTTCAATATTCATTTACTATGGAGTGGTAAGTATATATTATTCAACTGCATGTACCAGTGGGTAAACTGATGCCCAACACAAGGTCTGATCAGAGAAGACGAATAAAGAGCAAGATGCTCTTAGCCCCACAGAGAGGGCTCACTCCAGCTGTCTCCCTCCAGAAATAAAGGCCCACGGCCTGCTTGTGATTCTCACTTCTCAAGCATCAGGGGACTCAGGATTTTTCCTTCTGGATTTGTTGGAAGGTCCTGGGTAGAGTTTTCTCTTAAAGTGCATGGGACAAAAAGGATAGCTTGGGAAAATGAAAAATAGCCTTCTTCCAAATTGCTTTGAATCCACGATGCCAAAGGTTAATTGACCAGATTAATTCCCCCCAAACCTGGAGGAGAACAGGTAGAGAATCATTCATTTGCTCCAATAACCAATTAATGGCATTGATTGGGCTGTAAGGATCTTGTCTCTCCCATTTTTATGAGATTAACAGAGGTCAATTTTCTTAATACCTTCCTTTCATACAATCTATTCCTTTATTTTCTAAGTAATTTATTAAGGATTTTAACTACAAATTTTTTCAGGAGCTGATTAAAGAGGAGTTCACAACATAAAAAAAAAATTTCTGGCTAAATTTAGAAAACTGTGAGGAAATAAATCAAAATGATTTCTTGAAAGTAACCAGCCTCTGACATACATGACAAAAGAATGTAGAATTTCTTAAAGTGCATGGGACATGCATATAATTTTTTTTTGTTGTTGTTGTTTTTTTTGGCCATGCCACGTGGCATGCAAAATCTTAGTTCTCCAACCAGGGATCGAACTAAAGCACCTGCAGTGAAAGCACTGTCTCTTAACCACAGGACCACCAGGGAAGTCAATTTATGATTATTTTTGAAACTGTCCAAATATGTATGAAACATTTATCTATGAAGACAGTATTTTTCCATAAAAGATTTTTTTTAAAGGAATTTCTTTTGTGATATTGGAAGGAAGACTATCTCAAAGGGAAAAATGACTAACCGGCTCTCTAAAATGTTAATGTGAAAGTTGGAGTCAGAAGACTTGATCTCTATTTTCTCTCAAAAACAAATAAAATAAATGTAAATGCTCAGAATTTCAACCATACAAATACCTATTTTTATCCAAATACGTTGCCCTTTAGACAAGAGTGCGATGACTGGCATTATTGTTGATTTTTATTACTACTGAGTTCGTAATAGTCTAGAACAAAGCACTCCAATAGACTTTTCTTTAATAATGGAAATGTTCTACATCTGTGTTGCCTCATAACCCCTCACACATGTGTAGAGTTGCCACATTTAGCAAAACAAAGCCCCCAAATTTAAAGAAGCCGGTGTGGGTACTAAGCCACTTCATTCATGTCCGACTGTGCGAGCCTGTGAATTGTAGCTCACCAGGCTCCTCTGTCCATGGGGTTCTCTAGGCAAGAATACTGGAGTGGGTTGCTGTGCCCTCCTCCAGGAGATCTTCCTGACCCAGGGATCGAACCTGCATCTCTTATATCAATCTGCATTTGCAAGCGAGTTCCTTACTCTAGCGACAACTGGGAAGGCCGAAGAAACAGAGAAGTGAAAGTGAAAGTCACTGAGTCGTGTCCGACTCTTCGAGACCTCATGGACTATACAGTACAATGGGATTCTCCAGGCCAAAATGCTGGAGTGGGTAGCCTTTCCCTTCTCCAGGGGATCTTCTCAACCCAGGGACTGAACCCAGATCTCCTGCACTGCAGGTGGATTCTTTACCAGTTGAGCCAAGAGACCTAGTAAATTTGAATTTCAGATAATCAGCAGACAATTTTTAGTATACATATGCCCTATGCTTATAGCAGTTTAGCTTACAAAATATTAGCTATTATTGCTATTGAAAATTATTGATTCATTTGTGTGTGTTTGACTGGAAGGAAGCTATTCAGTGCAAAAGGCAGCAGAGTCAAGTTCTTTGAAGTGACTGAAAAAACAAAACTGAAATCAAAGCCCTTCAGCTTGGAATAGAATGGATCTTATTTTCTTTTGGACTCTGTCGGCTTTCACTATTTAGTAGCCAAAACCATGGGTAGAAATCAACGTGTATCTTTAAACATTTCTTCAACACCAAACGACAACTTCCAGGATGCCTCAATTTATGCAAACAGGTGTGTCTCCTAAAAAGTTGCTTTAAGTCAATTTTACCTGAATCAAATAATTCAGGGCTTACTCTCTGTTTAAAAGAATATATATAAAAAAATAAAAGAATATAGAGGGGAGGTAGTTTGTAGAAAGAAATGACACGTTATCATATATAACAAATAATCAACCCCATCATTCAGAACATTTTTGATATACATATTCTTTTAAAGCGTGATATTTCTATGAATGTCTGGGAGGCAACAGATGCCAGATGCAAAGTATTTAACCAAAATGAAGTTGATGAAGGGCCTGTCTATAAAGATGTGGCTATCATTAAAGGAATCAGGAAAGCATGTTGGGCACCCAAGGGATTAGCAACACTGGAAGCTGTTACTGCACGCTGGTCTGAAGGAGCCAGGAGATGGAAAGGTAAGAGGGGCTGCCTGAGAGGCTCCATGGCCTCAGAATATTGAAGTCTTTCAGACACCACATCAAAGTAAGGGCATAAAACCATTTCTTCCCTCCATTCTCCAGTCTCCTGTCAATTCCTCCCGTTGGGCCCAAACAACCTGAAGCCAGAGGGTGATGAAAGCCAGTCTTGGATGATGAAAATGTCTGAGATGAACCTCCAGGACATAGGGCAGGGGATGGAGGGTGAAGGATAGACTCACGGGCCGTATAGAGAATAACCAGCACCCTGGGTACACATTATCTTTCTTTAAAACTCAAATCACATTGTCATGAACATCATGGAAAAAGACTACCTTTTCTTCTTGTGTATGAATTTTCATTATTGAGTTAGTTTGGAAAATTTTCTGCAAAATTAAGTCAGTCTTAGAATGTCTAATCAGTCTTGTACATATAAGAAGGGTTGAACGTTGGAGTCAAATTATGTATATGGAACACAGACAAGAATTTTGCCCTAAAGTTGTATTGTGTGTGATATGAGTATTAACCACACTAAAAGCAATTATTTTCAATATATCAAGATAACAGTTCTCTATCTTGATCTCAGGCTCATGTGCATACATTCTCTGTTCAGAAGAAACAGATGGTTAAGATGAAGATAATTCTCACAGTAATTGGTGGTTTCTTATAAGATTTTATTGGGGGGTAAGAGAATATCTAATTTGTGGAAGTTGTGTTACTGAATGCTGCCATCTTTCTCATTGCATAGTAAGGTATTATTTTAAAAAATGAATGATTTCTTTTGTCAGGAGCTATCATAGACATTAGATTTTAAAAGGAAGGGACCATTGTTGTTGTTCAGTTGCTAAGTCGTGTCTGAATCTTTGCGACCCTATGAACTGCAGCACACCAGGCTTCCCTGCCGTTTACTGTCTCCCAGAGTTTGCTCAGACTCATGTCCATTGAGACAGTGATGCTATATAACCATCTCATCCTCTGCTGCCCCCTTCTCCTTTTTCCTCCAATCGTTCCCAGTTATGTGTCTTTTCCAATCACATCTTCTCATCAGGTGGCCAAAGTAGCAGAGCTTCATCTTCAGCATCAGTTCTTCCAGTGAATACTCAAGGTTGATTTCCTTTAGGATTGACAGGTTTGATATTCTTGCAGTCCAAGGGACTCTCAAGAATTGTCTCTGGCACCACAGTTCAAAAGCATCAATTCTTTGCAGGCGCTCATGTATCATTGTAATAAACTTTTCAAAATTTGAGTCATTAAAAAATTACCCTGAAAAAATTTACTCTGGAAAAACAAGACATTTATTTTGCATGTTTGCTTCAGAGACATATTTCATTTTACCAGGTTTTCTTTCAGAAATCATAATCCCAAATAGTCCCCCCAAAATGCCTCCTCCATAATGGAAATGCTATGGTTCACTTAGAGTTCAGTTCAGTTCATTTCAGTTGCTCAGTCATGTCCAACTCTTTGTGACCCCATGAATTGCAGCACACCAGGCCTCCCTGTCCATCACCAACTCCCAGAGTTCACTCAGACTCACGTCCATCGAGTCAGTGATGCCATCCAGCCATCTCATCCTGTCATCCCCTTCTCCTCCTGCCCCCAATCCCTCCCAGCATCAGAGTCTTTTCCAATGAGTCAACTCTTTGCATGAGGTGGCCAAAGTACTGGAGTTTCAGCTTTAGCATCATTCCTTCCAAAGAAATCCCAGGGCTGATCTCCTTCAGAATGGACTGGTTGGATCTCCTTGCAGTCCAAGGGACTCTCAAGAGTCTTCTCCAACACCACAGTTCAATAGCATCAATTCTTCGGCGTTCAGCCTTCTTCACAGTCCAACTCTCACATCCATGCATGACCACTGGAAAAACCATAGCCTTGACTAGATGGACCTTAGTCGGCAAAGTAATGTCTCTGCTTTTTAATATGCTATCTAGGTTAGTCATAACTTTTCTTCTAAGGAGTAAGCGTCTTTTAATTTCATGGCTGCAATCACCATCTGCAGTGATTTTGGAGCCCCCCAAAATAAAGTCTGACACTGTTTCCACTGTTTCCCCATCTATTTCCCATGAAGTGATGGGACCTGATGCCATGATCTTCGTTTTCTGAATGTTCAGCTTTAAGCCAACTTTTTCATTCTCCTCTTTCACTTTCATCAAGAGGCTTTTTAGTTTTTCTTCACTTTCTGCCATAAGGGTGGTATCATCTGCATATCTGAGGTTATTGGTATTTCTCCTGGCAATCTTAATTCCAGCCTGTGTTTCTTCCAGTCCAGCGTTTCTCATGATGTACTTTGCATATAAGTTAAATAAGCAGGGTGACAATATACAGCCTTGATGGACTCCTTTTTGAAACCAGTCTGTTATTCCATGTCCAGTTCTAACTGTTGCTTTCTGGCATGCATACAGATTTCTCAAGAGGCAGGTCAGGTGGTCTGGTATTCCCAACTCTTTCAGAATTTTCCACAGTTTATTGTGATCCACACAGTCAAAGGCTTTGGCATAGTCAATAAAGCAGAAATAGATGTTTTTCTGGAACTCTCTTGCTTTTTGATGATCCAGCAGATGTTGGCAATTTGATCTCTGGTTCCTCTGCCTTTTCTAAAACCAGCTTGAACATCTGGAAGTTCATGGTTCACATCTTGCTGAAGCCTGGCTTGGAGAATTTTGAGCATTACTTTACTAACATGTGAGATGAGTGCAATTGTGCAGTAGTATGAGCATTCTTTGGCATTGCCTTTCTTTGGGATTGGAATGAAAACTGACCTTTTCCAGTCCTGTGGCCACTGCTGAGTTTTCCAAATATGCTGGCATAGTGAGTGCAGCACTTTCACAGCATCATCTTTCAGGATTTGAAATAGTTCAACTGGAATTCCATCACCTCCACTAGCTTTGTTCATAGTGATGCTTTCTAAGGCCCACTTGACTTCACATTCCAGGATGTCTGGCTCTAGATGAGTGGTCACACCATCATGATTATCTGGGTCGTGAAGATCTTTTTTGTACAGTTCTTCTGTGCATTCTTGCCACCTCTTCTTAATATCTTCTGCTTCTGTTAGGTCCAGACCATTTCTGTCCTTTATCAGCCCATCTTTGCATGAAATGTTCCCTTGGTATCTCTCATTTTCTTGAAGAGCTCTCTAGTCTTTCCCATTCTGTTCTTTTCCTCTATTTCTTTGCATTGATCGCTTGAAGAAGGCTTTCTTATCTCTCCTTGCTATTCTTTGGAAATCTGCATTTAGTTGCTTATATCTTTCCTTTTCTCCTTTGTTTTTCACCTCTCTTCTTTTCACAGCTATTTGTAAGGCCTCCCCAGACAGCCATTTTGCTTTTTTGCATTTCTTTTCCATGGGGATGGTCTTGATCCCTGTCTCCTGCACAGTGTCACGAACCTCATTCCATAGTTCATCAGGCACTCTATCTATCAGATCTAGGCCCTTAAATCTATTTCTCACTTCTACTGTATAATCATAAGGGATGTGATTTAGGTTATACCTGAATGTTCTAGTGGTTTTCCCTACTTTCTTCAATTTAAGTCTGAATTTGGTAATAAGGAGTTCATGATCTGAGCCACAGTCAGCTCCTGGTCTTGTTTTTGTTGACTGTATAGAGCTTCTCCATCTTTGGCTGCAAAGGATATAATCAGTCTGATTTCGGTATTGACCATCTGGTGATGTCCATGTGTAGAGTCTTCTCTTGTGTTGTTGGAAGAGGGTGTTTGCTATGACCAGTGCATCTTCTTGGAAAAACTATTCGTTTTTGCCCTGCTTCATTCCACATTCCAAGGCCAAATTTGCCCGTTACTCCAGGTGTTTCTTGACTTCCTACTTTTGCATTCCAGTCCACTATAATGAAAAGGACATCTTTTTTGGGTGTTAGTTCTAAAAGGTCTTGTAGGTCTTCTTAGAACCATTCAACTTCAGCTTCTTCAGCATTACTGGTTTGGGCATAGACTTGGATTACTGTGATATTGAATGGTGTGCCTGGAAACGAACAGAGATCATTCTGTCGTTTTTGAGATTGCATCCAAGTACTGCATTTCGGATTCTTTCGTTGACCATGATGGCTACTCCATTTCTTCTGAGGGATTCCTGCCCGCAGTAGTAGATATAATGGTCATCAGAGTAAATTCACCCATTCCAGTCCATTTTAGTTCGCTGATTCCTAGAATGTCAACGTTCATTCTTGCCATCTCTTGTTTGACCGCTTCCAATTTGCCTTGATTCATGGACCTGACATTCCAGGTTCCTATGCAATATTGCTCTTTACAGCATCGGACCTTGCTTCTATCACCAGTCACATCCATAGCTGGGTATTGTTTTCGCTTTGGCTCCATGCCTTCATTCTTTCTGGAGTTATTTCTCCACTGATGTCCAGTGGACCTGGGGAGTTCCTCTTTCAGTATCCTAGCATTTCGCCTTTTCATACTGTTCATGGGGTTCTCAAGGCAAGAATACTGAAGTGGCTTGCCATTCTCTTCTCCAGTGGACAACATTCTGTCAGACCTCTCCACCATGACCTGCCGGTCTTGGGTTGCCCCACAGGCATGGCTTAGTTTCACTGAGTTAGACAAGGCTGTGGTCCTAGTGTGATTAGATTGACTAGTTTTCTGTGAGTATGTTTCTGTGTGTCTGCCCTCTGATGCCCTCTTGCAACACCTACCATCTTACTTGGGTTTCTCTTACCTTGGGCGTGGGGTATCTCTTCACGGCTGCTCCAGCAAAGCGCAGCCACTGCTCCTTACCTTGGACGAAGGGTATCTCCTCACCGCCGCCCTTCCTGACCTCAACGTGGGATAGCTCCTCTAGGCCCTCCTGTGCCTGCACAGCCACAGCTCCTTGGCCGCTGCCCCTGGCCTCACGTGTCGGGTGGCTCTTCCCGGCTGCCCCTGACCTCCAAGGCGCGGTAGCTCCTCTCGGCCGTTGTTGCGCTGTTGCAGCCTGGCACTCTTGGCCACTGCCCCTGACCTCGGATGTGGGGTAACTCCTCTTGGCACCCACCCTTCGGGCATGGGGTCCTCCCAGCTTCTGCCCCTGACCTCGGACGTGGGGTAGCTCCTCTCGGCTGCGCTTAGTGTGCCGGTCACAGCCGCCCGCGCTTAGTCACTTAGACTGGAAGGATTAAATACAAGGCAGCTAGATGTAAGACCCTCAGCAATTTATCTTACCTCTCGGTGCATTCATTTACCCATCTTTGAAATGGTAATAGTCATAGTATCAATCTCATTAAGTGAGGATTTAATAAATTAATATGCTCCTGACAAATGGTATATGTTCAATAAGTGTTAGCTATTATTATTGAAAAATTATTCATTTATTTAATGTCCTTGGGTAGAAAGGAATCTATGAGTATCAAATGCAAAGGGCAACAGAGTTCTTTGAGGTAACAATAGAAATAGCAGTAATTCAGAGCCCTGCAATTTGAATAGGATCTATTTTAAGAGATTACCTAGTCTAGCCACTAAAGCCAGAAAAGTTCAGCACGTCACCTACAGTCTTTTAACCAAAATCCAGGGCACTTCTTACTGCGATGCTTGTTTTATTCCTCCACCAGGCTGCCTGTCCAGAGTATGCTTGCTGATCATTAACATTTTGGGGAATATTATGAGCTAATTTTTAAAAATTATGTAAACTTAGAATTTAATGAATTATATTAAAATGAAGATTGTCAAGTACTCCAGACTTATCACCACATAGTTATTTTTCAGCCAGTTACTGTCATTTCTGCTGTTAAGGTTATTTACGCTTGTACGTGATGGAAACACTCTAGAATTATGTGCTTCTCTGCATCTCTTCCCAACTCCATGTTTGATGTCATCATGTTGGTGACACCTCAAAACTGGCCATGGTGGCAGTATTTGTAGCCTTGTTGTTCAGTTGCCCTGTCGTGTGCAACTCTTTGCGAACCCATGGACTGCAGCACACCAGACCTCCCTGTCCCTCACCATCTCCCACAGTTTGCCCAAGTTCATGTTCGTTGCATCGGTGATGCTGTCCAGCCATCTCATCCTCTGATGCCTTCTTCTGCTTCTGCCCTCAGTCTTTCTCAGCATCAGGGACTTTTCCAATGAGTCATCTGTTGGCATCAGATCACCAAAGTATTGGAGCTTCACCTGCAGCATCAGTCCTTCCAGTAAATACTCATGGTTGATTTCCCTTAAGATTGACTTGTTTGATCTCCTTGGTGTCCAGGGAACTTTCAGGAGTCTTCTCCAGCACCACAGTTCAAAGGCATCAATTCTTTGGTGTTCTACTTTAGGGTCCAGCTCTCACAACCATATATGACAACTGGAAAGATCATAGCCTTGACTATAAGGACCTTCGTCAGTAGAGTAATATCTCTGCTTTTCAACATACTGTAGCCCTGAAATCAGAAGACTGATTTCTTCTTGGCAGGAAAGTGATTTGTAGCCTACAAATTGGCAAATTCTACAAATCAGCATACCTTCTCTTTTGCAGGGAGTTGGTTGTTAAACACTCACCAAATAAATCATTGGTTGGACCCTGATCCTTATCGTTAGTGCAAAAGTGGGGTGGTAGATATTAAGTTGAGCCTGACTTGTTAAAAAGCTAGATGTTTTCAGGGCAGTAAAATGCACAGAATGGGAAATTGATTTTAGCTGTTAATGAATTCTAATGAACAGCAATGGCAGAATACTGATTTCCTGATATAAATTGATCTCTTATAGAGGGCTGTTTAGATTAATGGGGACAATCAGGGGCTTTTTATTCTTTGTTTGAGGGGGTAGGGTTTGTCAGGACTCTCCCTAAAGATAGCACACACAGAGAGAGGTGACAAGGAAGGTTTGGAGTGAACACAGAATCCCTTAACACCATTCACCCCTGTAGTTCCCATGGAAGAATGATACATAGAAATTCTGTGCCACCCACTAGGATAGAAGCAACAAAAAGGCTCAGACCACTAGGTCTGTGGGCCTGAGCAGCTGGTCCCAGAGAAGGACTTGTTTCTCACTGTCACCTGGGGCCTCTCCTGAACTGCGGAAAGGAGATCAGCTTTAACTAGCCAGCAACTCTGAGACCCTTAATTTAATGCTGGGGTGGTGGTTTAGTCGCTCAGTCATGTCCAACTTTTTGTGATCCCCTGGATTGTAGCCCTCCAGGCAACAATACTGGAGTGGGTAGCCATTCCCTTCTCCAGGGGATCTTCCCAACCCAGGGATCAAACTCCAGTCCCCTATATTGCAGCTGGATTCTTTACTGATTTCACCACAGGGGAAGCCCTCTAGGTCAAATTAATTACCTAGTTTGTCTCTTTTCACATTCTGTCATTTCTGGCCCCAGGAAAGCTGTGACTGAACAGTGCATTCAAATCTCTTATCACCCTCCTTGTTAGGATCTCTGAGAACCATTCACAGACTTTGACTCTGTTAATCCACAAGCAAACATTTTTGTTGTTGTTTGTTTGCAACTCATCTTTTAAATGTTTTTCTTCAAATTTTCTATCTGTAACATGAGGTCAGGATGGGAACTCTAAAGCATCAATCAAGGATGTGAGGCAGACTAGGGGTCAGATGTGCCTGGTAGGCAGATCTAGAAAGGCTAGCGAATTAGAATAATCCAATGGCTTCAAGGCCGTCAACTGAGAAGCTACACAGAGTCAAAGAGATCTACCTGCAACAGCAGGACTTCAGCCATGAGATGGTGGAGATATCTGAGTCCAGCCCCTTGTATAAGAGGTCAGCACAAGACAAGGTCTGTGTTGGGACTTATCTGGGGGAGGGGTGTTGATTATGCCAGTCTATGTCCTAAAACTTGACTTTTCAGGCTTGAATCCTTGTTGGGGTATAAAAGCTCTATATACCTCAGTTTCCACAAGTAGTAGAATGGGAATAAAAATTTTGCCTATATTATAGGTTTGTTGGGCCTCCCTGGTGGCTCAGATGGTAAAGAATCTGTCTGCAATGCAGGAGACCTGGGTTCAATCCCTGGGTTGGGTAGATCCCCTGGATAAAGTTATGGCAACCCACTCCAGTATTCTTGCCTGGAGAATCCCCATGGACAGAGGAGCCTACAGTCCATGGGGTCCCAAATAGTAGGACACGACTGAGCAACTAAGCATAGCATAGATTTATTCTGAGAATTAGTACATGTAAAGTATTTCTGAGAGTAATTGATCTTCAACAAGACTGCACACAATGGGGAAGAGAGAGCCAGTTTTCCCAATACTGCTTATTGAAGAGACTATCTACATGCAAAAGAAAAACTGGACCCTTTTCTTACACTGTACATGTTGTTGTCTTTCAGTCACCAGTTGTGTCCAACTCTGCGACCTCATGGACTGCAGCATGCCGTGCCTCCCTCCCTCACCATCTCCCAGAGTTTGCCAAAGTTCATGTTTGTTGCATCAATGGTGCAATGTACATAGAATCAACTTAAAATGGATTAAAGACTTAAATAAACATAAAACCTGAAACCAGACATAGAACTCCTAGAAGAAAAGCAGAAAGAAACTTCTTGATATTGGCCTTGGCAATTTCAATTTCTTGAATGTAGCACCAAAATCATAGGCAGCAAAAGCAGAAAAAGACAAATGGGGTTACATCAAACTAAATAGCGTTTGCACAGCAAAGGTACATAACAACAAAATGAAAAGGCAACCTATAGGATAGGAGAAAATGTTTGCAAATCATATATCTGATAAATGGTTAATATCTTAAAAATATAAGAAATTTCTACAGTTCAATAGCAAAAAGACAACTCAATTTTAAAAATTGACAAAAGAATTGGATAGACATTTCTCCAAAGGCATACATGGCCAACAGGGATAAAAGGAGCTCAACAATACAGATCAACAAGAAATGCAAATTAAAGCCATAATGAGATATTGCTTCATACTTGTTGGGATGGCTATTGCCAAAACAAACAAACAAAAATAAACAAAACCCAAGAGATAACATATATAGGCAAGGATGTGGTAGGGAAGCAAATTGGTGTGACCATTATAGATAACAGTATGAAGTTTTCTTAAAAAGTGAAAAATAGCAATCCCACTTCTGGGAACATGCATCAAAAAGAATTTAAATAATAATCTCAAAGATATCTGTACTTCTATGGTCATTGCAGCATTATTTACAATTGCCAAGACATCAAAGCAACCTAAATGTCCATGAATGAATGGATAAAGAATGGGTCTATATGTACAATTGGATATTATGCAGTCTTAAGAGTGAAGGAAATCTTGCCATTGAAACATCAATGACTGCAGGACTTTATGCTAACTGAAGTAAACCGGACACAGAAAAACAAATACTATAAACACCTATATGATGATTCTAAGACAGTTAAATGCATTTAAGCAGAGAGTGGAATGGTTGCTACCAGGGAATGAGGGAGGGGAAATCAAGGACATATTAGCTAAAGGGTACAAAATTTCACTTACACAAGATGAATATGTCTTAGACATCTACAGCATAGGGTAGTGCCTATAGTTAACAATATTGTATGTCTAAAAGATGGTAAGAGGGTTGATCTTATGTTATGTGTTCTTATTACAAATAATGAGGCAGAGGGAGAAAACTTTTGAAAGTGATGGATAGATTTTTGGCCTGGATTGTGGTGACGGTTTCACGGGTATATTGTTGTTTGCTGTTTAGTCACTAAGTTGTGTCTGACTCTTAATGACCCCATAGCCTGCCAAGCTCCTCTGTCCATGGGATTTTCCAGGCAGGAATACTAGAGTGGGTTGCCATTTCCTTCTGCAGGGGATCTTCCTGACCCAGGTATCGAACCCATGTCTCCTGCATTGACAGGTAGATTCACGGGTGTTTGCTTGTCTCTAAACTCACTACATTGTACACATTAAATAAATGCACCTTTCTGGATGTCAATCATGCCTAAATAAAATATTTGAAAAAAAATTGACCTCAATGAGTGGAAAGATGTTCCATGCTCATGCTTAGGAAGTTTCAGTATTGTCAGGATGTCTGTTCTCCATCACTTACTCTGTAGATTCAACACAATCCCAGTCAAAATCCTAGAAACTTATTTTGTAGATATTGACAGATTGATTCTAAGGCCCAGAATAGGCAACACAACACTGAAGGAGGAGAACAAAGTTGGAGGAGTAACACTACTTGAATTCAAGGCTTACTATAAACCTATGGCAATCAAGCAGACTTCCCAGGTGGCTCAGTGGTAAAGAACCTGCCTGTCAACGCAGGTGACGTGACGCAGGAGATGTGGGTTTGATCCCCGGGTTGGGAAGATTCCCTGGAAGAGGAAATGGAAACCCATTCCATGAGTTTGCAGAGTCAGACATGACTGAGCACGCACACACACAGTGATCAACACCCTTAGATGGAGATGAAATAATAGATGAATAAATAGATCAATGGAGCAGACTACAGATCCCAGACACAGATTTACATGAATACAGTCAACCGATCTTTGACAAAGAAGAAAAGCCAAGTTAATGGAGAAAGGACAGTGTTTTCCAGCAAATTGGACATTCAACATGCAAAAAAGAAAAAAAGAGGTTCCAACCATATGACATCCTAACAAAGGCAAAACTATGAAGAGAGTGAAAAGATTAGTGGTTGTTTAGGATTCATAAGAAGGAAAGTAAGAAAGGAATAGGTGGACATTTTTAGCATAGTAAAACTATTCTGTTTGACACTGTAATGGTGGGTCAGGACAGTAGACATTTCTCTAACCCCACAAAACTGTGCAATACGAAGAATGAACTTAAAAGTAAACTATGAACTTCAGAATAATATATCAATACTTACTCCTTAATTATAACAAATGTACCTCACTAATGCAAGATGTTAAAGACAGGGGAAATTGTTTTGGGGGGATAGTATATATAGACATTGGAGAAGGCAATGGCACCCCACTCCAGTACTCTTGCCTGGAAAATCCCATGGACAGAGGAGCCTGGTAGGCTGCAGTCCATGGGGTTGCAAAGAGTCGGACACGACTGAGTGACTTCTTTCACTTTTCACTTTCATGCATTGGAGAAGGAAATGACAACCCACTCCAGTGTTCTTGCCTGGAGAATCCCAGGGATGGTGGAGCCTGGTGGGCTGCCATCTCTGGGGTCGCACAGGGTCAGACATGACTGAAGCAACTTAGCATATAGAGACATAGCTGCTCAATTTTTCTGTATATATGCTTGAAAAAAATCTATTTCTTTTTAAAGAAATGTGTCCATTTCATGGATGACAATTCTGAAGCTCAGGACACAGAGAAAGTAAGTAGCTTGATAAAGCCACTCTAGGAGCAATTACATTGGGAGTAGGTTATTCAGAGGAGAACTCAGGAGCAGAGACTCAAAACTAGGAATCAGTTTTTCTAATCTAAGAGCAAACTCAGGGCTTAGGTAAAGAGACTAAATGAGGCTCTTTCATTAAACAGGTATATGCTATTGTGACACGAATGTGGGGTCCCAGCAACTGTATTTTTAAAACACCTTTTTGCCACACCACACAGCATATGGGATCTAGTTCCCCGGCTGGGGATTGAACCTGCATCTCTCACACTAGAAGTGTGGAGTCTTAACCACTGGAGCACCAGAGAAGTCCCCCAAAACTATTTTAACAAGTGCTCTAGATGATCCCGATAGGCATTAATGTTAAAGGACTGTCCTGGGCTATTGATGGGGAGTCAGGAATCAAGGCAGTGCTGGAGCCAGGCTTGATGGAATGAGGAGCAAGCTGGAGCTCGGTGTGGATGCCTGTCTGTACCCTCTTGGATGTTACTTAGAGCTTGCCTGGGCTGGGGGTGACAACCTACAGAAGGTGTTAGGATAGAATGTTTTCCTTTCCAGGTATAACAACTTGTTGTCCATGGAGCTTAGGAGAAAAACAATCATTTTAATCCTGTTTCTGTGCTTTGAGACTAAGAAGAAAAATACATTGTACTTTTTTTCATTTTCCTGACTTTATTTGAAGGAGGAATCTTTCATTCGTTTAACAGGTATTTAATGAGTGTCTACTGTATGCCAGGCATTAGTTAGGCTCAGGGATACAGTGTGAACAGATTGTACTGGTCTCATGGAGCCTTCATTCTCAAAGGGGCAGACAGGCAAATAATAAACAGATTTTTTTTTTTTCTTAAATAGGGTATTTCTAGGTTCCTTGCCTCTCATAAAGCTTGTGTTTTTGCATCTCACAGGAGACTTCCTCCCTCAGTTACTCCGTGTAAATGTACCACATTGTTCTGTAGATCTGGGATGAGCAGATGTCCAGCATCTTCCATGCAGAGAAGAATTATGTGCTTGAGTTGTTGCTGAATTCATTCTTCATGTGATGAAGAATGTACATTTCACATTATTTTGAATATTAAATGACAAAAAATGGGGAAAAGAAAATAAACCATGCAAAAACAACTGCATAACATTAGGCTAAGGATTTAAATTCACCAAAAGAAGGAAATTCCGAATTAAGTCCAAATATTTAGGACCACACTGCCTTTTGAACCACACTGATGTGTTACCAGGATTCTTTCTTCACCTGGTGTTTTCTTGGCTTGTCACTTTGACACTCAGCGACTTGGTCACTGCTCAGGGAGAAATGATCTCCACGCTCTCAGGTTGTCCTGTTTTCTTTGCTGGAATTGGCATTTAGGATTCTGACTAAGCAACTTCAAACAGAAGGGTCTGTTTGTTTCAACTTTGTCTGAAAGCCGATCCTCTTTATTAAAAGTTGCGGCATTGCAAAAGTAAGATCATAATCAATTTCAATACTGTTTTTAAAAAATGCTTCCACTCCAAATTAAAAAAAAAAAAAATCAAAGAAAGCTAAGGAGTAAACTCCAAAAGAAAAGAGGCTCCTGGGGAAATTGTAGGGGGAGTTTAAACCTTTGAACTTTGCACCAGTACATTCTGGCTTCCCAGGTGGCGCTAGTGGTAAAGAACATGAATGTGGGAGACATGAGGTGTGGGTTCTATCTCTGGGTCAGGAAGATCCCCTGGAGGAGGAAATGGCAACCCACCCCAGTATTCTTGCCTGGAGAATCCCATGGAGAGAGGAGGCTGGCGGGCTACAGTCCATAGGATATGGAGCTGGATATGGCTGAATACCAAGAACTGCCAGTTGTAAGGCTGCTTTACCAAAGAGAAATCAACATATCTTTAGCTCTATTTTTTATAATTTTCTACCCTTGACTTGCTAAATCTACTGAAACTACCCTTTTCAAAGCTCTAAATCAGTAGCTTTCAAAGTTGACTGCATTTAGAACCCCTCAGGGAGCTTTAAAAAAATCCCAGTGTTCAGGCCACAATCCAGATGAATTATATCAGAATTTCTGAGGATGGGATCTGGGTATTAGCATTTTTAAAGCTCTCCAAATGATGCCAGTGGGCAGCCAAGTTTGAGAGCAAGTGTTCTAAGTAACTGGTTAATAAGCCCTGTGTTAGGCAGCCATTTGCCAATAATAAAATAATTGTTCTGTGTCTGAGAGGAATGAGTGAAAGAATATAACAACTGATTCAGCTTTTCTTACATTCCTATCTGAGAGAGAGAGACAAAAAAAAAAAAAAAAAAAAAAAAAAGAGAGAGAGAGAGAGAGGGAAAAGAAGGCTCCAGAGAGATTTGACACTATCAAGAAAAAAGACACTAATTTTAATTTACTTAATAAATCTTGAGCAGTAAGTAAGCCAACTGGATTTTTTTCTTGATAAGAATGTATGTCAGTCAAACTAAATGGAAGCAATTAGGAGGCTGTGAAGATGAATGAAAATTCAGGACAAAAATATTATTTAGCAAGACAAGAATGACAGTGTTTGAACATATCCTATATCTATTATAAGCACAATCTTTTACCAGGTAGACAAGGTGGAGTTGGGGAAAGGGGTAGTATCTTGTCAATGGATGGCTCTGTGCCTGATGTTCACAAGTTCAGGGTGAAGATCCAAAGAAAAGCCAATGCCTGAGTTTTTTCTAACTGAGGTCTTAATGGAAGTAAGTGAGAGAATATTTGTGTAAACAGTAGCTTTCCTAGTATTTGGTGATGGGAAGTGAAGTGAAGTCACCCAGTCATGTCCGACTCTGCTATCCCGTGGACTGTAGACTACCAGGATCCTCCATCCATGGGATTTTCTAGGCAAGAGTAATGGAGTGGGCTGCTATATCCTTCTCCAGGGGATCTTCCCAACCCAGGGATCAAACCTGGGTCTCCCACACTGCAGACAGACACTTGATCGTCTGAGCCACCAGGGAAGCTGCATCAGATTGTGTGGTGCTTGATATTTCTAACAGGCAGAAATTGTTTTCACTGTATCCCCAGTTGGTAGATGGGCACGGAGACACTTGGGGTCTTTTCAGGGTAGCACCTGGTAGGAGAATAACTGAGTGACTCTGAGTTCAGGGGCATCCACAAAATAACATGAGCACGCATTATTGGTTATGGCACCAAAGACCACTTCGGAGTGACTTCTTTTAGAAAAGGTCGATTTTATTTTGGGTTGTGCTGGGTCTTTGTTGCTGTGCATGGGCTCTCTAGTTGCAGCCAGCAGGGACTTCTCTTCGATTTGGTGCTCAGGCTTCTCATTGCAGTGGCTTTTCTTGTTGCCGAGCTCAGGCTGTAGGTGCGCAGGCTTCTAGAGTTATGGCACGCTGGCTTTAGGGTCCTTGCTCAGTAGCTGTAGCCAATGAGCTTTGTTGCTCTGCAGCATGGGATCTTCCCAGACCAGGGATCAAACCTGTGTCCTTGGCATTGCAAGGCAGATTCTTAACCACTGGACCACCAGGGAAACCCAGAGTAAGTTTGTTTTTGACTCATTGAAATATTACTTCTACTATGTTACCTAAGAGATAAGCACTACTAGTCCCTCAAAATGATAGTTCTCTTTTGTGCTGAGAGGTGATGATGAATGAAAAGTGAGTGATTTTCTGGTCTTTTTGGATAATCTGGATTTAAAACTTGCAGATTCTCCAAAGGCAGGATTATTTAATCAGAGTTGGCGTAATGGATAGTAATTCTTTCTTCATTTTTTTCTCCAGAAAGAAATGTCTCCAGGTAGAAAAAGTGATTTAAATAGAGTCAGAGGCAGGACTCCAGACTCTGCCCAAGTCACCGCCTACTCTTCTTAGCTGTCTTCCAGGTCAACACACTGATAATGTGCCTAGAGAGTCAGGGCAGTGAAATAACTGAGACTTGGGCTGTTCTCTGTTGGAATCCTAGTGCTTCCTTTCACCAGCTGTGAGGCCACCAGCAAGTCCTGACATCAAGCATCAGTTTCTTCATCCATTAAATGAGGAATTTATGATAGGTTTGGACACAAGAGTGTCCAGTATTGGGTCTGGCATGATGCTTGAGTAGGCAGTCAACCAATGCCAGGTGTTCCTGTTTCATTGGATTATTTGTTCCTATTTAAAGAATCTTTCATCAAGGTTTACTGCCAATAGATGTAGTATTTCTCTGTGACAGAGTTAAATAGACCCAGATTTGACTTGATGTCTTAAATCACCCGAGAGATGGAATTGTGAGATATTTGTTATGCAACTGTATATTTGTTGTAAGTTTCATTTTGAGTCCTTTATCATAAAGAGAAGGTAGTTTGACTAATAACTGTAGTTGACCTGAAGTTAAAATCAACTCTCTGGGTGCTTCTAACTATATATAAATTATAAAATGATGCTGAAAATAACCTCTGACAGGCTCACTAGAAGTTTAAAAATGAACTGTTTCAAATCAATGGAGAAAGTATAAGACACCATGGGATGACGAGCAGGATTTTTGCTGGTATTTAAATACATGTGGGCTGACTGGTCAACCCACAGTGCTCAAGCTCCCTGGTTGAGGATGGGAGCTGCCACTCTAATCAGAGAAGATCCAGGCATCTTTGTCACATCATTTAACCTTATCTTAAATTGCACACAAGGAAAAGTCCAGCAGAGGGGGAGCTGTACAGAGTTCCAGATTCTACAAACCATGGCTCAAGCTCTGTCCCTCTCACTCAACCTCTTATCTTGAGCAACTGAGTTATATCTTCTGATTTTGTCTATTCATCTCCAAAAATAATAGTACCTACCTCAACAGACCAATGTGAGGCTTACATAAAATAAAAGGTTTGGTATAGTGGGTGGCATAGAGTACATACTAGCTGTTACTGTTGTTATAACCATCATTATTGTTAGATTCAGGGACTCTTTCCAGAGCAGAGGAAGTTCAGGGGAAAGGAAGTTAAACCTTATTCAAAAAGAAGAAAACTGAGCTGCATGTGTACGGGAACACACTCTGACCAGCTTAGTGCAGTCATTTGGCCTAGGTTGTGATGTGTATGTGTGGCTTCGGGTATTTTGACCGCATTCTCCATTTGTCATTTTTCATTTTTTTTTAGCTAAGAACTATTGACATCTTAGAAAATTATGTTAAGTTTCACCATCACAGAAAGATCAAAGACCTACCTAAGTGATCTCTTCTAACTCTGTCATCACTAATTACTGATGTAACTAAAATCAACATGTAATAGTAGATGTTGCCTCCTTTCTTTGCTTTTCTTTTGGAGCTTTATTTTGTAATGAACACAAATTGTTCCTTGAGATGTCTATCGCTCCTCATGTGCCCAGCATGAGAAACCATTAAATACACTGAAGACAACTTCCAGTCTAGTTGCTGAAACTGGGTTAACTATTGACTGGAATTCTTATGTGTAACCTCATGTGTCTAAGGGGAGGGGGCCTGAGGTCAGTAATGAATTAGGGGCAAAAGACCATGATAGTTGCCAGTAACATCTTCCATTCCAAGTTGTATTAGTTTCCAAGGGCTACCTAACAAATATTGCAAAACTAAGTGGCTTAAGACAACAGAACTCTGACACCAAGGTGTCGGCAGGGCCGCACTCCCTCTAACACTGGCCGGGGAGCCCTCCTTGCCTCTTCCCAGCTTCCGGGGGCCTTGCCAACAATCTTTGGTGGCCCTTTACATGCACGTGCCTCATCCAATCCTCTGTCCTCACATAACATTTCCCCTGTGTCTCTCTGCAGTCTTCCCTCTGTGTGAATCTTCACTTGATTTCTGTAAAGATCCTATCTCTAAATAAGGTCACATTCTGAGGTATTGAGGGTTAAGGCTTTAGCTTATCTTTTTAAAAATGATTTTCGTGGAAAGAGTTTACACCATGATACCAGGGATCCTTATATTTAGACTCCATGGGTCTCTGAGGCTCTACATCTAGTTATGGCAATTGAGGGAGTATGGCAGACGTCAGACACATTTGAATGTCTCTCCAACTACAGTGCCATACGTTTCAATCTCTTAAAAGTAAACTTTGCCATTATGTTGTGAATACACTGCATTGTATTTGTGTGTGTGTGTGTGTGTCTGTTAAAATTATAAATTTGCAAAAGATAAACATTTAGAATTTACTGTGTAAATTTTGCAATCTTGTTATGGCATTTCTATTTCATTGGGAGCCTCAACATATAAAAGTAGCCAAGGCTGCTGAGTATGAGTTGTGTGTCTTCATGGCTTAACATGATCTGAATCTCTTTTTTGAGGATTTATCCCAAGGAGGCAACTATATTCCTTTATTATTTGCTTTCCAGCAAAGAAACATTCAGACCAGGAAAATCTGTGACATATTCCATTGTTAAAATCAATTTCAGGAAAAGGAAATAACAGTTAATAAAAATCACAGGTTCTTAGATGAACTAGGCACTGTGCTAAGGGCTTTCCTTATATTATAAGGTGCTATATTGATAGTTATAAAATTTATTGGAATTTAATAACATTTAGCAATGAGAAACATTTAACCCATAACTTTATTGACTGTGTAACTTTGAGAAAAAATATGGAAAGATCTCGCCTTTTAAATCCTGATTTACTTATTCTGATTTTCCCCCACTCTTGCTGCTTTACTTGATTATTTTGTATAATGTATTATTCCCAAAGTTTCTCTACTTCTTGTTTTAAGAATGCAAAAACAGCATTTAAAAGGAAGTAGGTTTCTACCCTCTTGACATCTGACATGCATTGAATAATAGCCAATTGGCTTTCATAAATGATGAATACACTAGTTGTGCATTTTATTGAAATATATACATATTTAACCACTGTGTGAAAATGTCCTCGTGTATCCTATTTTTACATTTACTTTGAAACTTCCTAGTCCTTGAGGTATTTTTATGGTCAGGCACAGATGCAGGCAGTGATTGTATGACCACCCTTGGATTATGTATTGCATCTAATGAAATTAGCTTTTTTACTCACCCCTGGGCAACCTTTGGAAATAAGACAATAGTCTCAGTTGTTTGTTTCCTGGAGAAATGTTAATGATTAACTTAAAAAAGGAAGAATTTCTTTTATTCCACTGGCTAATTTTTCATAATTCCATACAATTGCTGTGTACCTTATCTTTGTTTAATACATCCCATGCAAGATATTAACTTCTATAATGCTAGTGTACATTTATTTTTGGCTAAGAAGAAAGCACTACCGTACCTAAAGACTTTAGTTCTTTCCAGTTGGGGTGATTGTTTTTTTATATTAAGCCTTGTCTGCAGCCAGAAAATGTTGCATTCAGGCTTTGCTTTAGTGGTGGTTAGATAAAGCATCAATCTGATTTATTTGGATACTACCTTTTGCCTGAATCCACATAATAACTAATGTTTTCCACATGTACCAGCAAATTTTTATGGGTGTACTCCAGCACGATGTGAAATATTAAAGAAATGTGAGTTACTACTACTGGCTGAAGAGTTTGCAGCCTCTGAGGAGTGTTCTTCAGGGTATGCTTCGGTGGACAACTCAGTGTAACATGTGGTACGTGATTTATTAATCTGAGGTGGATGAAACATCTGCAGGGTATTTAGTGGAGGGTTGGGTTATCCGTTAGGGTTGAGAGAATGGTATCTGGGCTAACCCAAAAGTCCTGCCTGATGGGCTGGGCTGAAGAGAGAAACCAATTTGCTTGCCTGATGACTTGACATCTGAGCGTCTGGATCCGGGCATGAAGCTAGAGGCATAGCCCTGAACCTTGTATGTTAACTACCTCTTCTTATTTACATATAGTACCTTAGTGGTTCAGATAGTAAAGAATCTGCCTGCCACGCAGGAGACTTGGGTTCCACCCCTGGGTTGGGAAGATCCCCTGGAGAAGGGAATGGCTACCTGCTCCAATATTCTTATCTGGAGAATTCCATGGACAGAGAGAGGAGCCTGGTGGGCTATAGTCCGTGGGGTCACAAAAAGTCGGACATGACTGAGCGATTAACACACACACGTACACGCACACACACACACACACATACACACACTGCTTCATAGGTACTAATATTTGTTCCTATTTTATTCTGAGGGACGTTATATTCTGAGGAAACTAAGGCTAGACTCTCCTCCGTCTTGGTCACAGATAGTGAATGATCGAGCAAATATTTGAACCCTGACAGGTTGATTCCAGGTACCCCTTTGTTTGGAGTTAGCTCTTTATGATTCCCTAAGGAGGTTACATGATAGAATTCAAAGTTTTAGGTCTTATGTGTAGATAGCCCAGGGTTCAAATCCCAGTTCTACACTTAATAGGTGAAGGTTTTTGAGTTTATTACTAAAACCTTTTTGGGATTCAGTTTCATCATCTGTACCTGAGAGAGAGAGTGAAAATGTTAGTCACTCAGTTGTATCCGATTCTTTGCAACCCCATAGACTATAGCCCATCAGTCTCCTCTGTCCATGGGATTTCCTAAGCAAGAATAGTGGAGTGGGTTGCCGTTCCCTTCTCCAGGAGATCTTTCTGACCCAGGGATTGAACCAGGGTCTCCTGTATTGCAGGCAGATTCTTTACCAGCTGAGCCACCAGGAAAGGCCAATACCCAGCCTGATAATTATTAAGTGTTCAAAAATAGCAGTGATTTCCCTTTGAACTGCCGACTTATATTCCATCCAGCCCCTCAAGTGGATCTCGCAGTGTAGTCCTTACTTGCTGTGCTGAGAATGGCACCATTGTCACACTGGTAACCTGCCACTGCCCCCATAGATGCTTCTCAGATTTAGGGCCTTAGCTAAAGTTCCAGGAGTTTTGTTACCCTTAAAGCAGAGGTAAATCCATCTAGACATCCTCCTTTTCAGTACCAAAGGCTGCATCTGTTTTAAACCAAAAATAATACCTTGTGATTGGAAATGTTTCAGTAAAATTATTTGTGTGTTTTATTGAAGCAGAGGTTACAATTATTAGCGACACCAGGAATTTCAGACATTTAAACACAGTCTTGACTTCTCCAGAGCAAACCACATCCCTGTGCAATTATTAGTTTATCTAAATACCTTCCATCCAAACTTTAAACTGGAGCCAGCCACTGTGGGAGGTGATTCCTCTGAGGACACTCTCTCTACCATGCTTCAGTGGCAAGCAAACGTGGAGCTCAGCTGGGGGTTGCGATAAAGGTGACTTGGTTCTATTAACTAGTAATTTGCTACCTGGCTAGGGTCACTTCCTGCTGCTGCTGCTGCTACTAAGTCGCTTTAGTCATGTCCAACTCTGTGTGACCCCATAGAGGGCAACCCACCAGGCTCCCCTGTCCCTGGGATTCTCCAGGCAAGAACACTGGAGTGGGTTGCCATTTCCTTCTCCAATGCATGAAAGTGAAAAGTCAAAGTGAAGTCGCTCAGCCATGTCCGACTCTTAGCGACCCCATGGACTGCAGCCTACCAGGCTCCTCCGTCCATGTGATTTTCCAGGCAAGAGTACTGGAGTGGGGTGCCATTGCCTTCTCCGGGTCACTTCCTAGTCACTGCCAGTTTGGCTAAGTTATTCTGGCTCCCTGTTTGGAGCTGACCTTAAGGATTTAAAAGAATTAAAAACAGGGTTTCCTTCCCTTGGAATTCCCTCCTTCTGTCACATGACCTCCTTATAACATCAATTTCAGCCTGTCTCTCACATCCCAGCATCCCAAGAAGAGAAGGGAACTCAAACAAATAAAAAAAGCAGCCTATCCTTCAGAGCCTTAAAATCTTCCCTCCAGTTGAGGGCTAAACATTTTTGTTGTTATTTTTGCTTACTTGTTTCATTTTAATAGTAGCTTGCAGTAGAAAGAAGCTATAATTTCTTTTAAATTTGAGGGAAGTTATCAGAATGGGTCAGCTTATTGTATTACTAAGAGAAGATGAGTTTGGTCTCTTTTGAAAAGAGCATGTGTGTTAAAAGTATTAGTCACTTTAGTCATGTCTGACTCTTTGCGATCCCATGGATTGTAGCCCACCAGGCTCCTCTGTCCATGGGATTTTCTAGGCAAGAATACTGGAGTGGGTTGTCATTCCCTTCTCTAGGGGATCTTCCCGACCCATTGAAATTAGGTCGTTTGAAATTAGGTCTCCTACATTGCACGTGGAGTCTATACCTCCTGAGTCACTAGGGAAGACTTATTGCCAAAATTACTAAGATATAGGAATTATGATCTCCGCCTATAGGCAAGTAACCAAAGCTTAGAGAGAGTGAGGCATTTGTGCATGATCATACTGTGGCTCAGTGTTAAAGAATCTGCCTGCCAATGCAGGAGATGCAGGAGACACGGGATTTATCCCTGGGTCGGGAAGATCCCCTAGAGGAGGGCATGCCAACCCACTCTAGTATTCTTGCCTGGAGAATCCCATGGACAGAGGAGTCTGGCAGGCTATAGTCCATGGGGGTTGCAAAGAATCAGACACAGCTGAAGAGACTGAGTGTCAGGAACAGCAGCAGTATACATAGGTGGGGCCAGAATTTGAACCATGCTATCCAAAGCCAGTAGTTTCCCAGTCACTCCCTGATGCTTAAATTTGGGAGAGCAAAGATGCAAGGCCTGCAACCTTCACCACATGCCCCAAACTCATGTCACCTGAGTGATGGCCTCCAACAGGCTGATGCTTGCTGTTGCTGTTTTAAACCCGTCTGTTCTCCCTTAACCATTAAACATTTAGTCATCCTGATCTGCAATTTGCTAATACTTATATCCAACAGGAAGTTGTGAATTGTGCCATGCCTTACACTGGGGGAAGAATCCTTGAATTCAGGATTCAAGAACCAGGTAGAAGAAGGGGAGCTACTGAAGACTTTAAGTAGGGCTTTGATGGGAACCTATTTGAGTTTGAGGAAATTCATTGACAGTAGTGTGGCGAATGGATTAGGAGACGGATGGAAGGCAAGACAGTTCAGAAAGTATTTTGCTGGTCCAAGCAAGAAATCATAAGGGTCTGACCAACACTTTCTCATGGCAAAATTTTAGAAGCACTTAGACCTTTTGTGAGTTAGTGTACCAGGTGAAGTTTTTTAGCAAGCAGTATTGTCTGAGTGCCTCTCTGAGTACCTCTCTCATTCCAACACTTTAGGGGAGACGATTGAGTTCAGTCTTATCCCATGAGACAGTGGGGATTGTCTTAAGCCAAGCTGTGTGGAGAGGTGGGGTAATGTGCACATTTTCATTTTATAAAGATCACCCAGGCAAAACTGGAAGCAGGGAAACCAGCGAGAGACTTGCAATAATCCCAGTGAAGATAATTAAAGCCTTAACTGAGTTAGTAGTTACAGCAAAAAAAGAGGAGAGGATGAGTGAGAGAGAGGTTAATGGTTTAGAATCCACTGGGATTGGTGGTGTGGTATGGGAGGTGAAGTCTGAGAGGGATGTTGGGTATCTCTAGATTTCTGGATTGGCTGATGTTGGTGCCTTGTTCATTGGGGTGGAAGGCGGGGGAGGAAGAGCTCACTCGGCTGGGTGTTCCAGAGTTCAGTTTGGGACTGTTGCATTTGAGGGTCTGTGGGACCCCCAGGTGGAGCTAGAGGTCTAGGAAGCAGTTATATAGAAGAGCCCCGTCTCACACGAGAGCCCTAAGGTGGAGGTCTTCTGAGCACAGGTATCAGTGGAAGAAAGCGGAATAGATGAGACTGGCAGGAAGAGAGTGAGGAGAAAGAACCTGTGATTAACAGTTGGTTTTAGAGGAAAGGAGGTGAATTCTCACCTTCCTGCCATTTAAAACACTTCTTTGTCAGATGGGGCATGTAAAATGAGCATTCCATTCAAACAGCAAATGTGCCTGTTTTGTTCGTTCTTACTGCAATATTTTTTTAAAAAAAATTAAATCTGGAACCAAAATGTACCAAAACTAAAAGTTAAAAAAAAACAAACTTAATTACTCTCATTACCCAACTTCACTCAATCTCTTCTATCATAATCTCTGCAAAAATTTTGAAAAGTCACAATAAAGGACAGAGACTATGGACCTAACAGAAGCAGAAGGTATTAAGAATAGGTGGCAATAATATACAGGAGAACTATATAAAAAAGATCTTCATGACCCAGGTAACCATGATGGTGTGATCACTCACCTAGAGTCAGACATCTTGGAGGGCAAAGTCAAGTGGGCCTTAGGAAGCATCACTATGAACAAAGCTAGTGGAGTTGATGGAATTCCAGCTGAGATATTTCAAATCCTAAAAGAGGATGCTGTTAAAGTGCTGCACTCAATACATCAGCAAATTTGGAAAACTCAGCAGTGGCCATAGGACTGGAAAAGGTCAGTTTTCATTCCCATCCCAAAGAAAGTCAGTGACAAAGAATGTTCAAACTACCACACAATTGCACTCATCTCACACGCTAGTAAAGTAATGCTCAAAATTATCCAAACTAGGCTTCAACAGTATGTCAACCGAGAACTTCCAGATGTTCAAGCTGGATTTAGAAAAGGCAGAGGAACCAGAGATCGAATTGCCAACATCTGTTGGATCATAGAAAAAGAAAGAGAGTTCCAGAAAAACATCTACTTCTGCTTCATTGACTATGCTAAAGCCTTTGATTGTGTGGATCACAACAAACTGCAAAATTCTTCAAGAGATGGGAATACCAGACCACCTCTTCTGCCTCCTGAGAAATCTCTATGCAGATCAAGAAGCAACAGTTGAACTGGATTTGGAACAACGTACTGGTTCCAAATCGGAAAGGAGTACTTCAAGGCTGTATATTGTCATCTTGCTTATTTAACTTATATGCAGACTACATCATGCAAAACGCCAGGCTGGATGAAGCACAAGCTGGAATTAAGATTGCCAGGAGAAATATTAATAACCTCAGGTATACAAATGATACCACCCTTATGGCAGAAAGTGAAGAGGAACTAAAGTGACTCTTGATGAAAGTGAAGGAGGAGAGTTATGTGTGCCCATGGCTGATTCATGTCGATGTATGGCAAAAACCATTACAATATTGTACAGTAGTTAGCCTCCAATTAAAATAAATTAACTGATTTTTTTAAAAAAAGCTGGCTTAAAACTCAACATTCAAAAACTAAGATAATGGCATCTGGTCCCATCACTTCATGGCAACTAAATGAGGAAACAATGGAGATAGTGACAGACTTTCTTTTCTTGGGCTCCAAAGTCACTGACGGACAAGGAAGCCTGGTGTGCTGCAGTCCATGGGGTCTCAAAGAGTCGGACATGACAGTGACTGAACTGAACTGAATTGATGTCATAAGACATTCAGTGCTTTCTCTAGATGTCATTCATTCATTCATTCCTTTTTGCATTTATTTGTCCAGTTTTCCACTAAATGTTTATTGAGCATCTCTTACATGCCAATTGTTGTTCAGGCCCTGGAATTCCAGTTTTGTATAAGACACATGAAGACCCCTAGAAATTGAAATTTACATGATACTTAAGGGTGATATTTGGAAAACATGGAAATATTTATAAGGAAGAAAACTTTAGCATGTCCATGGAAGCATTGCCATATACTTACATTATCTCATGAATCTAATTTAAAAGAAAATACTGGTAAAATTTTGACATGCATGCAAGTAGTAACGGATTTCCTGATGCCTTTGTTTTCCATTGTTACATTTCCTGAAATCTGGTGATCTCTAGGATGCACACTCAGGTATTTTTTTTTTTATGGCTTTGAATAGACTACACCATCTCCTATCCTGTTAATTCTTTGCCTCTGAATCTGGACAGTGAAAAAACCAGGTACCACGACTGCTCAGACCTTCCTTCCATGAATGATGAGGAAGACTCCCAGGCAGTCTTTGGAATCTGTGGGTGTGAAATTACTCTTGATCCCCAGGAACACCATCCTCAGAGCACTGGGAGCCTGGGATGCAAAATTGACTTGGCTTGCTCACCCAGGTGTATTTAAACAATCTCTTCTTTAGTAATATCTGCGAAAATGAAGTTCTTCAAGCCACAGAATTAGGTGATCGTACAGTGAAGCAGTTGGACCAGTCAAAACTGTACTTGATGAATGAATAATTCGAGAGCTTTTTTATGAAAGTGACAGGTTTTTAAATGGCCACCATATGGGGGCAGGCAGGTGGCTGGCAAAGGTTTCTGTCCTTCTTTTGCTAGACAGGCTGCCCTCCAGCGTGCTGTCAATGAAGGGCACTGATACAAAGTGATTCCTGAAGGCTCTTGCCAGGCAGGGTCTTGACAGAGGCCACTCCTGCCTGAGCAGGTGGCAGGTGCGGGACCGGGCTGAGCCCTGAGCTCGCCCGCAGTTATGCTGTCAGCCTCTTTCAGCTCTAATGCTTCATGACAACTGCCTACCTGGACTATGATAACGGCAGAACACCTCTGCAAAATTGATGGGGGAATTTCACACAGAAGAGTGGCTTCTCGTGTTATGTGAGGCAGAATGCTCTGGTTCCCTTTGCCAGTGGGAGACAGAAGGTTAGGGTCAAGATCTGGGCAACGGTGTAGATTTGAAAATCCAAATTTCCTGTTGCCTCAAACTCCTCCCTGGTTCTGCATGTCAGACACATTTATTTTCTCTCAAATGCGTGAGCCTGGACTGTTTTTTCTTTTTTTAATGTTATCAAAAGACTATTTTTGAACTGGATTCCATATGACATTATGTAACATAGAAGGCTGACAGTGAATGTAATGAGTCAGTGCTTCCACTCTGGATCAAGTAGGATAAATACTATGTTGTCCTTGGTTGTCTGGATCAAGCTGAATGTTTTGTGTGAATTATACAGCTGATTGAAGCTTGTTCAGCAGTTCATAGTTGATCATTTATACTGAACTGTTTAACATCCCTCTCAGCACAGATCAAAACCACATTTTTATCCCAAACCTTTGTTTTCATTTGGGGCTTCCCTGATAGCTCAGCGATAAAGAATCTGCCAGCAATGCAGGCTTCTCTGGTGAGTCAGATGTTAAAGAGTCTGCCTGCATTGCAGGAGACCTGGGTTCAATCCCTGGGTCAGAAAGATCCCCTGGATAAGGAAATGGCAACCCACTCCAGTATTCTTATCTGGAAAATCCTATTGAGGGAGGAACCTGGCGTGCTACAGTCCATGGAGTTGCAAAGAGTCGGACACAACTGAGTGACTAACACACACAAAGAATCCGCCTGCAGTGCAGGAGATTCAGGAGACACAGGTTTGATGCCTGAGTCAGGAAGATCCCCTGGAAGAGGGCATGGCAACCCACTCAAGTATCCTTGCCTGGAGAATCCCATGGACAGAGAAGCCTGGTGGGCTACGGTCCAGAGGATCTCAAAGAGTTGGATGTAACTGAACGACTGAGCACATAACTTGTTGTCATTTAGCTTCCCTTGTAGCTCAGTTGGTAAAGAGTCTGCCTGCAGTGCAGGAGACCCAGGTTCGATCCCTGGGTTGGGAAGATCCCCTGGAGAAGGAAATGGAAACCCACTCCAGTATCCTTGCCTGGAAAATCTCATGGACAGAGGGGCCTGGAGGGCTGCAGTCCATGGGGTTGCAAAGAGTCGGGCACGACTGAGCGACTAACACACTTATCAAAATTATGAAGACTGAATTAAATGGACTTAGTTGCTTTGTTTCCTGGTTTTTAGGAATAGGATCGATACAGTCACCCCAAGAGGCTATAAAGAGCTAAGTGGTAATCAGAGAGGTAAAGTATTAAACCCTACTTATTAGAAAATTAAATGAAATCCTGCATGTAACATGCTCATCAAGACACCTCAATAAACATCAGCTTTTATTCTTGTTGTTAGACAATGATTTAATCACCAGGACGCTTGGTGTTTCTGTCAGTGTTCAAATTCTGATGTTTTCCTCTCATCTTTGTGGCTGGAGAATTGGAACCGGACAGCAAGGTGGTTCATTTGCGTGTACACTTCTGTCAGAATCTAATAGAGCAACTGCATGAATGTGTGTGAAAAAGTGAAAGTGTTAAGCACTCAGCTGTGTCCACCTCTTTGCCACCCCATGGCGTGTAGCCCACCAGGCTCCTCTGTCCATGGAATTCTCCAGGCAAGAATACTGAAGTGGGTAGCTTCTTCTCCAGAGGATCTTCCCTATCCAGGGATCGAACCCAGGTCTCCTGCCTTGCAGGCAGATTCTTCACTGCCTGAGCTACTGCTTGTAAATGGGCACCTGAACAATTCACCCGTGCTGTGTCTCCAGAGCATGCTGATCTCTGCAACATGTGAAACTTGAGGCCCTTTCTAATATTATCTAAGCAATAAATGTACTGGTATCCTACTGTAAAGTCGAAAATGGACTATAGCAAAAACATATGCCTTGAGGAAAACAACGTAAAATATAGAAGTTTCCACTTCTTTCCTCTCATTGGAAACAAGGCATTCCAGGACCGTCTGTGCCTTAAGTATGGTTGCTTCTCTCAGAGAATCATTTTTGAACATGCAGTGGTAAACCCATTTGTCGGGGCAGATATTTTTAAAAGATAAAAAATTAATGATGTCCCAGATGTCAAACATTTCCTATAGTGTTCACAGGTTTAAATATTAATCTTGGACTTATTATGTTTTATCTTATTTTAGTTTAACAAACACTTTTACAGCATTTATTATATACCAATGCTATTCTAAACAAATATTAACTGCACATGATTGAAGGAGGCGATTACTATTATTAGCCCCCCTCTGACGGGTGATGAGACAGGCAGTGAGGATACGTGACCTACCCTGAGCTTATGCTCTTCATCACCATGCTGCCGCTCTCTTCAGCGTTTGGGGCAGCCATGCTATATTTCAAAGAGTACATCAAGCTTCAAGCTAATTTTTCCCATATGAACTTGGATATCTTTACAGGATATCTTACTAAACTTCAGAGAAGCTTAATTTTGTAGTTTTCTCTCAGAAATTGGAAATTGCCACTAATTGGTTGTTTCAACTTTAAGCATGTCAACTTTTCTGAGTGTCAAAACTTTTTCTATATAAAAGCCTTTGTCATGGCCCTTTTCTACCCTCCTCCCCTCAGATAATTTTAAAATGAAAAAATGGGAAATGGTAGCCTGAACACACACTCACAACCGCCAACTGCCTCAGAGAACCCTGAAGGATATACTCAGGTTGGAAGAATTCAGTCTTCCAAGATCGGAAATCCTTAAGGTCAAGATCTGGGGGTCTCGGGGTTGCAGGTGCTGAGTGCTGATGTTTCCACTGCCATTGGCGTTTGTGTGTGTGTGTGTGCATGCGCACAATGTGTGTAGAGGGGGAGTTTTGCTGTTGGAGCCTAGAGGGGAGAAAGCAGATCCTATAGAAGTTGGGTGAGGCCTGAGCTCTCAGTGCAGAGCTCCTTAGCTGGCCGTTGGCATTTCATGATCAATCTCCAAGAGAAGAAACTTCAACGTTTTTGCTCAGTCAGTGAGCACTGCCCCAGACTCCAGAATCCCGAGCTGCTTGGTACTCATGTACCCACCCCGTGATGTGAGCTGACAGGAGGAAGCAAAGGGAACTCAGTTACTTGAAAGACAGAGATGGAGTAGCCATGAATGGAGGAAGGGTTAAAGAAGAGCACTTGAATAATGAAATGAAGAAAGAAAAACAAAAGAATTTAGAATGCTCTAGCAATGCTTTCGAAAATGATGAGAAGAGTAAAACCATAATTTTCAAATGAAAGCGATTAATTAGTGGAAGGGAAGAAGAGAATTCTTACCACTGAAAACAAAATTAGTGATCTGGAAGTTCAAATAGAGGAATGATTTTAAATACATAGCAAAAAAAAAAAAAAAAAAAGAAGTGAAAGAAATTAAAATCAAGAGTGAAAGATAGCATAAGAGACAAGGAAGACAAATCCAGGATATATAATAAACCAATAATAAGCATTGCTCAAAGAGAAAAAGGAAGAAGTAGAAATGAAGCAATACTGGTAGAATATGCATATGTGCTTCCCTGGTGGCTCAGATGGTAAAGAATCTGCCTGCAATGTGGGAGACCTGGGTTTGATGCCAGGGTCAGGAAGATCCCCTGGAGAAGGGAATGGCTACCCACTCCAGTATTCTGGTCTGGGTCTCAAAGAGTCAGACATGACTGAGCAACTTTCACTTTGGTCTTCCCTGGTGGCTCAGATGGTAAAGAATCTACCTGCATGGCAGGAGACCTGGGTTTGGTCCCTGGGTTGGGAAGAACCCCTGGAGGAGGACACGGTAACTCATTCCAGTATTCTTGTCTGGAGAATCCCCATGGACAGAGGAGCCTGGTGGGCTACAGTCCATGGAGCTACAAGGAGTCAGACATGGCTGAGCGACTAAGCACACACGTATATGTATTACCTGCATGGGTATATGTGTATGAGTAAATCCATAAGCTGCAGGAACACGTGAATTTTCAGATTGAGAGAGTTCATCAAATTTCAAGATGGAATAAAATTTAAAAATGCTCTCCAGTAAGTATATAATTCTTCCCCACCTCCTCTACATTATTATCTATTACAGATGGGTACACTGAAGGAGGAAGAGTTTTTTTCTGCTTTGCAAAGAAAAAAAGAATCCAGTTTCCAGTGCAAAGTACTTTTTTACAAGGTGAGATTGCAATAATGAACAAGGTAGATACAATCCTTCCTTTGGAAATTAGAGTCCAGTGGAGGCACACCAATTAGTGTTAAAATGGTGTGTTATACACTATAATAGGAAACCCAGGGAGCTCACATAGGTGAGGACCATGGATCTCAGACTGGAGGGAGTGGATGAGTTAGCCAGGAGAGAAGAAAATGCTCCCAGAGAGGTAAGAGGACTCATTTTGGAAGACTTGGAAGCAATTTTGCTGGCAAAATTCAGGAAAAAAGAGTTAGGGGTGGGGAGGCAGAGAGAGATGAAGCGGAGAGTTTAAGGTAGGGCCAGATCAATTAGCAGGCTGTTTTGATGGCTGGGCACCATTCTGGATGTTTTCATCTTCATGATGATCATATGGCACACATATCCCCATTTTTCAGATGAGGAAGTTGAGGCAAGGAGAGGTTAACTAACTTGCCCAATGTCACCCAGCTAGTTAAACTGTGGAGCCAGGCAGTCTGGCTCCAGAGCCCACACCCTACAAATGTTGGCAAAGGAAGGATCTTATTTTGCAGGATTGGTGGACCTTAGGGACCGTATCTAGTGGTTTCAGACATAAGAGGATAGTCTTGGCTAAGCAACCCTCACGTAGCCCCATTGCAGTAGCTGACACACATGCCCGCTTGTTGCATCTGTGGACTTATCTGAGTGCTCTTAAACCGTGGGTAAATGATCCCCAGGCTGTCTTTAAGATAATTAGAAACAAATGGAAAATAGTTCGCCTGTATTATCAACAGCATATCAGCAAAACTTGTGTCTTAAAATGTGCATTCAATTTCTAATATTAAAAAATGTAGTTAAAGCCATATGTTGTATATTATCACGCATCTTTGTGAAATTAGTAGGGGACCCATTTGAATAACCATTTTGTTTAGATCAAACTTACTGGAGGTTTTTTTTTTTTGTCTTTCCTCTCTTTTCCCTTTGACCCTTCTGTAAATCCAAATATGAAAGAAAAACTGTGTGTGTTGTGTGTGTGTGTGTGTGTGTGTGAATGTGTGTACATATGTGAGTGCCTGCAATGGGGATGAATTGTCAAAAGCCAGCACCATAGGTTTGGAAGATCATTATTTGGAGAGATGGGTAGAAGGTGGGAAGGTAAGCCATTGTTCCAGAAGTACATAGGTTGTTGGAAGTGAATACATGGTGGTCCCCAAAAGGCTCTTTCTCTTTCCTTTTTTTTGGCCTAGAACTTCAGTGAGAGGTAGGGGGGCTGGTAGATGAGTGCTGGCCTGCTTTGTCTAATCTTTTAGTTATTCCCCTAAATGCCTAATGACCATATCATGTAGCTCTGGGAGAAAGCCTTTTAAAATCTCTGCCCCAACCAGTGCTTGGGAAACTTTAATCATTGTTGTCTCGCTAATTTCCCCATTTAAGGTCATCATACATAAGTAAACACAGGATTGTCTGGATTTCCTGAAATGAGCAATCCTATGAAAGATATGCCTTCAATATTCCCTTCTATTTCTAGAGAATGAGAATCATGAAAGGAATTATACTGGTGTATTTGGGAATACAAAATGTTAAACAACCACTTTGTACCAACCAGTGAGCCATTTCCATCCATGCTGTGCAGACGTGAAGTCACAATAGGCCCTAATCAATGCTGGCGGAAATCCATCAGTGTCATCACCTGGAATGTTCGAAGGCAAGGGTTCTATGGATTCCTACAAATGAAAAAAAAATCACGTTGTGTAACAAATTAGTTGGTTTTCCAGGGAGACATAAGCAAAGGGATAAATGGCTTAAAAGAACAAAAGTGTATTTCTGATCCCTGAAACTGAAAGGGGCTTGTAAAACACAGAGTTTAGCCAAGGTAAGAAAAACAAAAATCAAGAATAAACATGAAATCAGTTGATTTAGTCTGCCTTAAGTAAAACTGAACAACAACAAAATCTCTTGATTGTAGCAGCTGAATCAGCAAATAGAAGAAAAAATCTTCCAAAGAATCAACCCTATATTTACAACCCACTTGAGGTTTTTCACTCTGACAGACTAGTCACTAAGTATAGACGGTCCTCCCACTGTTGGTTTGTACAACTTTAAATTTGTCTCTTTCTTTGGTCTGGGCCCCAGGATATATTCTAAGTTCAGACTGTGTCACTTTGTGCTTTTGAACTGATGCTTCGTCTATAACAAAGAGGCTAAGATTTTCCATGAAAAGTTTTCCCGTGTGAAAATCTTGGAGACAACTCACCTCAATGCCTAATAACGGGGAAAAAATAAGGAAGGCCATTGGGATTCAGTGTCATTCGCTTTGGTAAATATGTATAGCGTATGTACTTTGGGCAATATGACTGGTTAAATGTATCAAGATCAGCAAAACTTAGTCCTCATTTTTAGGGCTGTGTATTTTCTAGTGAGAAGGTAAGATAGGTGAAGATTCCAGTTTGAGACAGCCAGGATTAGAAAAGAAATGGTTAAAAAGATAAAGAAAAGTGTTGTCTGTGTTCAAAGGATGGAACAAAAGCACTTCCAGATGTGGGAATTGGGGAAATGGTGCTTTCCTTAGACTCTGAGGAATGGAGAAGACTTTGAAAGGCTGAAGGTAGATAGTTGCAGAGGGAGAAAAGTGTGGGAAGACACACGTGGGAAGTCAGCTACTGGTGGGACCTGAGAGAGGGAGAACAGCTGAGGAATGGCGGGCTGGGGTCACTGGTTCAGAGTCTTGACTGTCAAGCAGAGGCAGGTTTAGTAGCCATTTGAGAGCTAAGCTGTGGAGACAGCAGTGCTAGAAAAGTTATCCATCTAGGTTCAGAGAAGACAGCTATGTCAGTGAAGCAGTGTTCACAGCCAGAATGTAATTTTAAAAGATTGCCAAACTTTGCTCTACTTACAAAAGGAAATTAAACAGATCAGAGTCACAATCCCAGCCACTTTTCTCCTACCTTGGTTTTTTTCTCTTCAATTTCCTCATATTCAAGCTTGCAGCACCTCCCATCACTTCTCCTTCTCAGCGCCCACACCCAGCCGATGTGGATATTGTCTCTCTCATCGTCTCTAGGCCTAGCTCCTTCCAGGAAGGCTGTTGTAATCTTCCCTCTTCTGGCCCCTCTGTCCTGTCCATCTTTGTTTATTGGGGACTGGAAACTTAATCTGATGGTGGTTCTCAAGTCCAAAGGGCATGGATGAGAACTGAAAAATGACAATGGAGAGGAAGGCATAGATGGAGAGAACTTTGGTGGCAGAATGAACAATAGAATTCAGCAGCAGATAACTGGAAAGGAAGAGGAGTCAAAGAGCCTCAGGATTTAAAGTGAATGGTGAGTGGTTGGCAGGTGGACAGAGAACTCTGGGAGAGGCAGGTTTGAGGCAAGACAATGATTTCAGTCTCAGGAGTTGACCTACAAAGTCTGGCATCAGTTAGCATTTTCAAGAGAGACAACATTTCTCTAAGTGAAATGCTCAGATCAGTATTTAACAGACAGGCTTTCACAAAGAGATGGGCCATTCAGTTTGGCCAAGGTTTTAACAGGTGGTATGATGAGTAAAGATATTGTGAGATGCCAGTTTATGACATTTTGTCTTTATCCTACAGGCAATGAGAAGTCACAGAAAGTATGTGAGCTAAGAAATGATCTTTTTTTTTTCAAAGATGAGATGAAAAAAGACATGTTGGAAGGAGGGACAAGCATTGGAGAGAAATACAAGACTTTTGCTGTAATAAAAGGGTGAGGTATTAGGAAACTTAGGCTGGTAACAGTGGGAATGGAAAGGAAGAAACAAAAATGAGAGATGTTTTAAAGGAGAGAATGTGTCATTGAAGGCTGTGGTTTAGGGCTCAGGAAGATCTGGTCCCAGTTTCTGCCCTGACACTTCATCACTATATGACCTTGGGCAAATACAGTCATTTGATATCTCTCTGAGCCTCAATTTCCTGACCTGTAAAATGAATATGAATAGCATGCCATCTCATCACACTGTTATAAATATTAAAAATGAAAAACCACATGAAGTTCTTAGTATAATGTCATGAAACTAGTTAAGAATGCTTTTTAGTACTAAATGGACAAAAACATATCTTCACCACAGAATGATTGTGAAGAATGAATCAACAGGACCAGGTCCTAATTAAATATGAATAAAAGGAAAGGAGTAATTGATGCTATGTTTTGAACTTGGGTTACTGGAAGTGAGACTAGAGAAACAGAAGTTGGGAGCAGGAAGCTGAGAATGACAGTGAGGCTAGCTTTCCCACATTGAAAGGAGGAGGTGGCCCTGCCTCCAGAACTAAGAAGTCAGTTCTACCCCCAAGCCTGTCCTGTGGGCCCTTGGTGGCAGTGACCTCTAGCCTCTGAACAGCCTTCGAGGTCACTCTTCTCTTTCTTGAACACTAAGACATGTTTGCAGCCAAATCACTCTATCAGTTCATTTCTTGCTTGGAGAATCCCAGAAATTTGATAGCCTTCCTTCCTTTCGTCCTGGTTCTGTCCCTGTCAGTCCAGATTGGAGGTGTTTCTAGTGAGATGGTTGCTTGGATCCACAAGTCACATACTTCTTCTCTTCTGTAAGTAGTTGTCTAACCATGAAGTTAAAAGACACTTACTCCTTGAGAGAAAAGTTATGATCAACCTAGACAGCATATTAAAAAACAGAGACATTACTTTGTCAACAAAGGTCCGTCTAGTCAAGGCTATGGTTTTTCCAGTAGTCATGTATGGATGTGAGTTGGACTATAAAGAAAGCTGAGCACAGAATTGATGCTTTTGAACTGTGGTGTTGGAGAAGACTCTTGAGAGTCCCTTGGACTTCAAGGAGATCCAATCAGTCCATCCTAAAGGAAATCAGTCCTGAATATTCATTGGAAGGACTGGTGCTGAAGCTGAAACTCGAATACTTTGGCCACCTGATGTGATGAGCTGACTCATTGGAAAAGACCCTGATGCTGGGAAAGATTGAAGGTGGGAGGAGAAGGAGATGACAGAGGATGAGGTGGTTGGATGGCATCACTGACTCAATGGACATGAGTTTGAGTAAACTCTGTGAGTTGGTGATGGACAGGGAGGCCTGGCGTGCTCAGTCCATGGGGTTGCAAAGAGTCGGACACAACTCAGCGACTGAACTGAAGTGAATTGTCTAGCCACACCCTTGACATTTCTCCAGAGTGTCCTGGTTTTTTTGTTTTTTGTTTTTTTCAACATGGATGGAAGGCTATTTTCCCAATCAAGTTGTGGTTTCTTCTCCCTTTTCAATTTATCTTTCTCCTCTTGAGTTTTACTAGAAGCAGCAAGGAGAAACCAATCTGAGCCTTCAGCACTTTGCTTAGCAATCTCTTCAACTAATTATCCAGGTTCACCACTTTTAAGCTCTACTTTCTGTTGCACAGAATACAATTCAGTCAAGTCTACTGCTTTATAACAAGATCCTTCCAAAAACATGTTCCTCATTTCCTCCTGTGAAAAAGTGAAAGTGTTAGCTGCTCAATTGTGTCCAACTTTCGTGTTGTGACCCCATGGACTGTAGCCCACCAGACTCCTCTGTCCATGGAATTCTCAAGGCAAAAATACTGGAGTGGGTAGCCATTCCCTTCTCCAGGGGATCTTCCTGACCCAGCGATCAAACTCAAGTCTCCCACATTGCGGGCAGATTCTTCACCATCTGACCCACAAGGAAAGCCCCTGAAACTTCACCAAAGCACTTTTAACATTCACATTTCTAACAACATTCTCTTCAAGACATTTTAGGTTCTTCCTATCACATGCCTCAGAACTCTTCCCCCTTCCAAGCTTCTTCCAAAGCATGTATACATTTTATTTGTTATAGTAGTATTCTACTTCCTCAAAGCAAAATCTACATTGATTTATTAGAGCTCTGATAACAAAGTGCCACAGATTGAGTGGTTTGAACAATAGAAATTTATTGTCTCATGATTCTGAAGTTTAGAAATCTGAAGTCGGGGTGTTGGCAGTATTGATTCTTTCAGGGCTGTGAGGGAAAGAGCTCTTTAAAGCCTCTATCCTTGGCCAATAGGTAATCGTGTCTCTCTGTGTCTCTTCATATGGCATCCTTTCTATGGGATACTTCTTTCTGTCCAATTTCTCCTTTTTCTAAGTCATTCTAGATTGGGATCCATCCTAAGGACCTCATTTAAACTTGATCACCTCTGTAAAAACCCTATCTCCAAATGAGGATACGTGCTGAGGTACTGGGGTTGAGACAGGGTTGAGACTCCATCCTTTTCTTTCTTTCTTTTTTCTTTTTCTTTTAGGGACACAACTCATAAAACTTGAATTACAAGGGTTGAATCAAGAAGCTTTTACAATCAAATTTTTCACATGTGGATTTTCTAAATCAGTCTTGTGCTTTCAGAGGATTGCAGCTTTTGACACTTCTCATCTATTTTGATGAGCACCTTCAAATCCAGGAGAAAACAGAGATAACTGTTTGCCTTTTGCTGAATGATAGTAGCTTAATGGCAGTAGGGGTAGGGTGGGGTAGGGAGAGCAATGAAATGGTAAAATTGATTCATTTTCCAGCTTTGCCATATATGGGTCTCTTGGCTCTCAAGAAAATGAGCTTCCTTTGATGAACTGCTTTTCCATTTTAGTCTTTTCTCTGCCAAAGTAGAAACTCCTTCTGCATAAAGCTCTTATTAAGGACATATAGAATTTATACCTCTTAATAGAATTTAATCATAAGACTGGCTAGTAATCTGCTTCAGATTCTTTCATGTGCAAAAATTATTTTTTATGGCTATTTGAGAGTTTACATTGGAGACAACCTTACAGAAACTGCAAAATAGGCTCTTGACAGTAGAACTCTAAAATCATACTACAACTCAATGCAGTATGATTTTAAAGAAGGATCCAATCTATAGAAAAATCCTGAAATTCCAGTGTTATTTGCACTCTAGGAATTACGTTAGAAACATTAACTTATAAAGCATTTCCCCCCTCACAACATTATATTATACCCTGTGGACTCAAAATTCTCAGGGCTTCTGTATACTAACTTGTTTGCTTCTGCTTTATTTTTGACCCTCCTTCTTGCCTCCTTCCATTTTGTTTTTCGCTGTGATATACTTCCTGTTCTATGCAAAAAGGAGGCACTTGACCAGAAATATTCAAATCTATGCGCATGCACACGGAAAAGAGCCTGCTTATTATCTGTGAGATCTGGATCAGACGCTTCCTGATTGTCTGCAGCATTTTGTCAGACTCTCCGTGAGTCCTGTCATCTGGCGTAGACTCTCTCCCTCGCGGAAGGCCTTCCCAAGCCCGTGTCTGGTTTGTCAGTTCCTCTCTTCTGACTGACAGAGCCAACTTACTCTGCGTTGATCGTCACCCCCTTCGCCATGCCAAGGAAGCAGATGGAATGAAAGAAATAGGAATCAATAAGATTAAAAAAGTTTAATTTCTTTGGTCTTCCCACAGTATGCCACCTTCAGTTCCAAAGCTGGAGTTTTCAGAGAAATGAATATAGCTCCTTTGAAGAAAAGTAGAGGCTTAGAAGCCTCCTGATTGCTTCTGAGTTTGCTTTGCCACAGCCTGTTTCCTTCTTTTTCTTTTCTTTATAATTACAACATTTATTCTGAGTATAATTTTCTGTCACATTCACTTTTGTTTTGATTATATGTTAGTTATTAAAAACGAGAACTATGAAGAAGCCCCATTTCAGTGTGTGACTATACAGGCTTTGGTTGTAAAATATAATAGGAAGAATACAGACTTTGCAGCCAAACAGTCTACGGTTCAAATCGTGGCTCCATTATTCACAGGCTCTTATTTTTTGGCAATTTGTTGAACCTCTATGCCTCAGTTTTCTCATCTTTAGGAGTATCAGTCTTGCTGTGTTTGTTGGTGGGGTTTGAGGGGAAGTGCATGGAGTGTCTTTTTTTTTTTTAAGACTTTATTTTTATTTATTTTTGACTGTGCTCGGTCTTCATTGGTAGATGCAGACTTTCTCTGATGGCAGCAAGCAGAGGCTACTCTCTAGTTGGGGAGCACAAGCTCTAGAGCACGTGTGATTCTGTAGTTGAGGTGCCTGGGCTCAGTAGTTGCGGTTCATGGGCACAGGCTTGGTTGTTGTGGCACACGGGCAGCATGTGGAGTCTTCCCAGACCAGGGATTGAACCTGTGTCCCCTACATTGCCAGGTGGATTCCTAACCACAGGACCACCTGGGGAATCTCTCATGGAATGTCTTTAACAGAGCCTCACACTCTGTTAGCACCCAGTGATAGTAGCCATTGTTACTCTTTACTCGTGTACTGCTAAAACACAGGGGCAGATATAGACAACAATGAATATTTAAAATATGGAAAGCTTTTAAAAAAGTGGTCATGGGATTTGGTACTTTTTCAGTTGGAACAGATGATATACTTTTCGGTAAGTATAATACATATATAAAGTTGGATTATATATCAACCAAAAGATTGATAATAAAGTTTTAGGCACACGCCAACAGATCTTGTAACTTTTAACGGCCTATGAGATTTTGTGCTTTGCATATTGTTGGTTAACATGTTATTCAAATTATAACCGTATAGAAGGCTGATGCTTCTGGTGAGATGTAAGCAAAAAAGTATTGAACCACATAGAAAATGCCAGTCATTTGATACCATGGTCATAAACACCCTTTAGAAGCAGATTACAACTAATTTTGTTAGAATATTTGGTTCACTAATATTAGCTAAAATGGTGGAGGAGATAGGATAAGCTTCTGTCAAAGGTGAGTGTAGTTAGACCCTAGTTAAAGTGGTAGGAACAATTTTAATCAGTAACCTACCATCACAACAGGAAAGAGGGTCCAGTGTGAACTGAACTCCACTTGTATGGAGGTGACTAGGTGTTTTAAAGAAAGAATGAGAGAGTAGTGATGGGGGTGAGTGGGAGCTCTAAAGCATAGCAAAAGTGAAAAATTACAAAGAGTTGATCAGCGTAAATGTTGACTGGCCCAGCCATATGTTAGCTGGCAAATTTGGTGGCTCATTGGTAAAAGATCTGCCTGGCAATGCAGGAGACATTGGTTCTATCTCTGGGTTGAGAAGATGTCCTGGAGAAAGAAATGGCAACTCACTCCAGTATTCTTGCCTGGAGAATTCCATGAACAGAGGAGTCTGGCAGGCTACAGTCCATGGGGTTGCAAAAGATTTGGACACCACTGAGTGACTAAACAACAGATTGAAGTTAGGATTCAGTCCTCCTGCAGTGGCTGAGATACACAGGACACAGGCCTTGGGTTACATTTTAAAGGAAAGGCTTTCAGGTCCTTGAGAAACACACTCCTGGATTATAGGAGAAATATATACATTTCAAAGAGATAGAGACTGTATTAACAATTGTAAGACCCTTTTCAGTAAGTGTTCTAAGGATATCTAGTTAGGGGCCTACTATCAGGTGCTGGCTAGAACAAAACTGTCAATTCTATTGGCAGCCTTGAGCTTTCTTAGGCAGGCAATTTAAGGGGTTTGGGATCATTCTAGGGGTGCAGCCCTGAACTGTTAGAAACCATTTTAGTGTTTGTTTTAAGTAATTTAATGTTAGCAGAGGGGGATAGATAAAATCATTTGTGTTGAGAATGTGTCATTCCTCAGTATTAAGGCCTAGTCAAGAAGAGAGCTCAGAGGAGCCTGACTAGAGTCTGATCAAAGATAGAAACTTTGTCATTTCAAGTCAAGCAAAAATACTGATAAACCAAAGTAGATGTTAATAAATACAATCATTTATGCACCCACTGAATAATTTTGACTACTAGTTATGTACCAGGCTCTGTGCTAGACTCACACAGGCATGGAGACTTGCCCTCATAGTAGTGGTAGAGTATGACTGGTAGGCTATAGGGGAAGACAGACCAAAAAAAAAAAAAGACAAAATAAGAATCTCATCATGAATTAATTATAAATATAACTTACTTTTTACATTTATAACATTTTTAACAAATGGGCCAAAGAAAACCACAACCTATATATTTTTTCTTTTCTTTTTTTTTTTTTTTTGCTTCTTGTTTTGGCAGAAATTTTAAAAATGATAAGACTGAGGAAACTATAAGGCTAAATAGTCTCATACCCTACTGAGGAAAGCATGCCTTGGTACTTTATTTCTTGGCAACTATTTCAGAAATATATGGCGGAGAGACGTAAACATATTCATACCTTGTAGTCCCCCATTTTCATTTTTAGAAATTACTCCTGAAGAAATAATCAGAGATAGGTATAGTTATATATATAATATATGTTTGCTGCTGCTGCTGCTGCTGCTAAGTTGCTTCAGTCGTGTCCGACTCTGTGCGACCCCATAGCTGGCAGCCCACCAGGTTCCCCCGTCCCTGGGATTCTCCAGGCAAGAACACTGGAGTGGGTTGCCATTTCCTTCTCCAATGCATGAAAGTGAAAAGTGAAAGTGAAGTCTGTGTCTGACTCTTAGTGGCCCCATGGACTGTAGCCCACCAGGCTCCTCCATCCATGTGATTTTCCAGGCAAGAGTACTGGAGTGGTGTGCCATTGCCTTCTCCGAGTATATGTTTATCCCAGTATTATTTAAATAGCAAGTAATTAGAAACAGTCTAAACACTCATTATGATGGACTATTAAATAATCAGAGTATATATTGTATGTTTTGTAAGAGGTATATTTTATATTATTCAATATACCTGAAAAGAAATTTATCAACATTTTATTGTCAGTTTGTGTGTGTGATAGTAAAGTGCTCTTTACTATTTAAATTTTTCCATATTATTTTTTTACAGGAAGGATGTCTTTTTTATCAATAGAGGTAATTATTATGAAATTTTGTAAAACTTCTTCAAACGTTGTTTAAATGAAACTCACTGTCTTCCCAAAGTGCTTTTAAAATTGTAATTGTATAGTGTGATAAAAATGGAAGGGGTTCCCATTATTGCTACTCGAATTGTCAGTTATGTGTTTGGTGGGCTGTGTGTCAAGTCATAAAAACTTAGGGTTACGCTTGACTTGCATTCAAGTTTTGTCCTGGAGGGTACATTTTTTTGAAGGAAGAGTGTAATTCTATTATCATTAACCTACATTGTATCCTTCAGAAATACAACATTACATGTCATTCAAGATGGAAACAGACTACATGTGGTAAAGAATGAATTAGATGTGCTTCAAGTGCATCTGAGGGAATGCAAACAGCCAGAAGGTCAGTCTCTGATAAACTGTCAGGATTTTCTTTCCTTCTTCCTCCCTCCTTCCCCTTCCTTCCTTCTTTTCTTTGAAGTTGTTGCTCTAGTTGGATACTCCAACTAGAAGTTTTTAAGGATGCTTAAGAGGTATATCTGAATATTACCTGCCCTTTGTGATGTTCTTAGAATCATAAATTCTTCCTGCTGAGATAACTAATTAGAGGAAACTATGCTCTGTGTAGATAAATGGGGTCACTTGTCTCAATCCCTTGTAAAAGTGCTATCTAAAGTTTCCTTTTCTCTCAAGAGCCTCCCTGTCTCGCTCCAGCATTCTGTTCTTTGAGTCTTCATTCTTTTGATGCCCTTTGGTCTTCATGTTGCATCTTGGGCTATACTATGAATAGCTATTTCTCTGAACCTTTTCCTTAGCTGCTGATGGCTCAGCTGTGCATAATTTAGGGTTGTGCAGGATATTAGAAGGTGGATAGCATCTTTAGAATGGTTCATGGACCTTGTCACAAGTAACAATAAGCGTGTAAGGAGGGAGTCTGGAGTTGGGTTCCACAGGAATCTTCACTGGGTGGCAGGTGTTAAGAGGCCTGTAGAGGTAGATGAGGACTTTTATTATTATCTTACAAGGCTTTATGTTGGGTGGTTGTGCTTCCATAGAAATGCTCACAATGGTCTTATTGCTTGAATCAAGGTTAAATAGACAAATGCATAGTAATGTCCCTGGCCCCTTAGTTAAAGCTCTCTTAGGTCTTTTCTAACAACCTGCCACATAGAACAATATGATTTTCCTATATTTATAATGGTCAGTGGCTATTGAATTCATGAAAGAATTTTGACTGGGATATTGTCTGCTAAATATTTACAATATATGCGGAAAGAAGGATTTATGTATTCTGATCTTCAAATATACATACATATATACATACATATAGTTAAAATTGAAACAATGGAGTCCCTAAACCGAACAACAGAAAAGCACCAACTACAAACCCGAAGATCTGACTTGTATACAAAGCAAGAAGAAAAGGTTTTAAAAAATTGTCAAACTTTGCAAGATATGGATACTAATTTGTCAATATAGAATATAAAAGAAGGATGTCAAACTGATACTTGTAAGGTGGTCAAATTGAAGATTTTTAAATTAAAAGACAAAACAATTTAAAGAGGAAGATAAAATAATTAATAGACCTCATTGAGTTTGTGATACTAAAAGCAAACAGGACAAATATAAATCTATTAAACATAAACTTGCTTGCCACACCTGTATACTAGGCACCATGTGAGGTATATGGGGAATGCAAGCTTGAATCACGCACATCGCTTGTCTTAAAGAGGAACAGAAGGAAGACCATGTGAAGACCTGAGGAGAGGATAACCAACCATAAGCTGTTGAACCTTTGAACCTTCTGGACAGTTGTGTAGGATTACTGAGGTCATTTTATTCACCTGACATTACACTATATGTGACTGCCCTGTCAAGATGGGATTTTGCTGTAGAAGTTGAATCAAAGAATGCATTAACGAATCAAGATGCAGAGTATCAACATATTTGAAATAAACCATATTCTCTAGTTGAGATGTGGTCACAAGAAAGAACGTAATGCTTAGGAGTTCTCTGGCAGACACCTTACAGAAGAAAACACGGATTAAAAAAATCTAAATAAAATAAGTAGAAGATGGAAAAGAGTAACAAGAGTAAGAAAAGTAGAGACGGGAAAGGGGATTTTAGCTTATGAGTACTACCTCAAATAGCACTGGGTTTTGTGGTTTGATTATTCCAAGACTAAAAAAGTTGTAGTTTCAATAAGGTTTCCTGTTTTCTAGATTTCTCAGATATTTCAAAATATCCCACTATAAGTAACCACAGCACATTAACCAGAGAATGCATTGTTCCACAGTTGTTGCAGTATTTGGCTTTTAATCACCTTTAAGTGTAGAGGACATTTAAAATTAAATAATCCATGAAGTCATCTAGAAAAGAAGAAAACATGTGATTACCATGCATTTATTAGTGAGCAACAGATTCCTTGCTGTTTCAAGCCAGTATGACTACATGAAAAGAAGCTTTTCGTAATAATTCAGCTGTAATAACATGCCTCATTTAGAATGTATTAGGAATATACTTCTCTTACTGCTGATTTAAAAAGAAAGACTATATCAGGAAATTATCTCTTCATTTGGGTTTATTAGGAAATTATGTATCAGTTATGTTCAGTTGCAATTAAATTCCTCCAATTCATTATGATATACCTTCTATGAGGTATCAAAGAGGCATAGTATAAAATGCATACTACGAGGATAGTTTGAGTCATATGGTGGAGTGCCTGTATCACAAGATTGGAAGAACCTCGAATTAATGATTCGTGCAGCTAGGAGACCTTGTATTATAACGCATGGTATAATCTCTTGTCCTGCATTGTGTGTTAGGAATTGTTTGTGAAAGAATTCTTCCATTTTGTAGCTTCCTTTAACTTGGCTCTGCACAGAGCATCTATACAGTATGATTTTTCACTTTGTTTATCTTGTGCAGCTGTTTGCTATAGAAACATAAGAAGGGGTTTTGAAAACAATTGATTTTTTAAAAGAGATTGGGGGCTAGGGATGCTTTGGAGATGTTTGTTAGTCTTCCCATTTGAATTTAAAGCAGCTCTGAACAGCCAGTTCATTGTTAGGTGTTGTGATTATGAATGGGGCACCTCTGTGTGAAACTATCAAGTTCTTCTTACAAGACCTTCCAAGCAGAAAATAACCTTTCATTTCCTGGCCTTTACCTCCCAGAAGGAGGGGAGGAGGGTTGCAAATAAACCCAGCTTTATGCAAACCCAAGGATATAGGGTGTAATTGGTTCTTTGGATTGACCAGCTCTTACTACAGGCAGAGTGATCTCTTGGCCAAATCATCTAGCGTTCATTAGCAAACGGCTCTTTCATAAATTTAAATGATCCAATCATATCATTTGACTTTAATTCTTACTGTATTAAACACAGCATGAAATACTATACACAAGTGATAACAGTATTGATAGGCTGATTAGAAATACCATTGTTTAATAGACACCCTCGTCTCAGTCTTTTTGTCTTCCCCCTGAGTATACCTGCATCATTTACTTCTACTGAAGGAATTCCTTGGAAGTACTTTCTCATGATCTTGTTTTTGAGTTTTGCTGCTTCTGTTTGGTTGCAGTCTATATTCTAGCATCTATTAGTTTTCTGTGTTGAAACTGTAGGGAGAGCCTTGTATAAGTTCAGTAAATTCTAGATATTATTTGTAAATTTGATAGATTTAGATATAGTTACCAGATTTAATAAACATGGCTAGAATGGTCCAATTTGTAGTCATTTAACCCACTCCAGTGTTCTTGCCTGGAGAATCCCAGGGATGGGGAGCCTGGTGGGCTGCCGTCTATGGGGTTGCACAGAGTCGGACATGACTGAAGTGACTTAGCAGCAGCAGCAGCAAAGAGATGCTAGTTTTTTTGTTTTTTTTTTTTTACAATTTTTGTGAGGTATAACTTTTGTACAATAAAATGCATAGGTACTAATTATAAAGTTTAAAGAGTTTGACAAATGTATATCCATAAAGCAACCAATCCATTATGACTTATAACCTTTCCATAATCCCAGTGAGTTCCTCCATCACCTTTTCCCATCACTCTATATATTCCTTTCCAGCCAGCCCATGCAACTGTTATTCTGAATTCTATCACCAGATTTTTGCTTTACCTCTTTTAGAATTTTAGATAAATGGAATTGTACTTTGTGTTTGACTTTTTTTTTTACATGACTTTGAGATTCATCTATGTTACTGTTAACTACAAATTGGCGCTTGCCATTGGTACTTGCTGTCTACCTCTACAAGGATTAAATCATGTGCTGCTGCAGCTGCTGATTTTCAAGACCCCTGAAGGGAGTCTAGAGTCAAGAGCAGAAATGAGGCACTCTGTGCTTGGGGAATAAAACAGGCAGAACAAGTCTTCAGATAGTTAGATATTTTCAGGAGTTGATTTTATGAGCCCAGTTCTTGTATCTCCTCCTATCCGTGCATGTTAGTCGCTTCGTTCCAACTTTTTGCAACCCCATGGACTGTAGCCCGCCAAGTTCCTCTGCCCGTGGGATTCTCCAGGCAAGAATACTGGAGTGGGTTACCATGTGCTCCTCCAGGGGGTCAGCTGTCTGGACTAATTCAGCTATTTGGACTAGGTTTTAATAAGGTCAAAGTTGAGAGCAGAATGTGTGCATAGCCCACAGAGTCAGAGCCTGTACTCCTGAGGTGCTCAGCTCCATTTCAAAATCATGGCAAATGTGTGTTACATGGTCCCCACCCTGCAGAGTGCTAGCACTTAAGTTTGTTAGTTGCTCAGTCATGTCCAGCTCTTTGTGACCCCATGGATTTGTAGCCCATCAGGCCTTTCTGTCCATGGAATTCTCCAGGCAAGAATACTGGAGTGGGTTGCCATGCCCTCCTCCAGGGGATCTTCCTGATCCAGGCATTGAACCCATGTCTCCTCTGTGTCTCCTGTAATACAGGTGGATTCTTTACTCACTGAGCCACCTGGGAAGTCCCCTCATATCTAGAAAAGCAATAAGACTCTTCAGGATGATAACTCCTCCTCATGACTAGTAGAAACCTTCTGCAAAAACATATGCGCTTGATTGCATATATTCCCCCCTTCAGCAACATCTAGTTTATACCCATCTTCCCCACTGTCTCTTTGGAGCAGTTTCTCAGAGCTATCTGAGCTGCTGTCTCCAGGGCTATAGTCCTCATTTTTGCCCCAAATAAAACTTAGCTTGTAACATTCATGTTGTGCAATTTTTTTTAAGTCGACATTCTGTGATTTGTTTCTTTTTATTGCCAAGTTATATTCCACAGCATGAATATATCAACTTGTTTAACCATTCACTTGCTGATGGACAGTTTGGATCAGGCCTATTGTAAATAGAGTTTCTGTGAACATTCTTCTACAATCTTTTGTAGAAATAAGTTTTCATTTCTTTTGGGTGAATACCTAGAAGTGATATTTCTGGCTTATAGAGTTGTATATATTTAACTTCACAAGTAACTAGTAAAAAGTTTTGCAAAATGGCTGTACCATTTCACATTCTACCTGTAACATATGAGAGTACTGGGTATTCCATATCATCACCAACACTTGTTAGAGGAAACTTTTTTTTCTTTTAGCCACTATAGCATGTGGGTGGGTAGCTTTAATTTGCATTTTCCTGAATGAGTACTTTGAGCACTTTTGATGCACTTTGATTATTTTTATATTTTTTTACATGAAACGTCTTTTTTTCCTACTATTTTTATTGGTTATCCATCTTACCATTAAATTAGTTCTTTAAATATTCTGGATAGAGTCCTTCACAGATGTATATATTGTGAATGCTTTTATCCAGTTGGCCTCTTCATATTACTAGTGGTGTTTGCTTGATGAGCAGGTTTGAGTTCTGATGATATTTATCAGTTTTTACTTTTATGGTCTATAGTTTCTGAATCTCATGTAAAAATTGATATCTGCCTTATGTTTGTGAAGATATATTGCAATATATTTTGAGAAGTGTTGCAGTTTTTCCTTTTATGTTGGATCAGTTATTTATCTCAAATTAATTTGTATGTATTAATTTGAGGTAGGAATTAAGGTTCAATTTTTTTCCATCAGATATCCACTTGTTTCAGCATCATTTGTAGAGAAGATTTTCCTGGGTTTGCCCAATAGATTGCTTTGGTACATTTGTAAAAACAGTACTACTTAAGGGTGAGCTGATTTCTGGACTTTTTCTGTTCCATTGTGTATTCTTACGTATTTGTCCCTTAGGCATATTTCCTTATGTATTCTTATCCTGACGTCACACTTACTTGATATTATAGCTTTATAGTAAGTATAAGTCCTCCAACTTTGTTCTATTTTTCAAGTGTTTTGGCTATTCTAGTCATTTTAATGTAAATTTAAAAAATCAGTTTGTCAATTTCTATAAAAACAAGATTTTTCAAAGAATTAAGACTTTTTAGAGGAGTTTAGGATTCGCAACAAATTGAGGGAAGCCACAGAGATTTCTCAGATAACTCCTGCCCCTGTATGTGCATAGACTTCCTCGTTATCAACATCCCCTATCAAAGTGGTACAGTTATTACAACTGATGAATCTACATTGACACATTATATTCACACAAAATCCATAATTTACATTAGAGCTCACTCCTGGTGTTATACATTCTGTGATTTGGACAGTTTATGATAGGTATCTGTCATTATGCTATCATACAGAGTATTTTCACTGCCCTAAATAACCTCTGTGTTCTATGTAGTCATTTCTCCTTCCTCTCCAGTCCCTGGCAACCATGATCGTTTACTGTCTCTACGGTTTTATCTTTTCCATAATGTCGTATATTTGGACTCATACAGCATGTAGTCTATTCAAACTGGCTTCTTTTACTTAGAAATATGCATTTAAGATTCTTTGTGTCTTTTCATGATCTGATAGCCCTTTTGTGTGTGTATGTGTGCTGAAAAATATTCAGTTGTCTGACTGTATCAGTTTATCCATTCAGCTACTGAAGGACATTTTGGTGGCCTGTAATGGCTGTTATAATGAATGCTGCTATCAACATCTGTGTGCACATTTTTGTGTAGATATAAGTTTTCAGGTCTTTAAATACTAAGGAGAACAATTGCTGAGTTATATTGTAAGAGTATGTTTAGTTTTATAAGTGCTGGTCAAACTGTCTTCCAAAGTAGTGGTGCCATTTTGCATTCCTGCCAGCAATGAATGGGAGTTCAGTGTTCATTTTTTTTTCTACTTTGTTTCTCTCTGTGTGCTGTCTTCAAGTTCATCTATGTATTCTGTTCAATGGTTATTAATATCACTCAAGATTATTTTGCTTCAGATATTACATTTTTGTTATAATTGTTTTTTACTTTCAAATCGCTCTTGAGACTCTCCATAGTTTCATTCATTATATAATACCCTGTGTATTCTTTAACATGTCATAAGTTATTTAAACTTTGTTCATTATTGGTAAAATTTCTTTTGACTAACTTTTCCCTTGGTGAAGTGATTCTTAGTTTGGATAGTCATGGTAATGGATTATTTAGGTGGTGTATTCTGCTATCTTCTCTTAAGTTAAGGTGTTATATGCAGTTAAATTAATTGGCAAGTAACCTTGGAGGCTTGGATTTTCTTTTTTAGAGTGGGTCTATTTTAAGTATTTTCTTCATCTTACAATTAATCTCTTAGTTTTAGGAAGTGACTTTTATTCTAAGACATGGTCCTTCTGGGGTTTCCATAGAAAGGCTGAGATGCTTATCAAGTCCCTGTCACATAGAAACATGTGAAGCTAAACTTTGTCTCCCCTGTGCTGGGCAGCACCTGAAAATTCTGCTCACATCTTTCAATCTTCCAGATACTGTTTTCCTCTCAAATTCTTTGGAGTTTTAACTGTGTATGCACAGCTTAGGGGTCAGCCAAGATTTGAGGAAAATTTATAGGCAGATTTTAAAATTTCCCCTCTCTGTGCATTGCTTATTTATACAATTTCCTACCTCTTTTACAGCTGCTCTTAAAGTACCACTCACCTTTTTTTGACTCCTTTACATTTAAAAACCTGAATGTCTCTGCTTTATTTCTAGACCTCATATAATATAGACTGAAGAGTATCCCCTGATGATAAATCTAATATGTATGTATTTCCCTCCATTTTTTTCAAGGATCAAACTGTCTCCAATTTATACATTCTTTTGGCTACTCTCTATTATCGTCAAAAGGAATTCTTAAGAACTTATCTAGAGGTCATAAGTGTTAACTGTGAAGGATTAGTCATCTATAAGCTACCAAAACTGTAACTCCAAAGAAACATTTTGGAGTTCATGTCTTTAGATTATCCTTGGAAATTAAGCAAAATATTATATTTAAATTTATAATTATATCCATAAGCCCTTTATCATTATACCAAAACAGGACTTTCTCAGTTTAATTGTGCATAGTTGGGTTTCTTCCTAAAGTTGTGATAAATTTGTTCATCTCTGTTTTGTTTATGGCTAAGCTTACTATTTTTCTTTAAAACATGGTTGTCCCCTAATGTTTTTATTTCAGTAAATAGTATCCAGTTGTTTAGCCCAGAAACCAAGGACTTATCCTTGTATCCTACTTTTTCTTCAGTCTTATCATCCAAGAGGCAGTAACAACAGTGACTTAGAGACAGGCTCTGCCTGGCTTTAAACCCTGTTCTTTCTCTTAGCTGTGTGATCTTATATTAAGTCTTTTAAAATGCTTAGGCTAGTTCCTGGCCCAAAGTAAGTGCTAAATAAATGTGTAATTTTATGCCATCAATAAAAAATTAGTCAATCAATTGAAATCATTCATTATATGAAAGTGAAAGTCACTTAGTCATGTCCCCCTCACAATCCCATGGACTATACAGTCCATGGAGTTCTCCAGGCCAGAATACTGGAGTAGGTATCCTTTTCTCTTCTCCAGGGGATCTTCCCAACTCAGGGATCAAATCCAGGTCTCCTGCATTGCAGGTGGATTCTTTACCAGCTGAGCCGCCAGGGAAGCCCTGGTGATGATATATATATATATATATATATATATACACACACACACACACACACATATATACATATGATATTCATTATATATCATCATTAAAATCTTTCCATTTCTCTGCCATTTCCTAGCCTAAGCCCCTACTCCTACCTGAACTGTTGTAATAGCCACCTAATTCTACTCCCCATCCCAATTTATTCTCCATACTATAGCCAGATGGAGCTTTTCAGAACAAACTGACCATGTTACTCTGCTATGAAATACCCTCCAGTGGCTTCCATTTGTTTTTGGCATAAAGTCCCATATAAATCCTTACAATGACTATGTGGCTTTTTGTTATATAACCTCTGCTTTTCTCTTAAGCACTCTAACCACACTGGCTTTTTTTAAGAAAAAATGTTAATCCTAGAACTCAACTACCTCCCATTTACTTTGAGATACTTGTAGTCAGTACTCATCATCTCTTTCAAGTCTCAGATTCATTGTTAATTCTCCAGGATAAACTGTCTTTTTCAACCCTCCCTTCTAACATGGGTACGTGTGCATGCTAAGTTGCTTCAGTCATGTCCAACTCTTCGAGACTCTATGGACTGTAGCTCATACACAAACTATCTTTTTCAACCCTCCCTTCTAACATCGCCTGGCTCTGTTAATCTAAAAGCTGGTTTTTGAGATGTATAAAATTGACAAGGCAGACCATGAAAAAAAGAGAAAAAACCCAAATTACCAAAACTAGAAATTAAAAACAGAGTATCACTATAGACCTTGAAGTCGTTAAAGGATAAAAAGAAATTTATAAGGAATATTGTGGCCATAAATTGGACAAATCAGATGCAACACACTCATTTCCTGACAGACACAAATTACCAAATCTCACTCGGAGAAATTGGTAACATGATTAGTTGTATATATATATATATATATTTTTTTTTTTTCAATGGAATTCATGTAAACCTTTTGACAAAGGACATTTCTGGCCCACATGGCTTCACTGGTGAATCTGCCAAACATTTAAAAGAAGTAATACCGCTCCTACACAAATCTTTTCACAAAATACAAGAGGTGGAAATACTTTGCAACTCATTCTACGAGGCTTGCATAGTTTCTGACAGCAGAGATTTTGCAATTTTTATTTTTATTCTTCTATATGTAATAGATCTTTTTTTTTTTTCTGACTGCCTTCAAGATCGTCTCTGCATCCTTTTCTTTCCCAGCTGTTTGAATATGATGTGTTCAGGTGTGTGGTGTTTGGGGGGCGCTGGTGGTGGTGTATACCATGTTTCGTGTTCTCTGAGCTTGGATCTGTGTTTTGAAGTTTTTCATTATTTTTTGGAAAATTCTTGGTCACTATTAAAATATTTCTCTTATCCTATCCTTTCTTACTTACACTGTGATTCCAGTTATGTGTATATTAGACCTCTGAATATTGTTCTGCAGGTCTTAGGTTCTTTGCTCTGTGTTTTCTTTCTTTTGCTTTAATGTTTCAAATTGGGTAACTTCTATTGACCCATCTTTAAGTGCACTCATGTTTTCCTGGGCTCAGCAGTGTTGAGGGCTGATTGAAAGCATTCTTTATCTCTCACCATAATTTTTATTTGTAGCATTTCCATTTGCTTTTTTTCTTTTTTTAGTTTTCATCTCTCTGCTGAAATTCCCCATCTGTTCATGCATGTTGTCCACATTTTCTACTAGAGCCTTTAACATAATAATAGTTACTTCAAATTCCTTGTCTGATGGTTCCAACAAATGAGTCATATCTGAGTCCTGTTCTGTTGTTTCTTTGTCCCTTAACAGTGATTTTAAAAAACATCTTATAATTTTTAGTTGATTGAAATAAGACATTAGAGGTCTGAGAGTAGAGACCGTGGTGAATAGTACTCATACCTGATACAGAGGCACGCATCCTCTGTTATTAGGTCTTGATTTTGGAGTGGGGTGGGTTGAGTCAGCCTGGTCAGGAACGCTTGGCTCTTCCTTTTGCTGTGATATCCTCATTGCATTATAGTCTTCAGTGTCCTTCAAGGCTATCTTGTAGGAGCTGAAGGGTTCTACACTGACTTCTGGCTTTTCCCTTTTTACCCGCCTTATATAGTGGGTTTCTCTCTATGTTCTTGTCCCCTCCTCCAATGACAGACTGCTTTAACTTGATACTTGCTAGCCCTTTGTTGGGGGCTGAGGCAGAAGGTGATTTCCTATTGTCCTTTTTCTATCCCAGATTTAGGCAGGTCCCATGTCCTAGGGTCTCAGGTATGATACTTTCCAAGTGATTGCACCCCTCCATCATGTGGTGTTCTCACTTTACCCTATACCTTTGGTGGGTCTTCTGGGGAGAGTTTCCTGCCACTCTCCCAGTTGCAGGGAATTTCTACTGCTCCTGAGCCAGGATGTGTTCTTCTCCCTTCCCTGGGGCTTGGGGTCCCCCCCCCCACCCCCCGCCGCCACTCTTCTCTGAGCTGTAGTGGGCCTTTACCTGTGTCTTGGTGGTCCCAGGGATGTCTGCCTTTCCCCCAGGGTCTTAAACTTATATTTCATAAGAGAAGTAGGGAAAAAGGATGTGGATGGTGCTTTTCGCCTTTCTTGCAGTGAAGGCTACTCTTCTCTCTCAGGCATACACGCAGGGAAGTTTTCTGGTCCAGGCTCCATTCATTCTCATTAGCACATAGTGATGTTTATGGAGAAGATTCTGTAACTTGGCACAAACTTCCCTTGTGCATGTGGCACCCAGGAGTTCTATACTTGTGCTTTCATATTAGTTTACATTGGACCTTTACTAATTCACCATAAACTTTAAGCTGGAATCTTTTTATCTACTTCTGTGGCATCCCATTTCCTCCCATGCTCAGCTTCAGGTAACCAGTGCTCTACCTCAGAGGCATCTATCTTTCCTCAACTTTCAGTCTCGTTTGTCACCTTGAGACCATGGCTCTTTTATAGATTCAAGAAAAGTTACTGTTGTTTAGATAACACAATTTTTTCTTGTTGAAATGAGAGTGACACTTCAGCATTCTACCCCCTAAGTGGCAGCTAGAAACCTTCCTCATCAGTCTATTTTTTAGGTATTATGTAATGAAAAGAATGTGTTTTTAGGTTCATAGAGCTTTCAAGGTTTTACATTTTCCCAAATTATTTCCATGTTCTCTTATTTCTTTTCATTCTTTTTCACATTTTTCCTCTACCAAGTGTCTGTTTTGGCCTATGTTTTTAGTTCCTAGTCCTTTCATCTTTGTTATTTTCTTAATACCAATGGCTCTTTCCTTTGAGTCAATTCCTTTGTCATTATTCTTTTCCAATTTTCTTCACATACTCTTCCTGTTATTTATTTTCTCTAAGTTTGTGGCTCTCATATAAAGAGAAAGACATTTATATTAGTGAATTAGTAGGAGAACTTGATAGGATTACTTTAGTAGATTCTTAGGGTGCATTCCTGTCTTTAAAAATATCTCTAATTATTGAGTGTCTAATATTTCTCTAGATGATTTCATGAACTTCAATGTTTCCATAGACCACACATCTATTTTTTAGCTCTGCCATGTTTCCTGAATTTGGGTCTATATTTCCAGACCTCTCCACTTGGAATTTCAATTGATCTCAAGTCCAGTATGTCCCAAACAACATTGTCCATCATCATTTTCCTAAGTCTCTGCTTGTATCATCACACCAGTCACCACGTTAGGGTTTTCATTGTCGTTGTCATCTCTATGCTCACACCCCTTATTATATTTGTTCTGTCGTTTAAGTTTTCCTGGAATCTGCTTACACCACCACTCCCTCAATTCCTAAGCTAAACATCATCTCTTATTAATAATTTTATCCCTGAAACACTGCTGAGGCTGCCACATCAGAGAGGAAGGTCACCAGAGTTCCTGCAGTGCCAGGTTTATCTCCTGATCCTCAGTCTTTCCATCCTGCTTAAGCATTTTTCAGCCTCTGGTATTATTCTTTTTAAGAGGCACTTTTAACAGTTGAATAATATTACATGGAAATGATTTACCATGAGTTAAATTTTCTTTTGATTTTAATAAAAATAGGTATTATCAAAACCCCACTGTAATTGTTGCCTTTTGTGCCTTTGGGATTATTTTTAAGCATAAGTCCCTGTGACACTTAATTGTTGTTGTTGAGCAGTCTCTCAGTCATGGTCAACTCTCTGTGACCGCATGGACTGCAGCATGTCTGGCTTCCCTGTCTTTCACCATCTCCTGGAGTTTGCTCAAACTCGTCCATTGAATCGATGATGCCCTCCAACCATCTCATCCTCTGTCGTCCCTTTCTCCTCCTGCCCTCAATCCTTCCCAGCATCAGGCTCTTTTCCAATGAGTTGGCTCTTCACATCAGGTTGCCAAAGTACTGGAGCTTCAGCTTCAGCATCAGTCCTTCCAATGACTATCCTTCCAATGACTGATTTCATTTAGGATTGACTGCTTTGAAACTTATTGATAAGTTAAAAAGTATTAAGACTTTTGAGGCAAATTGCCAAGTGCTCTACAAAGGGTTGTTGCAATTTATGTAGCCATCAGCAATGACCGAGTCTACTAGATACTGCTCCATCATCAGAATTTTGGTATTATCAATAAAAGGAAACTTAAAGCAGCATTTCTTTTTTATTTATAATGAATTCTAAACTCATGTACAATATAGTTCCCATACTGCTGCTAGAGCTATTATTTACAAGTAAAATCCATGTTTCATTGTGTTCAAACTCCTTTTCTCAAAGACTTCTCCTGCCTACAGTAGTAATCATGGCATTTAAAACCTTTTATTACCTGGGGCATCTCTCCTCCCAATCTCAACTCATACTCTGTAATCCTATTCAAAAACCTGAGGTGGCTTCAGTTGTATACAGACAAAAGAGCAAATTCTTTATCATGACATTAAATACCTTTCATCACACCACTGAGCATTGGTTTGTATGCTCAACAAATGGTTGTGTTCAGCTGAACATTACCATGTTCTTGGTGTTAATACTGTTGATTAGTTGTTTTCTTCTTTTAGGCTATTTAGCCTTTTATGTGGGACTGTCTTTGCATTCCTTGAACACAGAGTCTCCCTTCTTACCACAGTATCTCACCATATACTGTTCTCTGGGCCTACAATATTCCTTCCACTCCCCTCCCCCCACACCCTCCAACTATCCTTCCTTTCTGAATCATCAGAAATTACCAGAGCTTTTTGCACTTAGTTGATGTTTCGTACATGTTTATTGAATGAATAGATAGATAATTCTCCAACCAAACTGGGGCAGTTTTAAAATTTTGTATTTAGTAGCAAAAAAGTCCTTCTTACTTGGGACCCCAATGCATAAATAAGGGAAAGCAGAGTGCTCTAGCTGCAGCTTGGAGGGAGAGTGCTGGCAGGGATGGGATGAGTATCCATAAATCTTAGAGCTCAGCATGCCTACCGAGTCTTGAGTCTTTAGTCTAAATCTAAGGAGTCTCTTGGACCCTAAGGTACTTTAGAAGAATCAGCAAGCTTCATGAATGCAGCTGGAACACCTCTGCTCCATACAATTATTCTGAGAAAAAAGGGGTGTGTGTGTGTGTGATACATACCTGATGACCCAATAGTGAATTCAGAAAGCTTTCTCTGCATTAATCAAAGTGAAGGTAGTTACCATTTTCAGGCATATTTCTATCCTGGATTTTTAATCATAAAATATTTATGTAAAAGTCAACAGAGAAGACCCTTTCCCTTTTGCCAACTCTTGTTTTATCTCTCCTTGGTCAGGAGCACTTAAGAGGCAAATTCATAAAATGATTATTGAGGGTAATTTCCTATTCTGCATTCAAAACAAGGCAACTACCTCGTGAAATGGTGTTATTTTGGGGCAGTAATATACATATTGTAGCATTTCATTAAATCCTTTTCATTTATGCTCTTCACAGTGTGAAGGTTACTGACAGTGGATTTAAAATATGTATTACTTTAGCGGATAAGAGTACATAAAATCACTAAATCAAATTTGCCATGAACATCAACTCAGAAAAATTAAACATGTGGATGGTCACCGAGAACAAAAGGCCAGCACACTCCCATATATTTTCCCTTCCCAGAGTTTGTGTTAAGTGACTAATTCTTCTTGCTTTAAGCATGACTGTGAAGTTTCTATTGGATCATCTCTCATTTTTAGTAGCTGCTACTTCGTGCATCCAAGGGATCAGAGTGAATGTTATAGAAAAACAAGTGTTTAAAACCTCTTTTTAAAAGGTACAGGGAAATCAAAAGTGTATTTTAAAACAAACAAAAACTCAATGGACTTCTTGTGTCTTTTTGTGTATCCTGCTTGAGCCAGCACATTTTACTTCTGACAAGAGTCCTTGGCAGTACTTGGTTCTGTCAGAAGGGATGCCAATATTCACAAATTGACAAATTGTGAATGATCCTTTTCATCCTTGCTTTTTTCCTATGCCACTTCCTTACTTTTTACCTTTATAATGTTTGCCATTTCATTGCACAGACTCCAAGTGTAGGTGATTGAATGTGCTTGTAAAAAGCAACCCCCCAAAATAAAAGTTTATTTCTCTTCCATGATTCTATATTTTGTAGTGGCCCATGGCCCATGTATGAAAACCCAGGTGGCTTCCCAGGTGGCTCAGTGGTAAAGAATCTGCCTGCCAATGCAGGAGCCACCAGAGATATGGGTTCAATCCCTGGGTTGGGAAGATCCCCTGGAGTAGGAAATGGCAGCCTACTGCTTTATTCTTGCCTGGAGAATCCCATGGACAGAGGAGCCTGGCAGGCTACAGTCCATGGGGTCACATAGAGTCAGATACAACTGAAGTGACTGAGCATGCATAAGTATGAAAAAGGGAGAGAATATACAAGGGCTTGTAGATTTTTTTAAATAAATGAAGTAGTTAAGATGATTGCTTAATTTGAATGGTGACGTATCAATATCAGTCTATTTAAAAGATACTAACATGCTTATTTTTCAGGACAGTGCAAACTTTCCATGTGCTAGATCTTGTACTAAGTAGTGATGTTACAGAATAGCCTCTGTCTTTAGGATACTCTGCTGGGAGAGAGAAGCAGGCAGGTGAACCAGTACAGTGCCCTGTGGTTTTACTATGATAGAGATTATGCACAGGGCACTACTGGTTAGGGTTATTTCAGGGTGTGCAGGCCCCCTGCATGTATTTGTTCAGGGATCCCAGTCAATATAAGCAATTGGACTGAAAAATATATATTATGATGGTGATCATTTTGTAATGTATAGAAACACTGAATCACTATGTTGTGTACCCTGGAACTAACACAGTTACAATTATACTGCAGTTTAAAACATATTAATATCATGAGCCCATACTAGGTATACTGACTTATTGATGAAGATCTAGAAGAGTAGGAAGAGAAGTACCTTGGTATTGGTTTTGTGCCCACTTGAGGATTTTTGCGGTGTTCAGGCACTATTTCTTGATTTTTAAAAATTGTCAAATGTACCATTTCTGACTGTCTTACTAGGAGGAAAAGATGGATAGCTACATTGTTATTACTCACAATGCCATGGCTATTAGGGGCTTTTTCTATTAAAACAATATAGATCTTTTGGCTTCTATAGTTTTGTAAAATTATTTAGTAATCATTACAATAGTAACCATGATGGTCTATCAATTACAAGGTCACCCATGAGGACTGATAATAACAACAAATTCAAATCTTACCAAGAATCTGCATGAAAATGTGAATAATGACTCTTTTTATGATCTTAAGTTTATTGTTCATGATTTCATAGTGTAAACATAGAAAAACACATTTTCCAAACATATCTTTTCTTTAGGCCACCATCATTCCTTTTTTAGAATATGATCTCTTTCAATGTTAGTTGGACTCATGACTTCTGTGTATCTCCATTTTTGGAATAAAAAAGCAGGGGCCCAAGGGTAAGTGAAAGAATGATCTAGTTAGCATAAGGCATGTCTGTTCCTCATTCAAAAACCTTGGTGGTGGTGGTTTAGTCACCAAATCAGGTTTGACTCTTGTGACCCCAAACAGCATGATGTTGACACATTGATGAGAGAGCATTGAGGAGGACCTGTTTACACTGCAAAGCCCTCAGAGATGATAGATTCTGGGGGACTATCTGACCCAAGGTACAAAGTTTTGGGAATGAAGTGATCTCCTTAGGTGCCAGTAGTGGGGGCCATGTAGAATAAAGAATGCCTGATGCTACTCTGCAACCCTCAGGTGGTTAGAAGTTAGATGAATGGGAACAGAAACAAGAGCCTACACAGAGGGCTAAAGCATAAAGACTGGTGGTGGATCATCAAAATTCCAGACTCACAGATTTGTCTTGGGTTCCGCATGAGTGGGGTTTCCCTGCCTGCAATGTGGGAGATCTAGGTTCAATTCCTGGGTTGGGAAGATCCCCTTGAGAGGGGAACAGCTACCCACTCCAGTATTCTGGCCTGGAGAATTCCATGGACTGTATAGTCCATGGGGTTGCAAAGAGTTGGACACGAATGAGTGACTTTCACTTTCCATGTGAGTGAGAGTCACCCCAAATCTGCATGTCAGCATCATTCTGGTTGCTGCTTTGCATGCTGTCCTGTGAAATAGTGCAGTGGAGAATAGGAGCATTTTGTTCACTAGGCCGCCTTCTTGCCATCAGAACACAGCCATGGGACCCTCCAGAGTAACTTGGGGGAAGTGGTCAATCCCACCTGTTGGACAGTGGGTGGGAGAGTGCCTTGAAGGGAAAACGACAGGGACAAAGCCCCATGCACATCCAAGTCTGGCCTCAGGGCATCACATCTAGATGGTATTGCTAGCCCTAGCTCATTCCAGGTGCTGGAAGGCAATATGGAAAATTTCAGGGAAGATTTAAATTTCAGGCCCCTAGAGACGCAGGGCCTGGGATGCAATCTGCTTGTCTGAGTCTAAAATTGGTACTGACTGATACAAGAGCAAAGATATAGGCATCCAATTAGCTTTTCTGGGGGAAAGGAATACCAGGCAGGCTTTTTGAAGGAGTTCTGTTTTAGTTGTATGGTGAAGGATAATGTGACAGTAGGTAGCTAGAAAGAGGAGGGAAGGACAATGTGACACTAGGTAGCTGGAAAGGGGAGGAAAGGCATTGTGAAACCATAAGTTATATGGGGAAAATATAAGTAAATTATTGTAGCTGTAGTGAAGAAGGCATGTAGGGCCTTGTTATTCCAAATGAGGTCTGCACTAACCCACTAGAAGCACTAGTACCACTCAGGAGCTTGTTAGATTGCAGAATTTTGGGTCCCATCCTAGACTTAATGATAGAATCTCTGTTTTAACAAGATCTCTTTACCCTTCATTCATATGAAATTTTATGTTTGAAAAGCTTCTAGGTTCCTGAAAATGGGAATGCAATAGTAAGTCAAAGTTAGATACCAGAGTTTGGATTTACTCTATAAATAAAAAGGACTTGTATTTCAAGTGAAGGATTAAAACAATGATATTCAGGTTTTGAAAGGGTCTGTGGCTGCACTGTAAAGATGGGTAGGCTGTGGGAATGAGCTGATTGAGAAGTCTACTGCCATAGCCTAGGCAAGACAAGAACAGAGGACGAATCACAGTGGTGGGATGGAGAGGTGGGAAACAGAATTGTAAAATACGCTGCAGGTAAAAGTGAGGCAGGCTGAGGAGACTAGGATGCAGTAATCTAATCTGAGTGACTGGGTAGAGAGCAAGAAACAGGATGTAAGAGATTTTGTGGAAGTTTGTGGTAGGTGAGGGATATCCAAGAAGGAATGTCCAGAAGAGACGGATATGGGGGTAGAACTTGGAGAGTGTGGCCTGGATGTTTTAGGCCTGAGAGTCATTATCACAAAGGTGATAATGTCGAGGAAGAGGATAAGATCAACAGGAAGAAGATAATGGTGGTTTAGAACAAAGCATTGTGAAATACCAACATTTAGTGGTAGATAAAAAACAACCTACAAGTAAGAGCTCAGAAAAGTAGGAGCAAAGCTAAGAAAGACTGGACACAGGAACTCTGGGAAAAGCTTCAAAGAGGTTTCATATGTCAAATGCCATAGACAATAGGGGAGAAACTGAAAGAGTTACTGAAACTGGCTCGTGGGGACATTGGAGAGCATAGTTTCAGTGGTATATTGAGAATGGAAGATGGTATGTATGGGCCAAGAGAAGTGAGAAAGTGGTGAGAGCCAGTGTAGATGAACTTGAAAACTGTAGCTCTCAAATATGGGCCCCTTAGCCAGCAACATCAGCATCACCATCTTCCAGGAAATCCAAATAGCAGAATAGCAGAGAAAAAGGCTTTTGAGTTGCAAAATCTAGAGCTTTTTATTTGCAGAATTCTGGATGTCTTTTTATATATAACTATATTTAATTATATATAGTGCATGCTAAGCCTCTTCAGTTGTGTCTGACTCTGCAACCCTGTGGACTGCAGGCTGTCAGGATACTCTGTTCATGGTCCAGGGAAGAATACTGGAGTGGCTTGCCATGATCTCTTCCAGGGGATCTTCCTGACTCAGGGACTGAACCTATGTCTCATTCAGTTTCCTGCATTGGCAGGTGAATTCTTTACCTCTAGCGTCACCTGCAAAGCCCCCTAATTACAGGAAATATAAAAATGAAGTTTAAGCTGAATAAAATTTTCATGAAGGAAACACACCATTGTAAATAGCACCTAGATCAAGAAGCAGAATATCACTAGTTCCTCAGAAGCCACTTCCTTCCCCATCTTCCCAAGGGTAACCATTATAACGACTTCTAACACTGTAGATTAATTTGCCTATTAGTTTATGTCAGTAAAAACATAGATAATGTACCTTTTGAAACTAGCTCAAAATTATTCAATATTATATTAGCTGTAAGTACCCATTTGTGTTGGGTTTCAGCTTGTTCATTCTCATGGCTGCAGAGCATGTCATTATACAGTATGCTATGACATCCATTCCACTGTGCATGGCTCTTTGGGTGGTTTCCAGTTTGGGCCTATTGTAAATAGGGCTGCTGATAACATTCCATACGTGTCTTTTGGTAAATATAGGTCTATGTTCTTGGGGGATTATGCCTGAAATTCTGTGTTATAGGGTAATATGTTCAGTTTAGTAGGTGTTGTCAATTTTCCAAGCAATTATACCAGTGTATACTTCCACCAACAGAATACAGGAGCTCTAGTTTCTATATATTATCATTAACACTTAGTACTGTCATTTTTCTTGAATAGCCATGCTGGTGAGTGTGCAATGACATTGAACTTCCTTGATGACTTGTGAAGTTGATCAACTTTTTCTCTATTTATTGACTATTTGGATAATATCCTCTTTGAAGTTTCTGTTCAAGTCTTTTGCCCACTGTGCAATTGGGCTGTCTGCCTTTTTTCTTACAGGGCCTAGATTTTTTTTTCAAAAATCTCAGCCTTCTACAACTTAGAGCATATACTTTGTAGCTACACAAAATGTGTCCAAGAATAATAGAAGAGACAAGCTATGTAACTGAGATCTAGTCATCTGAAACAAAGGCTAGCTGAAAATGTCAAATACAACAAGGAAAACAACAATTATAATAGTAATACTGGTAGAAGCTACAATTTAACATGCACCTACTCTAAGACACTTTACTTTCTGAGAAAAACATCCTAACATGATGAAAAGATTTAGGAGGGAAAGTCGATGGTTAGGAGAGATGAAAACAATCACATTTACTTTTAGACAAACTGAGGACATGCACAGAAAGAGAATATGTGGTTATTTAAATATAAACGTTAATTTTAAAAATGCCACTGTTATAGAAAAACAGATAAACAGCATTATTTAAGTTTTAAAGTAATGAATGTGCCCATGTTGTCCCCAATTTACTAATTATCTTCTTGCATCATAGCTTAATTGTTCCCTAATGAATGCCTTGCCATTTTCAAATACTGATTAATTACATTAAAAAATTCATAATTTTCTGACTTCTTGTGTAGATTGGTTTAGATACACAGACTCCAGTTACACATTCTGGGTGGGGCACCCCAAAAATCTAATAAGGACATTGTTAATGAAACTATTACCCAATCCATGTTAATTTTGAGAAGAGATGCAGGAAAGAATTATAAACTCAGTGAATAAAAAACAAATATCCCACATTTACATGTTTACCCTTGAATTTTTTATATTAAAGGATAATTAAAAAAGAGACAGTAAGTCTCTTTAATAACTTACTCCAGTTCCCTTAATACTGAATGTTTAGCTCATTGTGCTGGAGTGTCATCAACTGCTGAAGGATCATTTTGTTTGCAGTATTTACAGGTATATTTTCTCCTAGTTGTATATAAGTATTTTTTATGAAGACAAGTTTATTTTAGGAACCTATATTCCTGTCCTCTATCTGTCTGAATCATATAGCTTTTCATGGGATTCACTTATACTTGTTTGTCCTTAAGCATGTAGTGGGTACCTAAAGTTAGAGTGGGAAGATGGTAAAGATTCCATTCCCTGGTAGCTCAGATGGTAAAGATTCCACCTGCAATGCGGGAGACCCAGGTTTGATTCCTGGGTTGGGATGATCTCCTGGAAAAGGGAATAGCTATCCACTTCAGTATTCTTGCCTGGAGAATTCCATGGACAGAGGGGCCTGATGGGCTACAAATCCATGGGGTCACAAAGAGTTGGACATGACTGAGCAACTAACAAACTTAAAGTGCTAGCACTCTGCAGGGTGGGGACCATGTAACCCATATTTGCCATGAATTTGAAATGGAGCTGAGCACCTCAGGAGTACAGGCTCTGACTCTGTGGGCTATGCACACATTCTGCTCTCAACTTTGACCTTATTAGCACCTGGTCCAAATAGCTGAATTCCATTACTGATGGACTAGTTGATTGACTGATACATGATTCACCTAGTATTGCTCTTTGGCAGCCTCAGGTTGGAATTTGTTATCCCTCTTGAAAGAAAAATAATTTTTAAAACCAGATTACCTCTTTCTTTTTTACATCATCATCAGTCCTTCCAAGAGAGCATGCTCAGTACCTCCTTTGGAGCTCAGCAGACACTGATCTGAATCCATCCTCTGCCATCCACTTAGCAGCGGTGTGACCGGGAAACGTTATTCACAGAAACTGGGCTTCAAGGAAGCTCTGCGTATTGGAGAAGATTGGAAACTAGTTAATAGGTACAGAATACTTGTACAGGCTATGTCACGTGGTAAATATTGAAAAAATGGTGGATAGCATTATTATTATTATCACTATTATTACTATACTCATAATAATCTTAGAATGAAATTATAGCACTTTATTTTATTTTTTTTATTTTTATTTATTTTTAGTTTTATTTTTTAATTTTAAAATCTTTAATTCTTACATGTGTTCCCAAACATGAACCCCCCTCCCACCTCCCTCCCCATAGCATCTCTGTGGGTCATCCCCATGCACCAGCCCCAAGCATGCTGTATCCTGCGTCAGACATAGACTAGCGATTCAATTCTTACATGATAGTATACATGATAGAATGCCATTCTCCCAAATCATCCCACCCTCTCCCTCTCCCTCTGAGTCCAAAAGTCCGTTATACACAGCTGCGTCTTTTTTCCTGTCTTGCATACAGGGTCGTCATTGCCATCTTTCTAAATTCCATATATATGTGTTAGTATACTGTATTGGTGTTTTTCTTTCTGGCTTACTTCACTCTGTATAATCGGCTCCAGTTTCATCCATCTCATCAGAACTGATTCAAATGAATTCTTTTTAACGGCTGAGTAATACTCCATTGTGTATATGTACCACCGCTTTCTTATCCATTCATCTGCTGATGGACATCTAGGTTGTTTCCATGTCCTGGCTATTATAAACAGTGCTGCGATGAACATTGGGGTACATGTGTCTCTTTCAATTCTGGTTTCCTCGGTGTGTATGCCCAGCAGTGGGATTGCTGGGTCATAAGGGAGTTCTATTTGCAATTTTTTAAGGAATCTCCACACTGTTCTCCATAGTGGCTGTACTAGTTTGCATTCCCACCAACAGTGTAGGAGGGTTCCCTTTTCTCCACACCCTCTCCAGCATTTATTGCTTGCAGATTTTTGGATCGCAGCCATTCTGACTGGTGTGAAGTGGTACCTCATTGTGGTTTTGATTTGCATTTCTCTGATAATGAGTGATGTTGAGCATCTTTTCATGTGTTTGTTAGCCATCCGTATGTCTTCTTTGGAGAAATGTCTATTTAGTTCTTTGGCCCATTTTTTGATTGGGTCGTTTATTTTTCTGGAATTGAGCTGCATAAGTTGCTTGTATATTTTTGAGATTAGTTGTTTGTCAGTTGCTTCATTTGCTATTATTTTCTCCCATTCAGAAGGCTGTCTTTTCACCTTGCTGATATTTTCCTTTGTTGTGCAGAAGCTTTTAATTTTAATTAGATCCCATTTGTTTATTTTTGCTTTTATTTCCAGAATTCTGGGAGGTGGATCATAGAGGATCCTGCTGTGATTTATGTCTGAGAGTGTTTTGCCTATGTTCTCCTCTAGGAGTTTTATAGTTTCTGGTCTTACATTTAGATCTTTAATCCATTTTGAGTTTATTTTTGTGTGCGGTGTTAGAAAGTGATCTAGTTTCATTCTTTTACAAGTGGTTGACCAGTTTTCCCAGCACCACTTGTTAAAGAGATTGTCTTTACTCCATTGTATATTCTTGCCTCCTTTGTCAAAGATAAGGTGTCCATATGTGTGTGGATTTATCTCTGGGCTTTCTATTTTGTTCCATTGATCTATATGTCTGTCTTTGTGCCAGTACCATACTGTTTTGATGACTGTGGCTTTGTAGTAGAGCCTGAAGTCAGGCAAGTTGATTCCTCCAGTTCCATTCTTCTTTCTCAAGATTGCTTTGGCAATTCGAGGTTTTTTGTATTTCCATAGAAATCTTGAAATTATTTGTTCTAGTTCTGTGAAAAATATGGCTGGTAGCTTGACAGGGATTGCATTGAATTTGTAAATTGCTTTGGGTAGTATACTCATTTTCACTATATTGATTCTTCCGATCCATGAACATGGTATATTTCTCCATCTATTAGTGTCCTCTTTGATTTCTTTCATCAGTGTTTTATAGTTTTCTATATATAGGTCTTTAGTTTCTTTGGGTAGATATATTCCTAAGTATTTTATTCTTTTCGTTGCAATGGTGAATGGAATTGTTTCCTTAATTTCTTTTTCTACTTTCTCATTATTGAAATTATAGCACTTTAAAGTGGAAGCAAAAAGATCATGTGGAGAAAGAATATGAGGCCTGGAGACAAGAAGTGAATTTTTTCAAGGTCACGCAGTTTGTGAAGAGCTCAACTGGGAGTGGAACCAAAGTTTCCTGATTCTTCTTACCAAAGCCCTTCCCGTGTTGGCAGGTGGCTTTCCTGTGTAACATGTCTGAGGTGTTCCATAGTGAGGAGCAACACCTAAAGTGAAGCAAAGTCGCTCAGACGTGTCCGACTCTTTGCAACCCTATGGACTGTATGTAGGTTACCAGGCTCCTCCATTCGTAGGATTTTCCAGGCAAGAGTACTGGAGTGGGTTGCCATTTCCTTCTCCAGGGGATCCTCCCGACCCAGGGATTGAACTCAGGTCTTCTGCACTGTAGGCAGATGCTTTACCATCTGAGCCACCAGCGAAGCTCACACCTAAAAGCTGCTGCTGCTGCTGCTGCTGCTGCTGCTAAGTCGCTTCAGTCGTGTCTGACCCTGTGCGACCCCATAGATGGCAGCCCACCAGGCTCCCCCATCCCTGGGATTCTCTAGGCAAGAACACTGGAGTGGGTTGCCATTTCCTTCTCCAATGCATGAAAGTGAAAAGTCAAAGTGAAGTCGCTCAGTCATGTTTGACTCTTAGCGACCCCATGGACTGCAGCCTACCAGGCACCTTCGTCCATGGGATTTTCCAGGCAAGAGTACTGGAGTGGGGTGCCATTGCCTTCTCCAACACCTAAAAGCACATGCTATTAAATGAAGAAGATGCATCAGAAAAGCTAAGTGTTAAAAACACAGCTTTCGGCAAAGAGATGGAGAGATGGGATGAGATGAGATGAAAGCTCAAAGAAAGAAGTGCCTTGTCGGGCTTGAAAAACAGGGGAGCCCAATAATAGAAATAGGATGATTTAAATACCTCCTTATGGAGGTAATTTATTCATTACATAGAAGTGCCTATCTCACTGTCAATGACCATCACCTGATCACACCTAATTATCTTTCTGCTATGATTTTTTAATCTTTTTAAAAATACTACTTGAGACATGCTACTATACTCATTTCTACATTAGTCTGTTCCCTTGGAGCAACTGAGTTGTAACCCCTCTCCCTGGGAAAACAAAGCTGACATTTTCTCTCTTTCTAATGCCCAAGCATAATACTACATACAGATTTATACATTTAGCCTGGGCTTAAATCCTGAGATGCTCTAGCCAGCACTGTAAGTTAGGAAATTGTCTATTATGGATGCTGAATGGCAAAAGGTCAGAGATAGTATAAGACTGTGATGAGTTCCTTATTTAAAAGTAATGTGAAGCATACCATACTTGACTTGCATTACTTAGATCACCAATATAAACATTTTAGACAATTGATGCTTTTGAAACTATGTCCATACTGAGTATACTACTAATTTCCATGAATAAATCTCAATAAATAAAAAAAGTTGAGTGCTGAAGAATTGATGCTTGTGAACTGTGGTGCTGGAGAAGACTCTTGAGAGTCTCTTGGACAGCAAAGAGATCAAACCAGTCAATCCTAAAGGAAATCAATCTTGAATATTCATTGGAAGGACTGATGCTGAAGCTCCAATACTTGGCCAACTGATGCAAAGAGCTGACTCATTGGAAAAGACCCTGATGCTGGGAAAGCTTGAAGGCAGGAGAAGAGCTTAACAGAGGAAGAGATGATTGGATGGCATCACTGACACAATGGACATGAGTTTGAGCAAACTCCAGGAGATCGTGAAGGAAAGGAAAGCCTGGCATGCTGCAGTTTGCAGGGTTGCAAAGCATTGGACACAACTTAGCAACTGAACAGCAACTTCAGTTATTGGCACACATATTTTTTAGTATCTGGAATATTCATTAAATATATATAATATATCTATTATGTATATTTATAATTTGGCTGTACTGTGTGGTTTGCAGGATCTTCCCCAACCAGGGACTGAACCTGTGGCCATGGCATTAAAAAGTGCAGAACCGCAACCACTGGATGGCCAGGGAAGTCCTAAAATACATTCTTCCCCTTTAAATTCCAAATGAACATACGTGCTCCTTGACCTCCTCGGCTCTCACCAACTATTATGTACTAATCTATTTCCAAATATGTAGATTGAGATTAAAATAACATTAACAAAAGCTATTCATTTTACTTATGTATCAATAGCTTTAAATGGTACTTTCTGTGTGCCAGGTATTGTTATAAACATTTTGTAAGTATAAATGTACATAATCTGCATCACAAATTTATATAAACGTGCTATCGTCATGTGATTGTACAGATAGGAAATCAGAGGTATAGAGAGGATAAATAGTGTACCAATAGTACACAGCTGATAAATGGAAGAAGCAATATTCAAATTTAGCAGTGTAATTCCAGCGTCTCTGCTCTTAAAGATGAACTTGAGAAAGGAAGAAGTGAAGCAAACAGGCTAATGTTACAAAAGTAAGGGGCAAAGTCAGCAATAAGAATCACCAAGTCATACCAGCACCAATAGGTACCATTGACCACAGCAGCATGCTTTTGCCACCTAGTCACTGTGGTGGTGGTTTAGTCACTAAGTCATGTCCTGCTCTTGTGACCCCCATGGACTGTAGCCCACCAGGCTCCTCTGTCCACGGGATTCTCCCGGAAGAATACTGGAGTGGGTTGCCATTTTCTCTCCAGGGGATCTTCCCGACTCAGGAATCGAACGCGAGTCTCCTGCATTGCAGGCAGATGCTTTACTGACTGAGCTATGAGGAGGCCCATAATCACTGTGCTCTCAAAAGCAATATGACATATGGAATATAAGACAAGTTATGTTCCTCATTCAACGAGCATTTATTTATTGCCCTGGGAATTGAAAGATGAATAAGATTTGACCTTCTTCTGAGAGTCCCCAGTCTTCTATAGAGGATAAAGGAACAAAAGAATTTAGCAGGAGGCCTGATGGGTAAGTGCCACAAAAGGAAGGGAATGATTCATGTTGATGTGTGGCAGAGCCAATACAATCTTGTAAAGTAATTAGCCTCCAATTAAAATAAATAAATTTAAATTAAAAAAATATAAAAATAATAAAATAAAGTGCAAAAAAAAAAGGAAGGGAATGAAGAAGCAGGGATAATTTTGATTAGAAGGAAAAAAGGGAGGAACCTTCAGAGATGGTGCTCTTCCTGTTTGACTTTAATGGATGAGGAATAATATTTGTACAATATTAACTGATGTTCCTTCCTGATATTTTCTAACCTAGCTCCTCACCTTCACCCTTAATCTGGGGCATTCTGTGCTTATACTTCAGGGAAAGTATGTATTAACAGAAAGAAGAAAAAAAGAATCTTCTCCTGGTTTCCGTTTTTCAGAATCTTGGTTCTTAGATTCCAAGAATAAGGGATTTCCAAGATTACTTTCGTCTCCTAACTCTAACACCTCTCTGCCACCCCAAACATATTTGGCAGGGGGGAATTAGTGGGAAGAGAGAGAGGCTTGTAGGGGGAAGTAAGGGTGATGAGGGGAGGAGAGAGACGTGAGACGTGTCCTGGCGCTCCCAGTCTGAGCGCGATGAAGGTCAACCAATTCTGCAGAATCTAAGAGCAGAGGAATCATCTTTTGTTTTTTTGGTTCAAGGTCTTTGGTATTAAAAGGCTCAGGGAAAATGTCTGTCTGGTGTGTGTCAGAAGGGGCCCAACATAGCTTCATCAAGAAAATGTCCTGACCTCAGTGTAGCATAGAAAGATAGGAAGAACACTGCCATTTCCTCACACCCAAGAAAGGCCTGAGCATGGTGGAGAATCCCACCAGAAGAGAGGCGTATGGGATGGGAATGAGAACGTCATGGAGCAGGCATAAATAGGGACTGAGCACAAGGACCACATGGAATGAGGAATATGTCAGCAAATGGTGTGTAGACACACTGCCTCTCTCTCCTCTCCCATCAATGTACTGGTGCTATTTTATTTTTTTTTAATTTTTCTTTATTCTTACTGGCGCTATTTTAGACTCCTAGAATTTAGCATGATCTCAGCTAAAGGGGAGAGCCCCAAACCAACATGACATTTCAGTTTCCAAAAACCCGGTGGAAGTTGGAGGTGGGTGGGTCTTGAAACAGAGATTAAGAGGTATAGACACATAAGGATAATTACATTTTTATATAGTTCAACTTATGGATTGACATTCATACTTATTATAGACATATTTCTTTAATAGCTTATGAAGGATCTCTGGTTGCCAGTCTTTGGCCCAAGATGGATATGAGAAAGTGATCATGAATGTAGGACACTCCCAAGAACAAGTTTAATTCAGACACTATAAAATTATTTTTTGGTATGAATAAAACACCATTACCTTGGTGTTTAAACTCTCGTTCTTTAAAGGGAAACCTTGGCATTTTTGAGGCTTCTGGGAGAAAACCAGAGGTTAATAGAACTTGTTAAAAGAAAGCAAAGTTTCTTTCTTTGTACCATCTCACTGTTATTTATTAATCTATTCTTATTAAGTGTTAACTTGAAAAATTAACAATCCAGTGTATTAGTGGGAAAAGGGACAAGAAGGTTGAAAACTGAGTGCTTAAACTGCTAGTGGAAATTTTTTATTGGAATCATTAACTGGATTGCAATAGAAACTGATATTATACTAGCCACTTTTATATAATTTACTTCTGAAACTTTTTTGTTATGGTACCATTTTGGAAAACTGCTTTGTGTCCTGTTTAGATTCTGTAACTCTAAGCAATATTTATTCAGGCTTCCTCTTCCTCCACCTCTATTTCTGTACATAGAGAGAACTACCCTCATCTGTATTCCACTACACCAGCTCCCTGGAATTCTATCCATTTTTCAGCACAGAAGCCACTTCCTGGGCTCCAGCTACTCAGAAAGTTAATGTTTCAAGTTGGGTTCCCTATAAGCAGACCTTGACATAAGGGTCTGTGTAAAAATTATTTTCTTTTCTTGGGCTCTAAAATCACTGCAGACGGTGACTGCAGCCATGAACTTAAAAGATGCTTGCTTCTTGGAAGGAAAACTATGACAAACTTAGACTGTATTAGAAATCAGAGATATCACTTTGCTGACAAATGTCTGTATAGTTAAAACTAGGGGTATTTTTTTTTTCAGTAGTCATGTACAGGTATGAGAGTTGTACCATAAAGAAAGCTGAGCGCCGAAGAATGGAAGCTTTTGAATTGTGGTGCTGGAGAAGACTCTTGAGAGTCCCTTGAACTGCAAGGAGATGAAACCAGTCAATCCTAAAGGAAATCACGCCTGAATATTCATTGGATGAACTGTTGCTGAAGCTGACACTCCTAATACTTTTGCCACTTGATACAAAGGGCAACTCACTGGAAAAGACCCTGATGCTCGGAAAGATTGAAAGCAAAGGAAGGTGGTGACAGAGGATGAGATGGTTAGATAACATCACTGACTCAGTGGACATGAATTTGAGCAAACTCCAGGAGATAGTGAGGACAGAGGAGTTTGGCATGCTGCAGTTCATGGGGCTGCAAAGAGTTGGACATGGCTTATCAACTAACAACAACACCCCTTTTCCCCTTGGGTAATCATAAGTTTATTTTCTATATCTGTGAGTCTGTTTCTATTTTGTAAGTAAATTCATTTGTGTCATATTTTAGATTTCACATAAAAGTGATATGTCATTTGTCTTTCTCTTTTTGACATAGTTGCTAATCGCTAGGCCATCCATGTCACTGCAAATGACGTTATTTCATTATTTTAAATGGCTGAGTTGTATTCCACTGTATGTATGTACCATATATTTTTTTATTCATTCACCCATCAGTGGACATTTAGGCTGCTTCTATGTGTTGGTGTTGTAATTAGTGCTGCAATGAACATTGGCATGCATGTATCTTTTGGAAATATAGCTTTTGTCAGATATATGACAAGGAATGGGACAGGTAGATCACAGGGCAACTCTAATTTTTCAAGGAACCTCAATATTGTTTTCCTTAGTGGCTGCATCAATTTATACTCTATCAACAGCCTAGGAGGGCTCCCTTTCCTCCATACCCTCTCCAGCATTTGTTATTTGTATACTTTCTAATGATGGTTATTCTCAACTGTGTGAGGTAGCACCTCATTGTAGTTTTGATTTGCATTTCTCTAATAATTAGCCACATTTTGCATCTTTTCATGTGCTGATTGGCACGTCGTCTCTGGACAAAGGTCTATTTAGGTCTTCTGTTCATTTTTTGACCGAGTAGTTTGTTTTTGCTGTTGTTATTGTTATTATTGAGTTGTGTGAGTTGTTTGCATATTTTGGAAATTCAGTCCATTTTGCTGTGCAAAAGCTTCTAAGTTTTATTAGGTTCCATCTATTTATTTTTGCTTTTATTTCTATTGCTTTGGGAGACTGACCTAAGAAAACATTGGCATGATTTATATCAGAGAATGTTTTGGTGTTATATTTAAGTCTTTAAGCCATTGTGAGTTTATTTTTGTGGATGGTGTGAGGGTGTGTGTTCTGACTTCACGGATTTACATGTGGCTGTCCATCTTTCTGAACATCACCTGCTGAAGATTGTCTTTTCTCCATGCTTTATTCTTGCCTCCTCTGTGGAAGCCTAGTTGACCGTAGCTATGTGAGTTTATTTCGAGGCTCTGTATTCTGTTCCATTGAGCCATATGTTTGTTTTTGTGCGAGTACCATGCTGTTTTGGTTACTATAGCTTTATAGTGATGTCTGAAGTCTGGGAGGGTTGTGCCTCCAGCTTTATTCTTTCTCCTCAGGACTGCTTTGGCAATTCTGGGTTATTTATGCTTTCATAAAAAAATGTAGTGGGTAATTTGATAGGGATTACATTAAATCTTTAAATTGCTTTGGGTAGTATGACCATTTTAACAATATTGATTTTTCCAATCCAAGAGCATGAAGTATTTTCCAATTCTTTGAACCATTTTCAATTTCTTTTATTAATGTTTTATAGTTCTCAGCATATAATTCTCTTACTTCCTTGTCATGTTTATTACTATTTTATTACTTTTGATATGATTTTCAAAGGGATTTTTTTTTAACTTTCCCATTCTGATATTTCTTTCTGAGTCCAGAGAAATGCAACAGATTTCTGTATGTTAAGCTTGTATCCTGCTACCTTGCTGAATTTGGTTATCAGTTCTAGTAGTTTTTGTGTGGAGTAGTTAAGGTTTTCTAAGTATCACATAATCTGTATAAAATGACAATTTTACCTCTTCCCTTCCAATTTTAATACCTTTTCTTTTTCTTGTCTGAGGCTAGAATTTCCAATAGTATGTTAAATAGAAGTGATGAGAGTAGGTATCCTTATCTAGTTTCAGACTTTAGTGGGAAGTCTTTCAGTTTTTCACCATTGAGCACTATGTTGGCTGTGGGAAAGAGGTTTCATCATGAATAGGTATTGAATTTTATCAGGTTTTTTTTGACATCTATTGTGATAATCATGATTATTCTTTTGTCTTTTGTTGATGTGGTGTATCACATTGATATGTGTATCTTGAACCATCCTTGTGACCCTACGATGAATCCAACTTGATTGTGGTGTATAATTTTTTTTGTGTGTGTGTATGATACAGTGGTCATGTATGGATGTGAGAGTTGGACTGTGAAGAGGGCTGAGTGCTGAAGAATTGATGCTTTTGAACTGTGGTGTTGGAGAAGACTCTTGAGAGTCCCTTGGACTGCAGGGAGATCCAACCAGTCCATTCTAAAGGAGGTCAACCCTGGTATTTCTTTGGAAGGAATGATGCTAAAGCTGAAACTCCAGTACTTTGGCCACCTTATGCAAAGAGTTGACTCATTGGAAAAGACTCTGATGCTGGTAGGGCTTGGGGGCAGGAGGGGAAGGGGACGACAGAGGATGAGATGGCTTGATGGCATCACTGACTCGATGGACATGAGTCTGAATGAACTCTGGCAGTTGGTGATGGACAGGGAGGCCTGGCATGCTTCAATTCATGGGGTCGCAAAGAATCGAACATGACTGAGCGACTGAACTGAACTGAACTGAACTGATCATCTTTCTCAATGTATTCTGGTATTCAGTCTCCTAATATTTTGCTGAGAATTTTTGCATCTATATGCATTAAAGATGTTGGTCTGTAATTTTCTGTTTCGGTGTTGTCTTCATCTGGTTTTGGTATCAGCGTGATTGTGGCTTCATAGAATGGTTTTGGGAGTGTTCACTTCTCTTCAGTCTCTTGGAAGAGCTTGAGAAGATCAGTATAAGTTCATCTTTGTTTAATGGATTAAAGATCTAAATGTAAGACCAGAAACTATAAAACTCCTAGAGGAGAACATAGGCAAAACACTCTCAGACATAAATCACAGCAGGATCCTCTATGATCCACCTCCCAGAATTCTGGAAATAAAAGCAAAAATAAACAAATGGGATCTAATTAAAATTAAAAGCTTCTGCACAACAAAGGAAAATATCAGCAAGGTGAAAAGACAGCCTTCTGAATGGGAGAAAATAATAGCAAATGAAGCAACTGACAAACAACTAATCTCAAAAATATACAAGCAACTTATGCAGCTCAATTCCAGAAAAATAAACGACCCAATCAAAAAATGGGCCAAAGAACTAAATAGACATTTCTCCAAAGAAGACATACGGATGGCTAACAAACACATGAAAAGATGCTCAACATCACTCATTATCAGAGAAATGCAAATCAAAACCACAATGAGGTACCACTTCACACCAGTCAGAATGGCTGCGATCCAAAAATCTGCAAGCAATAAATGCTGGAGAGGGTGTGGAGAAAAGGGAACCCTCCTACACTGTTGGTGGGAATGCAAACTAGTACAGCCACTATGGAGAACAGTGTGGAGATTCCTTAAAAAATTGCAAATAGAACAACCTTATGACCCAGCAATCCCACTGCTGGGCATACACACCGAGGAAACCAGAATTGAAAGAGACACATGTACCCCAATGTTCATCGCAGCACTGTTTATAATAGCCAGGACATGGAAACAACCTAGATGTCCATCAGCAGATGAATGGATAAGAAAGCGGTGGTACATATACACAATGGAGTATTACTCAGCTGTTAAAAAGAATTCATTTGAATCAGTTCTGATGAGATGGATGAAACTGGAGCCGATTATACAGAGTGAAGTAAGCCAGAAAGAAAAACACCAATACAGTGTACTAACACATATATATGGAATTTAGAAAGATGGCAATGACGACCCTGTATGCAAGACAGGAAAAAAGACACAGATGTGTATAACGGACTTTTGGACTCAGAGGGAGAGGGGGAGGGTGGGATGATTTGGGAGAATGGCATTCTAACATGTATACTATCATGTAAGAATCGAATCGCCAGTCTATGTCCGATGCAGGATACAGCATGCTTGGCGCTGGTGCATGGGGATGACCCAGAGAGATGTTATGGGGAGGGAGGTGGGAGGGGGTGTCATGTTTGGGAACGCATGTAAGAATTAAAGATTTTAAAATTAAAAAAAAAAAGAAAAAAGAAAAACATATGAGAAAAAAAAAAAAAAAAGAATTCTTCAGTGAAGTCACCTGGACTTGGACTTCTGTTTGTAGGGAGCTTTTTTTTCTTTCTAATTTTTATTGAGGTATAGTTGATTTACAACTATTGGGAGCTGTTGTGCACAAGCATTTTAAAGAGATCCGGGAGAATATGGGTGGAGCACTGACAGCAACTTACGCTGCCATATATTTATAACCATTTATTACCAGATTCACATAGCATTCCTATAGAAGAGAATATATTTCTCAATGTATGGTCCCTTACACCATTTATATTATTTTTTAAATAGTTAACTACCTTTATAATAAACTTAATTTTGTATCACTTAAGTGTGTTTTTCTTAGTAGTCAAATTTTGTTGTAATGAGTAGTCTGCATAAGACTATAATACTACATGAAATGATTGTGGATTGATTAAGAACAGAATTGACCCTCATATGTTTCCCATTGAATTTCTGAGTAGAAATTATACTACAAGAAGGTTAAGAGAGAAGGGTCAGGGACACATCTTCAAACCCATCTCTTCTCTCTGCTAAATAGGTAGGTCTTTGGTAGAGTCTGCCAGTTAAAGTATGGCATTTCATTGGGAGAATAAAATTATGTTGTAAATACTGCATTCAAATGATCTCTTATGTTATATGAAAACCATGTTTGTAATATGAAAACACTACCTCATATTTTGAAAGCTTTGATTCAAATAGCATCTTTTCTTAAAAGGGAGACATTTTTCTGAAAAAATAAAAGGTAAAGATTTCAGCCTACTAGTTTGAATGAGACTTTGGGTGTAAATAAGTCATTAGAGCTAATGAGAAGTATGCTTACAACTATATATTGCTGTTTCTCTGAATTATATTATTTGACCATTTCATTGCTCCTGGCCTAGAGTAAGTACAAATAAAGTGGACAATCATGGTAATGGTGATGGTTAGATGTCAATTTGCACAGATCCATCTTTCTCATCCTTTTCTACTTTTATATTTAAATAGGCATTGTAAACATCATATCTTCATCCTGGATAAAAGAGGTTTTCATTCTGAGCTGGTGCAGTAAGTCATTTTTTGGATTAAAACAAAACCATCTGCTCCTTGTTTTGATTTTCAATCAAATGTATACCTTGTTACATAAATATAATCTATGCATGTATTCTTAATAAAATAACACCCTATTTATTTAAAGGAAATTTAGACGGTGATAGATAAATGGCCAGTCACATGATCAAAAGAATGCTTTTCATTTGGTTTAAAGCTCTTTTTTCATGTCTAGAACTTAGCTTTTCAATTTACCTATGAAGAAATGTAATGAAATTGTTTTTTTTGCTAATCCAGAAATAGAAAATGGAAGGTTTCAGTAATTAATTTTTGAAAGAGTAGTTATCTAATATTATTTCTTTTACTTCCTGCTTAAGGAATTTCACAAAGATGCACTCACACAATAAACTACAGAAAAAAAAACATGGAAAATTTATTCTATTGGAAAGCACACCTTTCCTTATCAGACTAAAAATTTTGTCAGTGTTTTACAGGTCAGTCAGTCAGTTCAGTCTCTCAGTCGTGTCCAACTCTTCATGACCCTATGAATCGCAGCATGCCAGGCCTCCCTGTCCATCACCAACTCCCGGAGTTCACTCAAACTCACGTCCATCGAGTCAGTGATGCCATCGAGCCATGTCATCCTCTGTCATCCCCTTTTCCTCCTGCCCCCAAGCCCTCCCAGCATCAGAGTCTTTCCCAATGAGTCAACTCTTCGCATGAGGTGGCCAAAGTATTGGAGTTTCAGCTTTAGCATCATTCCTTCCAAAGAACCCCAGGGTTGATCTCCTTTAGAATGGACTGGTTGGATCTCCTTGCAGTCCAAGGGACTCTCAAGAGTCTTCTCCAACACCACAGTTCAAAAGCATCAGTTCTTCAGCACTCAGCTTTCTTCACAGTCCAACTCTCACATCCATACATGACCACTGGAAAAACCATAGCCTTGACTAGACGGACCTTTGTTGGCAAAGTAATGTCTCTGCTTTTCAATATGCTATCTTTGTTGGTCATAACTTTTCTTCCAAGGAGTAAGCGTCTTTTAATTTCATGGCTGCAGTTACCATCTGCAGTGATTTTGGAGTCCCCCAAAATAAAGTCTGACACTGTTTCTACTGTCCCTGTCTATTTCCCATGAAGTGATGGGACCAGATGCCATGATCTTTATATTCTGAATGTTGAGGTTTAAGCCAATTTTTTCACTCTCCTCTTGCACTTTCATCAAGAGGCTTTTTAGTTCCTCTTCACTTTCTGCCATAAGGGTGGTGTCATCTGCATATCTGAGGTTATTGATATTTCTCCCGGCAATCTTGAATACAGGTAGTAAGCATATTATTGACAAAAATATTTTAAATAGTTATATAATTTTTTGTTATGTTTAACACAGCTATTTGAAATTGTGATTTTATCCATATAGTAATTTAATAAATTATTTTATGAGATCATATACTTAACCAATACATTCTCTTAGGTTATTTCTACATTACATGACTAGATTGCAATGACTTATATAAATGACTAGGATATTTAATTTAAACTTTGTTGTCTCTCCTCAGGTTTTCTAGTTCCATGGCACTATGTAGATCCTTAGTTTAACTCTACATGGGAAAACTAACCCTTTCTAAATATTCTTCTCACTCTATTCTCAGTTTTTTCTAGCCCTTCCCAGTGCTTTTTTCTGATGTTTCTCAGAAATTCTCCTGTGCCAAGTAAACATGAGGTTATTCTTAGTATATTAACAGTTATTATCTTGGGAGAAGAATTATTTTAATATTAATAAAAATAATTTCCACTTACTGCTGGAAGAAATTAGCTTTTTTTAAAAAGTTGGTTCAATGATTGATATTTTTAGAATGTTAATTTAAAAAAACAGCAACTCTGTGTGGAGTCAGTCCGTTTTTGGCATCTTTGCCTACTCTTCACAATAAGAACCCAGAAGTCATTATGCATATCAAATGGAAACCCAATCTCATGAAGCTAAATGATGAGACCCTAGTACTGATGGTCTATTATTCTTCTCAGAGTCAAATCACTTAAAAAGAATTAACAAATAAAATCTTCAAGACTCCTCTGAGATAGGTAAATGTTTTCTTGCTTATTTTTTTAGAGACCACATCTCAGTTTACTTGCTAAATCTGAATGGTCCTTGTTGCGGATTCCAGCAGTGCCAAGAATCTTCTGGTTGTTAGTTCAGTCCTTAGAAGATTATAATTAGAGATTGATATAAATGACACCTAGTTCTGCATTTGGTTCAAACTGACACTGAAGTTTCCTGACCCATGTATTTTAGAGTTAATAGAATTGGAAAGTTGGAAAAGTCCTTGGCGATGATCTAGTCCAAATTTTATTTTATGAATGCTGAAAATGGAATCTCAGAGATATAAAACCCTGTTCGAGTCTCAGTCTTCTCTTCAACAGACAGGACTGGTGTGCAAAGATCAGATAACCACAGCTCGATACTGAAATTTCTTGGTAGTTCAACAGATTTTCCAAGAGATGCCATTAGATCTATAGAGGAATGGGCATGGCAAAAAAATGGCAGAGGGTGGGGGGCATTTTAGAGAGAGAAAGGATTTTGAGGGGGTTTTGCTTTGTTCTGTTTTATTTCTGAACAAGTTTCTTTTGGTGCTGAATGACACCATGCCCCAGGAAGTCCAAGTTCTATTTTTTAGAAAAATGCCTCGGCTGGGAGCCATCACCACAGGCCTTCTCAGACACCCAAAATGGGCAAAGAATACTTGCTTGAAAGAATATTTGTAATATTTTCCTTGAAAAGTTGAGGGTGGTAGAAGGCGAGGGAAAAGGGAGAGGTTGTGAGGGGAAAAGTATGAGTGCAGATGTAGCAAATAAGGGGCAGATGCCACATGAAAATGAGTTCTGGCTTCCCAAATATGGCGTGTCCTGTGCTGCTTATGAGAGCTGCATCCTCTGAACCCAAGCAGAACTCTGAAAATCTCCCTGTATTTCTGTGATGACATATCAAGCAACTTACAAACTTCTGTATTCCAGTGCTCATTCCAATTGCCCATTTGAAAGATTTTGGCATCAATTAGGTATCCTAAAAGTAACATAGTCAAAACTCGATTTCTGATCCTTTTGAAAACTTTCAATGTCCTTCCTAACCTAGAGAATAATGCCATTCTTTTAGATAATTCAGTTCAGTTCAGTTCATTTCAGTTGCTCAGTCATGTCTGACTCCTTGCGATCCCATGAATCACAGCATGCCAGGCCTCCCCGTCCATCACCAACTCCTGGAATTCACTCAAACTCACGTCTATCGAGTCAGTGATGCCATCCAGCCATTTCATCCTCTGTCGTCCCCTTCTCCTCTTGCCCCCAAGCCCTCCCAGCATCAGAGTCTTTTCCAATGAGTCAACTCTTCACATGAGGTGGCCAAAGTACTGGAGTTTCAGCTTTAGCATCATTCCTTCCAAAGAAATCCCAGGGCTGATCTCCTTCAGAATGGACTGGTTGGATCTCCTTGCAGTCCAAGGGACTCTCAAGAGTCTTCTCCAGCACCACAGTTCAAACGCATCAATTCTTCGGTGCTCAGCTTTCTTCACAGTCCAACTCTCACATCCATACATGACCACTGGAAAAACCATAGCCTTGACTAGACGGACCTTTGTTGGCAAAGTAATGTCTCAGCTTTTCAACATGCCATCTAGGTTGGTCATAACTTTTCTTCCAGTAAGCATCTTTTAATTTCATGGCTTCAGTTACCATCTGCAGTGATTTTGAAGTCCAAAACAATAAAGTCTGACACTGTTTCCACTGTTTCCCCATCTATTTCCCATGAAGTGATGGGACCAGATGCCATGATCTTCGTTTTCTGAATGTTGAGCTTTAAGCCAACTTTTTCACTTTCTACTTTCACTGTCATCAAGATGCTTTTGAGTTCCTCTTCACTTTCTGCCATAAGAGTGGTGTCATCTGCATATCTGAGGTTATTGATATTTCTCCCAGCAATCTTGATCCCAGCTTGTGCTTCTTCCAGCCCAGCGTTTCTCATGATGTACTTTGCATATAAGTTAAATACGCAGGGTAACAATATACAGCCTTGATGTACTCCTTTTCCTATTTGGAACCAGTCTATTGTTCCATGTCCAGTTCTAACTGTTGCTTGCTGACCTGCATACAGGTTTTTCAAGAGGCAGGTCAGGTGTTCTGGGATTCCCATCTCTTTCAGAATTTTTCACAGTTTATTGTGATCCACATAGTCAAAGGCTTTGGCATAGTCAACAAAGCAGAAATAGATGTTTTTCTGGAATTCTCTTGCTTTTTTGATGATCCAATGGATGTTGGCAATTTGATCTCTGGTTCCTCTGCCTTTTCTAAAACCAGCTTGAACATCTGGAATTTCACAGTTTATGTATTGCTGAAGCCTGGCTTGGAGAATTTTGAGCATTTTTACTAGCATGTGAGATGAGTGCAGTTGTGCGGTAGTTTGAGTATTCTTTGGCATTGCCTTTCTTTGGGATTGGAATGAAAACTGACCTTTTCCAGTCCTGTGGCCACTGCTCAGTTTTCCAAATTTGCTGGCATATTGCATGCAGCACTTTCACAGCATCATCTTTCAGGATTTGAAATAGCTCAACTGGAATTCCATCACCTCCACTAGCTTTGTTCATAGTGATGCTTTCTAAGGCCCCCTTGACTTCACATTCCAGGATGTCTGGCTCTAGGTGAGTGATCACACCATTGTGATTATCTTGGTCTTGAAGATCATTTTCGTACAGTTCTTCTGTGTATTCTTGCCACTGCTTCTTAATATCTTCTGCTTCTGTTAGATCCATACCATTTCTGTCCTTTATTGAGCCCATCTTTGCATGAAATAGTCCCTTGGTGTCTCTAATTTTCTTGAAGAGGTCTCTAGTCTTTCCCATTCTGTTGTTTTCCTCTATTTCTTTGCTCTGATCACCGAGGAAGGCTTTCATATCTCTTCTTGCTATTCTTTGGAACTCTGCATTCAGATGCTTATTAGGCCAGAAAATTTGCAACTATCTTTAAATCTTCTCTTTCCATACTTTACATCCAATTAATCACTGAATCCTATTGTTCTTCCCTTGTGGCTCAGCTGGTAAAGAATCTGCGTGCAGTGCGGGTGACCTGGGTTTGATCCTTGGGTTGGGAATATCCCCTGGAGAAGGGAAAGGCTACCCACCCCAGTTTTCTGGCCTAGAGAATTCCATGGACTGTATAGTTCATGGGGCACAAACAGTCAGACAGGACTGAGTGACTTTCACTTTCACTTTCTTTCTTCCTATTGTTCTATGTTCTTATCCCTGAGCAATCTTGAGCCCCTGGTAACCTTGCCCTCCTAAGACTATGGCTGCCATTTTATTTTTTCATCTGTGAATGTTGGGAAGAGGAGTACCAGGAGTACATGTATGCATACTCTGTCATGTCCAACTCTTTCAGACCCCATGAACTGTATCTGCCAGGCTCATCTGTCCATGGGATTTTCCTGACAAGAATACTGGAGTGAATAGCCGTTTCTCCTTCCAGGGGATCTCCCAACCCAGGGATCAAACCCACATCTCCTGCGTTGGCAGGCAGATTCTTTACCATTGAGCCACCTGGGAATCCCACCAAGTGTGGTCCCAATGAATAATGTTTGCCAAGTGAATTCTTCCACAACTATAGTGTATAAAGAGCAGTCTTGCTCCTCTTGATAATCATGGCCTATAACACCAGGATGGTGTTGACTTTCTTTGAATGATGTTTGTTTCATACAGGAGCCCAAAATAATAGGATGGGAGCCATAGCTTAAATATTTAAAGATTTTTGCAATGTACCTTGCTATCTCCTAAAGCTGCAGGTCTCAGGGTTGTAGGAGGAGAGGCCAAAATTCCCCAAATGGGTGAGCAAGAGTAACATTAAGCAGAGCAACTTCTATTTCTATCCCTTGTCTCCTAAACTCATCTATTCTATTTATTGAAGATAAAGTGCCATATGATGACTACTGATTTAGATGTATGCTGTATCCAGAAGGATGGTACTTCAAACTTATAGGATATTATCTTCAAGCTTGAACTTCAGCTACACCTTTGAAAAGTTGCTCTAGCTTCTGCTTCTGGCAAGAGGGAGTAAAAAAACCCATATTTACCTTCTCTATGAAACAAAAACTATCAAACAAAATACAAGAAACTACTGCAAGGAGATCCAACCAGTCCATCCTAAAGGAGATCGATCAGTCCTGGGTGTTTATTGGAAGGACTGATGTTGAAGCTGAAGCTCCAATACTTGGCCACCTGATGTGAAGAGCTGACTCATTTGAAAACCCTGATGCTGGGAGGGATTGGGGGCAGGAGTAGAAGGGGACGACAGAGGATGAGATGGCTGGATGGCATCACTGACTCGATGGACATGAGTGTGAGAGAACGCTGGGAGTTGGTGATGGACAGGGAGGCCTGGCGTGCTGCAATTCATAGGGTCGCAAAGAGTCAGACACGGCTGAGCGACTGAACTGAACTGAACTGACAGCTGTCAAGACATTGATGCCAAGCAGTGAAGGACAGTGATTCCCTGAGAGACAGGAAACAAATATGATTATGCTTGAAAGTGAAAGTGAAGTTGCTCAGTCGTGTCTGACTCTTTTCGACCCCATGGACTGTAGCCTACCATGCTCCTCCATCCATGGGATTTTCCAAGCAAGAGTCCTGGAGTGGGTTGCCATTTCCTTCTCCATAGGATCTTCCCAACCTGGGGATCGAACGTGGGTCTCTCGCATTGTAGGCAGACACTTTACCGTCTGAGCCACCAGGGAAGTTATGCTTATACGTAAAGAATATGATTCCTTCAATTTACTGCCTAGAGGCCCTTTCGAGATTATTGCGCATGGAGAGATTGCTAAGAAACACACCTGAAAACTCTGAGATTAAGCTTTGGAGCTAAGAGTTCAGGCACACCAAGGCAGTTGGAATTGATAGAACAGTAGACCCAAGAGGAGAATACATCAAAGAGAGAGAACAGGGGAGAACTTCAGAACGTCTTCTTTGAATCTTTAGTAGATCACTCAGCAGTGCATGCACATGCTGGGAAATGTATCAGAAAACAATATCTGGTCCTCTTGTGGGGCCAGGAACAGTGCTTCTTCACCCTAGCCAGACTAAAAAAACTCATGATTAACAGGGAATTAAGTTGAGTATTCAAGAAAATATTGCTCTAGTGGTGGAGAATAATTAGTTATAGACTGACCACTGCTCTGGACCTGCTAACAAGTCATAAAAGAAATACTTGAAAGGATCAAGCTGCTTCCAGGTAACTATAGCCCAGAATGAAGCTCAAGACAACTTACAGAAATTCAAAATTATCCAGCACCTACCTAAGTAAAAATCATTATATCAGACATCCAAAAGGAGATTATTAGGTATATACCAAGAAGCAATAAAATGTATCCCCACCAAAAGAAAAATTGATCAGACCCAACCCAGAAGACATACAGATGTCAGAATTTGCAGATGAGGATATTAAAAGTTATTGTAACTATATTCCTTCTATAGATATGGAAATTTATTTAAAAATTCATAGAAAACTTGTAAAGATGAAAACTACAATGTTTGAGAAGAAAAGTAACCAGGATGAGAGTAAGAAAAGATTACACATAGCAGAGAAAAATGAATAAACTTGAAGGTAGGGCAATAGGAATTCTCCAAAAAATAAGAGAAAAAAAATTTTAATGTAAAGATGAGTGAGTTATGGAACAATGTCAAGGGGCCTAACATAGAAATAATTGGAAAGCAGGATAAGGGCAGAGAGGAAGTCAAACTGAGATGCAGTTGCAACAGAAGACTTAGTTGATTACACAGGAGTCAAAAGCTGGGATGGCTTTTCAGAGCTGTCACAGTGATCTGATGCAGGCTGTCCCCAGGGAGGGAGCAGACTTGGAGCATTACCATGAGAAGTGTCTCAGTGAGTCACTTTCCTTCAGCCTAGGGCAATTTGTGTGGAGGACCTTAACTATGAGACTTAAGCAGGCACCCACCCCAGCCAGCTCAGGGAATAGAAATCTTGGTCCTGAAGTGTGGTACCTGGATGGTACACCACAGCATCCATTAGTAACATTGTAGGACCTTTAGCCCCAATAGAAACTTTGCTTAGTATTGACAGTTTCTAGGCCATCAGTATTCTCTGTGAAGTGTTCAGTTCAGTTCAGTCGCTCAATCGTGTCTGACTCTCTGCGACCCCACGAATCGCAGCACGCCAGGCTTCCCTGTCCATCACCAACTCCCGGAGTTTACTCAAACTCATGTCCATTGAATTGGTGATGCCATCCAGCCATCTCATCCTCTGTTATCCCCTTCTCCTCCTGCCCCCAAGCCCTCCCAGCATCAGAGTCTTTTCCAATGAGTTAACTCTTTGCATGAGGTGGCCAAAGTACTGGAGTTTCGGCTTTAGCATCATTCCTTCCAAAGAAATCCCAGGGCTGATCTCCTTTAGAATGGACTGGTTGGATCTCCTTGCAGTCCAAGGGACTCTCAAGAGTCTTCTCCAACACCACAGTTCAAACGCATCAATTCTTCGGCACTCAGCTTTCTTTGCAGTCCAACTCTCACATCCATACATGACTACTGGAAAAACCATAGCCTTCACTAGATGGACCTTTGTTGGCAAATAATGTCTCTGCTTTTGAATATACTATCTAGGTTGGCCATAACTTTCCTTCCAAAGAGTAAACATCTTTTAATTTCATGGCTGCAGTCACCATCTGCAGTGATTTTGGGGCCCAGAAAAATAAAGTCTGACACTGTTTCCACTGTTTCTCCCTCTATTTGACATTAAGTGATGGGACTGGGTGCCATGATCTTAGTTTTATGAATGTTGAGCTTTAAGTCAACTTTTTCACTCTCTACTTTCACTTTCATCAAGAGGCTCTTTAGTTCCTCTTCACTTTCTGCCATAAGGGTGATGTCATCTGCATGTCTGAGGTTATTGATATTTCTCCCAGTGATCTTGATTCCAGCCTGTGCTTCTTCCAGCCCAGCATTTCTCATGATGTACTCTGCATATAAGTTAAATAAGCAGGGTGACCATATACAGCTTCGACGTACTCCTTTTCCTATTTGGAACCAGTCTGTTGTTCCATGTCCAGTTCTAACTGTTGCTTCCTGACCTGCATACAGATTTCTCAAGAGGCAAGTCAGGTGGTCTGGTATTCCCATCTCTTTCAGAATTTTCCACAGTTTATTGTGATCCACACAGTCAAAGGCTTTGGCATAGTCGATAAAGCAGAAATAGATGTTTTTCTGGAACTCTCTTGCTTTCTTGATGATCCAGCGGATGTTGGCAATTTGATCCCTGTTCCTCTGCCTTTTCTAAAACCTACTTGAACATCTGGAAGTTCACTACCAGCTATAAATTCAGATATCATGCATCCAAGTTATCTTACATGTCTAGGATATAACGAAAGACTTAAAATTGTAATCTGGGGGCCAAATGCCTTGGTGAAACAAAAAGGGTGTCTGTCTGCCATTTCTCCATTGTCTCTGTGTATAAGCTACAGTGAGCAATAGAATGTCATTAGTATGCATTAAGTTATCATAACTCAAACACTCTGGATCCTCCTAATTTCATTATGAACTATCTGTTGAATAATTTAGTCTGGATTTTGTTTTTTCCAGGAATCAGTCTCACCCTTGTTGATTCTCAATTTCCAGGATCCTGTCTCATCCTGTGTCTAAGTGGAGTGTTGTTAGTCGCTCAGTCTTGTCAGACTCTTTGTAATCCATTGACTGTAGCCCGCCAGACTCCTCTGTCCATGGAATTTTCCAGGTAAGAATACTGGAGTGGGTAGCCATTCCCTTGTTCAGGGGATCTTCCCTACCTAGAGATCAAAGCTGGGTCTCCTGCACTGCGGGCAGATTCTTTACTGTCTGAGCCATCAGGGAAGCTCAAGCGGAGTGTACTTTATTTCATTTTACTTTTCTTCTTTAAAATTCCTTAACAGATTCTTTTGATGTCCTTATACCAGTGCCAAGACTTTCTTCCTTCTCTCTTCTTTTCATCAGCAGAGTCAAGTGGATTCTGTTAAAAGAGCTTCCCAGCATCCTCCACTTAGGCCAGGCTTCTCTCATTGCTTAACCAATTTTCAGTAGTGGGATTCTTACCATTCCTACTTAATATTTGGAAGAGAAAAAGGAAAGAACTTATCACTTATTGGGATATTGAAGTGATGCATCTTAACTCTGTTAGTAAATAAGCCATTTATATTTTGTTATATTAGGATGAACACATGGAGGAAAGCAGATTATTTCCAGAAATGCCAACGGCAAGCCCAGTACTAATAGAGGACTCATCCTTGAGGAGGATGGGAAGTGGTAAACATACATCTATGCAGCAGTCATGAGAGATTTCTCTGAATGAGCACATTAAGAATTTGTGTGTTGTTTGGATATAGAAATTATTATTAGCTTTTATTAATCCTTTAATTATGGTATGAATGTGAGAGTGATTACACTTCTGAAAAGTTCAGATAAAACATTATGAGAAATTAAGTGGCTAATAAACTAGAATATGTGATATGACAAAGCTCAGTGGGTCACACTTTTTATAAATGGCACTACTGAAAAATGATTATTTATGAAATTATGAGAAGTGCACCGTTTAACCTACCATTTCGTCCAAAGCTCTTGGGGGACTTAATATTATTTTGTATGCCAGACTGGTCTAATAGAATAATAGCTTAGCCCCATAACATCTATTTCAAGATAATACTCATCAGCTAAAAATCAGCTACAAATTGTGAGTGTTTTATAACTATAATTATTTTCTTCCATTTTTAATTACTGACTTTGATAGGAGCTCTCAAAGACATCTAAGTTACCTGGTATTTCTAGCTGTAGTCAGCAAGTCTACAGAGTTTCTGGACTTGTTCTAACAGAGCAAGAAAATTTGAGTCTCTCTCTTTCTTTACTCTGACTTCAGTCCTATAGGGACTAAAAAACCGCTTGAATTAGATGAATGTGTCTTGCATACAGCTGTGAAAATTTTCACACATCAGGAGAAATCAGCAACATGCACTGCTGAAAGAAGGGAAAAAAATGTTACTGCTAAGTGAAGCTTAAAGGAAACATAACTTGATGTTTGTGTAGGCAAATGAGTGGATGCAGATCCTAGAGTCCCTAACACATCACTTTTGTGAATTATCATGCATGATTTGTCCGTACAGGCAAAAGGACTAACTGTTTTGCATCTGTAAATTCATGACCCCAAACAGATGGAAAGTAAAAATAAAAAGGTAAATATTGTACTTGATTATATAATTCTGATATAAATAAAGGCATCATAAGAAAAAAAATCTGTGTAGGATAAATTCATGTCAATTTTCTTATCAGCCACCAGAACAACCTTGCTATTCTTTCAAAAACTGATGTTATGATATTAATTATCTGTGAAGATACATGAGGAAGATATTTAGGGGCAGAATTTTTGGTTGAAAGAAATGGGTAATAAGAAGTTATAGAGGGGTCCAGCCTCAGGAAAGAAGAGCTTTAAATAGAGCTCATCTAATCACCTACAAAGTGGGTGAGCAGGGAAATGATTCTTAATACTTAAGGGAACCTTCCAATATATTCTGGCTTTAAAGAAACTTGCAGGTTCTTCACATTTTATGTTTCTGACCTCAGAGAGGAAAATATGGAATACAAAAATCTGAACTGATATTTCTCAAACAGATGCTACTATGAATAATTCCCTTTCTTATTTATCATTGTAGGCAAAACAAAAAAAATCCTAGGAAATTTATTTAAGGTGATATTTAAGATAGTGTAATTCTGGAAATGTGGGTAAATTTAAAACTGTAGAAACCTAGATAATAAAACTGAAAACAAACAGACAAACCTGAAAGGTAAGGACACATAGAGAATGGAGTGGATCTTGCCTCAGCAATCTTAGATGTGTTTTACCGACAACACCATAAACATTTTCTAAAGATAATAATAGAAACATGGAAATTCCGGGTTTAATACTTGATTCAAAAGTGATTATAGTATAGTTCTTAGTTCTAGTTATTTAAATGATATCCAGACCAGTGTCTCCCACTTTAGATGTATATGAGTGATTATCGAGGGTCTTGTGAAAAAGGACTTTCTAATTCAGTAGGCCTAAGAGTCTCTATTTCTAACAAGTTCCCAGATGACACTGATGTGGAAAGTCCAAGGGCCTTGAGAGGCATAGATTTAGAAAATTACATTGTTCCTTGGAACAGTTCAGAAGAGCATCTAAGGGATGTGCTTTGCTGTGCTGTGTTTAGACAGTCATGTCTGAGTCTTTGCCACCCCATGGACTGTAGCCTGCCAGGCTCCTCTGTTTATGAGATTCTTCAGGCAAAAATACTGGAGTGGGTTGCCATGCCCTCCTCCAGGGCATCTTCCCAACCCAGGGATAGAACCCAGGCCTTCAACATTGCAAGCGAATTCTTTACTGGCTGAGGTAGCAGGGAAGCCCCATCTAAGGGATATTAATTAACAGTTGATCAATTAGATCTCTGAGAAAAGGTGATGGCTTTTGGGAAAAATAATAAATGTATGAAAAGAAAGAATCATGAATAATAAGAGGGTCAAAGAAAATAAATGGCTGTTAGCAGAGTTTTCTTATTCTATAAGAAGCAGAATTACAAGTGAGTTTCCTGATAACAAGTCTATGCAATATCTGGAAAAAATTTATGACAGCGAGAGGTGCTAAATATAAAATAGTTTACTCAGAAAGGTCAATCTCCTACGAAGAGTTTGGGGTGATTTAAGAGTTGTTGTTCTTCCAGAAAGATGGATTTTCATCATTACTTTTGAAAAACCTCTTGCTGGTTAATGTGTGTCGAACAATCATATCAGTTTGGTAATTTTAATAAGACAGGTGTATTTAAAAGTGATTTGGAAGCCAATTCTAAATATCAGAACTAAGAGCAATTCTCATCTACAGAACGATGCTTGGTTATTTGATTTATTTTGGTGGTATTGGAAGATTTCTCTCGGAGGAAGGCATTTATTAGATCACTTTACATTGCATGTGAAAGTCTCTGCATTGGCTTCATTCTCTTGTTTTACCAATGGCTTACTGGAGGGAAAGTGAAAAGATATACTACTTGAATTTATATCATTTTAAAAATAGAACTGCACAATTGATGAATGAAAGACACAAAAATAATGTCTAAATTTAAAAAAAACGTAATAATAGAAGACAGAGTGGCAGACACAGAAAGAAGAAAGAAAAATAAAGATGAAAGAAAGGGGAAGAGAGAAAAAGAAAGGAAGGGCAATTCTGAGAGTGAATACTTGGTTAAATTGTTATGTTCATTTTCCCATCCTTCACAGAAAACCTTTTTCTGTCTTCAAAAACGCTTTGTGTTCAAATGGTGCTTTGAGAGTTGTGAAAAGGAATAAGAAGTCATTATATTGTGTTTTTTTCATAATTTTTCACAGACATCTCTTATGATCTTTTCTAACACTAGGCTTCATGAGCTTAGTACTATAGTAGAAGGCCAAAAAGGAAAATATAGGTTATAAGAGCTATTGTTCAGCAACAAGGATAGACCTGGAGATTATCACACTAAGTGAAGTAAGTCAGACAGAGAAAGACATTATATGTCATTTATATGTGGAATCTAAAAAGATTAAGCAAATGGACTTATTTACAAAGCAGAAATAGAGACACAGAAACTATGGCTATCAAAGGGTCGGGGTGGGGGGGATTATTTTAGGAGTTTGGGATGAAAAGATACAGGCTACTATACATAAAATATATAACCAACAAGGACCTACTGTGAGCACAGAGGGCTATACTCTATATCTTATACTAATTTTAATAGAGAATGTAAAGAAAGATAATGTATATTAATATATGTATAACTGAATCACTTTACATGCATCTGAAACTAATACAACATTGTTAATCAGTTATATTTCAATAAAAATTTAGAAACTAATATATACAGTGCTCTTTTTGCCAGACCCTATTCTATGTGCTTCTTTTATATTAACTTGTTTAATAGATATTATGATATGGGCAAGCTTCAGTAACAAAAGAAAAAATAATCATATGCAACATAAATAAATATGTGCTTCAAAAAAATGGAAAAAGAATGTGAGGAGTACTTGGGATAGCTTTTAATACATCTGATGAACTTCAATGACATTGGCAGCTAGAAGGAACTGAACACAGGGATGTGATAGAAGAACTGAAGGCAGAGGAGTCTGAAGTGAATTCATGTGTTTCCAAGCACATTCCAGCAATGAATTATTAACATCTCTGACCACAGATCCCAAGGTAAATGCTGGCTGGCACACTGCACCTCACTAGAAACTTACTCAAATTATTCTGTGTATATTTCTACCTCTATGATTCAACAAAGGGATGAATATATTTTTGGAAAATTTAAAAATGTCTGTTGACCCTTAGAGCAGAGAGTAACCCCTCTTTCTTGCCTTCACTTTCTCCTGAACCCCAGTGTTACATACCACAGCAAGTTATTAAAGGTTAAATTCTAGTTGTGATACTTCTTATTCAAAGGTTTGTGAATAAGTCTTACACAATAAACCCATTTGAATGCAGAGTTCCGAAGAATAGCAAGGAGAGATAAGAAAACCTTCCTTAGCAAACAATGCAAAGAAATAGAGGAAAACAACAGAATGGGAAAGACTAGAGATCTCTTTAAGAAAATTAGAGATACCAAGGGAACATTTCATGCAAAGATGGGCTCAATAAAGGACAGAAATGGTATGGACCTAACAGAAGCAGAAGATATTAAGAAGAGGTGGCAAGAATACACAGAAGAACTGTACAAAAAAGATCTTCAAGACCCAGATAATCATGATGGTGTGATCACTCACACTCACCTAGAGCCAAACATCCTGGAATGTGAAGTCAAGTGGGCCTTACAAAGCATCACTATGAACAAAGCTAGTGGAGGTGATGGAATTCCAGTTGAGCTATTTCAAATCCTGAAAGATGATGCTGTGAAAGTGCTGCACTCACTATGCCAGCAAATTAGGAAAACTCCGCAGTGGCCACAGGACTGGAAAAGGTCAGTTTTCATTCCAATCTCAAAGAAAGGCAATGCCAAAGAATGCTCAATCTACCACACGATTGCACTCATCTCACATGCCAGTAAAGTAGTGCTCAAAATTCTCCAAGCCAGGCTTCAGCAAGACTTGACCATGAACTTCCAGATGTTCAAGCTGGCTTTAGAAAAGGCAGAGGAACCAGAGATCAAATTGCCAACAACCGCTGGATCATTGAAAAAGAAGGAGAGTTTCAGAAAAACATCTGTTTATGCTTTATGGACTATGCAAAAGACTTTGTGTGGACCACAATAAACTGTGGAAAATTCTGAAAGAGATGGGAATACCAGACCACCTGACCTGCCTCTTGAGAAACCTGTATGCAGGTCAGGAAGCAACAGTTAGAGCTAGACATGGACCAACAGACTGGTTCCAAATAGGAAAAGGAGTACGTCAAGGCTGTATATTGTCATCCTGCTTATTTAACTTATATGCAAAGTACATCATGAGAAACGCTGGGCTGGAAGAAGCACAAGCTGGAATCAAGATTGCCGGGAGAAATATCAATAACCTCAGATACGCAGATGACACCACTCATGGCAGAAAGTGAAGAAGAACTAAAGAGCCTCTTGATGAAAGTGAAAGTGGAGAGTGAAAAAGTTGGCTTAAAGCTCAACATTCAGAAAATGAAGATCATGGCATCCGGTCCCATCACTTCATGGGAAGTAGATGGGGAAACAGTGGAAACAGTGGCTGACTTCATTTTTCTGGGGCCTCCAAAATCACTGCAGATGGTGATTGCAGCCTTAAAATTAAAAGATGCTTACTCCTTGGAAGGAAAGTTATGGCCAACCTAGACAGCATATTAAAAAGCAGAGACATTACTTTGTCTACAATGGTCCATCTAGTGAAGGCTATGGTTTTTCCAGTAGTCATGTATGGATGTGAGAGTTGGACTATAAAGAAACCTGAGCACCAAAGAATTGATGCTTTTGAACTGTGGTGTTGGAGAAGACTCTTGAGAGTCCCTTGGATTGCAAGGAGATCCAAGCAGTCCATCCTAAAGGAGATCAGTCTTAGGTGTTCATTGGAAGGATTGATGTTGAAGCTGAAGCTCCAATACTTTGGCCACCTGATGCAAAGAGCTGACTCATTTGAAAAGACCCTGATGCTGGGAAAGATTGAGGGCAGGAGGAGAAGGAGATGACAGAGGATGAGATGGATGGATGGCATCACTGACTCAATGGACACAGGTTTGGGTAGACTCCAGCAGTTGGTGATGGATAGGGAGGCCTGGCATGTTGCAGTTCATGGGGTTGCAAAGAGTCAGACACAACTGAGTGACTGAACTGAACTGAACATGTATCCATGTGTGCTTAGTTGCTAAATCGTGTTTGACTCTTTGTGACCCCATGGACTATAGCCTGTCAGGATCCTCTGTCCTTGGAATTCTCCAGGCAAGAATGCTGGAGTGGGAGTTGCCATTTCCTCCTCCAGGGGATGTTCCCAACCCAGGGATCCAACCCAGATCACCCAGGGATCCAACCCAGGTCTCCCACATTGCAGGCAGATTCTTTACCATATGAGCCACCAGGGAAGCCCAAGAATACTGGAGTGAGTAGAACATCCCTTCTCCAGGGGAACTTCTCAACCCAGGGTTTGAGCCAGGGTCTCCTGCATTGCAGGCGAATTCTTTACCAGATGAGCTCCATGGGAAGTCCTCATGTTTCCATATATATCTATAAAGCAAAGCTATACTATGGTTGGGTAAAAATTAAACTGATCAGAGAAAAATTCCATTGTCTTGAAAAGTAGGAGTAAGAAGTATTGAGGAAGTACCTTGGGCCTTGTAAGTTGTCAAGAAAGGAAATCCATCACAACTTGGGGTTTTCAATTCTCTTTTAATGCCAGGGACAGTAGCACATATTCTCTTTTCAATGGAGTTAGAGATGTTGAGGGGAGGGGGATAGGCATGGAGAGACATCTGCTCTCAAAAGGCACTTGAAATGTACCCAGGCTAGAGTATGGGGGAGTTGGGGGAGGCATGTGTGCAAAGAGAGGCAGATGACAGACAGACATGCAGACAGCCTGACTGGAGGGAGATGGAGAACTAGTAATAAGTCAAAATCCAACAGCTTGGCTAGAGGTGCCCTGATCTCCGCTCTTTGGCTTTTTGCTTTTGGACAGCTGGGAATGCGATTCAGAATTTAAAGAAATGCCAAAAGCCATCTTCCAGGTGTCAATATCCAGCCATCCCAGAGCATGCTGGGTGCTTAGATAAACATTTCAATTATAAGGCTCTATCTCTAATTTAGAACTGTTCAATTTTAACATATAAAACATGAATTTCTAAACCAAATTAAAAAAAAAAAAGATCCTGCTGAAAAAGCTTATTTGACAAGTTAGTAAATTAGTTCAAAACTCCCACTTTGGGAAGAAAAAGTAATTTCTCACAATTAACATTATTAATAATTCCTTAGCTGTGAGACTTCCATGCCTGCTCAATTAAAGGGATTCAGAATCTTCCAAATATATAGTCTCTGTGTTAAAAATAATAGAGACTACTTTGCCACCAGTATGTGGGTGGCAGGAGGAAGTGGAAAAAAATTCACAATGCCTAATGATTTATTAATGAGTTTCATCTTTTCTTTGGAATGTGGACCACTAATTACATGTGTGTCTAATTACCTAGTGGTGGATGGAAAGTTTTCAGTCATCAGCTCCAGAGACAGACACACTTCATTATTTGAAAAAGGGAAACTTTGCAAGTGACACCCCTTTATCCATGCTCAAGCCTCCACATTTGCAGTCATGCTGGCAAACAAAAATTGTCCTTCAGGCTTTCCATCTGGGCCCACTAACTTAGATGAGTAATTGAAAGCAGGGTTTGTTTGTTTGTTTGTTGCTTTAGAATTTAAGAGCAACCCAGTTTTATGCTAATAATGATGTATCATTATTTTGCTGAGTAAAAGGGTCCAGAATAAGCCCATTGCTATCTTATCATCATCCCAGAGATGAAGGGAAAAATCCACCATCCCCTGAATTTCTAACCAATTAATTAAAGAATTTATTCATTCAATAAATGTGGAATTAATGAAGAACTGGATAATTTTAGCATTTAATATTGTAAGGATCCCCAAGAAGTAATCTTTTCTTCAAACAGGCCCATGCTTTACTGTCTGTGTCAATGGTTATGGCCCTCCAAGAAATAATCTAAAGATATAGCTGCTCAGAAAAATTACACCAGTTCTTTCTTGTTGATGTTTTAAACCTCTTAACAAATTCTGTATTAGGTGCTTCAATCCCTTTCATTTCTCTTCCCCAATTATCTTCATTTTTTGTTACTGTCTAGTGGAATGATCACTGCTATTAGACATGTATATTTATTTGCCTGTTCACCCAACTTTCAAACTGTTCCTCTGGAATGTAACCAGTAGCCCTCACTTCTGCAAGTACTTAAAAACATGTCAGGCACAGCTCTAGATGCTAGGGAGATTGTTGTTGTTCAGTCACTCAGTTGTATCTGACTCTTTGCAACCCCATGGACTGCAGTATGCTATGCCAGGCTTCCCTGTCCTTCACCATCTCCCGGAGCTTGCTCAAACTTATGTCCATTAAGTTGGTGATGCCATCCAATCATCTCATCCTCTGTTATCCCCTTCTCCTCCTGTCTTCAATCTTTCTTAGCATCAGGGTCTTTTCTAAAGAGTTGGCTCTTTGCATTAGGTGGCCAAAGTCTTGGAGCTTCAGCTTCAGCATCAGTCCTTCCAGTGAATATTCAATGATTTTCTTTAAGATTGACTAGTTTGATCTCCTTGCAGTCCAAGGGACTCTCAGGAGTCTTCTCCAACACCACAGTTCCGAAGCATCTATCCTTTGGCACTCAGCCTTCTTTATGGTCCAACTCTCATATCTGTACATGACTACTGGAAAAATCATAGCTCTGACCATACATATGTTTGCTGGCAAAGCGATGTCTCTGCTTTTAATATACTGCGTAGGTTTGTCATAGCTTTTCTTCCAAGGATCAAGCATCTTTTAACTTCATGGCTGCAATCACTGTCCACAGTGATTTCGGAGCCCAAGAAAATAAAGTCTCTCACTATTTCCATTGTTTCCCCATCTATTTGCCGTGAAGTGATGGGACTGGATGCCATGATCTTCATTTTTTGAATGTTGAGTTTTAAGCCAGCTTTTTCACTCTTCTGTTTCACCATCGTAGGATTGAATAAGACAAGGCTTTTGCCCTTGGCTATTTGGATTCTACTGTATGGAGCTTACAGTGTCCTGCTCTTCACCAAAATGGTTTAGTCTCTTCAGAATTCTGGCTGCCTTGTTCCTCCACTGAAGTCTTTCAGGATCAAGTCCAAACAGTGGACTACTGGATGGCAGAAGTCATTTGCGTTTGTATCCAGTGTGGAGGGGGAAAAAATGGTTGGCACATGGTAAGTGCTCTGTGTTTGTAGGAGGAATAAATGATTCTATCCAATCTAGCCACTCCCTGAGCTTGTGTATGTAGCTGTACCTTCTCTCATTTGACCCTCTTTATTTTTCTACTGAAGTAAGTGAAGCAGTTATAACCACCACAGAAACTGGAGCTCAGCAAGACTAAATAACTTGCCTAAGCTCACAAAGCTATTGAGCAAGGAAGCCAGGATTTTAGAACACTCCGTATCACGTGTCTTATTTGTGTAACTTTGTTAATATCTGTTGTTTTCTTTCCTCCAATCAGTGATTCTCACATTTTGTTCATTATAATCAGATTTTGGACCCCAACTCTAGAGTTTCTATTCAGTAGGTCTGGAGGGGGATCTGATACTTTGCCAATTTTAACAAGCTCCCAGCTATCTTTGTGCTTTGAAAACCACTAGCTTAGGCTATAAACTCCTTAAGAACAACCATTCTTTTCTCTTTTTTCAGTCAGCTGTCCTCACTCAGTTACTGTCACACAACTGCTTTGTTGTGCCACCTTTAACAACTAACTCAGTCAGGGAGTTCTTTTTTCAGTCTGGAACCATGTCTCATGCAGTTTAAATGGATTTCACTTGTTTTGTGGCAGAGATTCAGAACAGCTGTGTGGGCTCCTCTTATACTTATTTAGTAAGCATTTCTCAACTTGTTTTTCAACAAGTGTGGTCCAGGAACCACATGCAATAGCATCATCATGGTGCTTAACAGAATTATCCATTCCTGAGTCTGAATTCAGAACCACCGAGTCAAAGTGTGTGAAGTTGGAGTGTGTTACCAAGTGCCCAAGGTAAGTTGCTTCCATACCAGAGTTGCAAATCTCTGCATTAAAATGATTTTAAGATTCTCGTTTCACTTGTATCTCCTGCTAAATGAAAAACTTGGGTTTCTTTAAGTTTCCCTCCTAAAGTTAATTTTCCAGATTTTCTCTGAACCCTCTCCAACTTGTTTGAGTAGCAGGGGATGAATTTTTGGGCATGTTTTCAAAGAGTTCTGCATGCCGTTCCCATGTGTGGGTTTCTGCCCAGTATTTACAGAGAAGTTTTTTAATAGGCAGTGTTTGGAAAGTGACTACTGAAGATGTGAAATGGACTAGGCAAGGAAAATGAAAAAGTTGCTTTAACTTTCACATAAGACTCTCTTGAATTTTCTATTTAATCTTCAGCCTGAAACTTTGTTCTTCATAATAATTATCTGAATGAACCTGATTCTATAAATACTGCTTAAAAATATGTAATTTATTTATTCACTTTAGATCTCAAAGTCCTCCAAATTCCCTTCATTACTGACTATGATTCATGAATTTTAATTGGAAAAATAACATTGTTTCAGGGAATATATATGTACTTTCAGAGTAAGCCATTAGACATTAGACTAAGTCTATGAGTTTGTTTTATTGTTTTTCCAAGCCAGTGTTTTCAAAAGTGTGGGAATTACCTACTTCGTGAGGAAACGTTCTTTAAGGTGTCTTGGGAATTCTGAAGTGACTATAGTGAAAGATCATTAATTGGTCTGGAGTAGCTGATCTTACCAGTTTCTTCCTAGGACTTAAGACCTTGAAAGTAAAAATTTTTTGGCTTATTCCAATGATAAATATTTTATTTGACTTAGTAGAGAGTTGGTAGACCTCTCATATGATCCTCTGCCTCCTTCTTCCACATTTAAGGACCCTTATGATTACATTGGACCCACCTGAATAATCCAGGCTAGTCTCCTTATCTCAAGGTCAGTTGACAAGCAACTTTAATTTCTTTTGCAACTTTAATTGCCCTGTACCTTGTATTATAACATATTCATAGGTTTCAGATCTTAGGATGTGGCCATCTTTCAGTTCAGTTCAGTCACTCAGTCATGTCTGACTCTTTGTGACCCCATGAATTGCAGCATGCCAGGCCTCCCTGTCCATCACCAACTCCCGGAGTTCACTCAAACTCACGTCCATCGAGTCGGTGATGCCATCCAGCCATCTCATCCTCTGTCGTCCCCTTCTCCTCTTGCCCCCAATCCCTCCCAGCATCAGAGTCTTTTCCAGTGAGTCAACTCTTAGCATGAGGTGGCCAAAGTACTGGAGTTTTCAGCTTTAGCATCATTCCTTCCAAGGAAGACCCAAGACTGATCTTCTTTAGAATGGACTGGTTGGATCTCCTTGCAGTTCAAGGGACTCTCAAGAGTCTTCTCCAACACCACAGTTCAAAAGCATCAATTCTTTGGTGCTCAGCTTTCTTCACAGCCCAACTCTCACATCCATACATGACTACTGGAAAAACCATAGCCTTGACTTTAAGGGGTGGTTATTCTGCCTGCCATAGATGCTGTTAGAGAAACAGTTAATAATTATAACTTAACTTCTTGAAGTATGATCCCTGAGCTAGGAGCATCAACATTACCTGGAAACTTGTTAGATATGCAAATCTCAGGTGGTACCTCAGATCTACCAGATCAAAAACTGGGACTGAGGTCTGGCAATGTGTATTTTAATAAGCCCTTCAAATGTTTCTGGTGCACACCAATATTTGAGAATCACTGTTTTAAGTACTACCTGCTGGTGGCTCAGATGGTGAATAATCTGCCTGCAGTGTGGGAGACCTGGGTTCGATTCTTGGGTTGGGAAGGTCCCCTGGAGGAGGGCATGGTAACCCACTCCAGTATTCTTGTTTGGAGAATCCCCATGGACAGAGGAGCTGGCAGGCTACAATCCATGGGGTTGCAAAGAATCGGACATGACTGAGTGACTAACACTTTCAGTTTTCACTAAAAAATTCAAGTGAACTCTTTATTGTGACTTAACACTGTCAGTTGATTAAGGACTTCACATTTTACTTAGTATTTTTTACTTGAGATTTAAGGTTCCAGGAACCCAAAGAATTCAGGAGATGACTTGGGATCTCTGAAGATGAATGCATGACATCTCCATCTTCTCCATACCACATTGATTTTTATTATTATTTTCTTCTTGGTGGAGGGCGAGGGCAATTGTATATAATTTCATTTGGAAAAAGTTAACACGGCAGATTTTTTTCTGAAAACAGCTAAATGTATTGAATGTTAGTTACAACTTCATGATTTAAGTCCAACCGAGTTACTCTCACATTTTTGCTGTTGACTTTTGCTGTAGGTCTAGCTGAATAAGATAAAACACAGAAGAACCTAGAACCTTTTATTAACATACTTAGATAAGGAAAAACAATTTGAGGAGCCATCAACTTATCATTCGTGGCAGATTGTGATATCTGAATGAAAAGATGATCCACTGAAAAAAAAAAAAGAAACTCCAAACCCCAACACACCCAAATAAACAAAAACCTTGTCCAACCACTGTTTGCCTGAAGCTGGCATCTGAGAAGAATTTTCCCAGGAACAGGCAGCACCTGAAATTACCAAGTGTAAATATGATGGGAAGAAACGAGCATGAAAGAAGTTTAAAAAATCCATGGTTTTCGTGTTTGCTTCCTACAGCTTTTCATGAGGGCCTGGTTTCCTCTTTAACCTGCAGAGCTCTTCAAAATAAAAGCAGTAAGTGGACCTCTCTAGGACTCTTATACCCTTCTCAGACTTCTTCCTGTCCACTCCATATCTGCAAGGTGACTATCTTAAATTTGTTGAGTTTTTCTTCTTTCTGTTTATCATTTAGGCCTCTTTGACTTATATCAAGTCTTCAAAGTTTTCCTCAATTAAGTCAAAATTTAAAAAATATTAATTGAGATATTATGTGATGCTCTTAGCTCTATCCTGGGGTTATAGGGATGAGCCAAACGGACATAATTCCTGCTCTTACTAAGTTGAAATAAGGTCATCTATTTCCCTGTCATCTGCTATTGGATTATGCTCTCCAGTAATCAGCTGCTCTAACCATTGTGTGTTGTAACATATTTGTTGTTTTCACATTTATCTCTGATGTACACACATTTTCAAAGCTCACATTATATTAGTCTGAAATTATATGGTATTTTAAGAAAGATTATTTACCTTATATTTCTGTATTCAGGCTGTTTCCATTTAATGTGAGCTTCTTCCTTTCCTTTGTTTTCTGAACTGAATTAGGCTTGAGAGGCATCGTGAAATAGGTCAAATGGGTTTGGATTTGAGTCTCAGGTCTCTCTCATATATGTATTTGTATATATGTTTATATTTTGTTATGTTTATGTTTATATGCATATATAAAAACAATTTTAATGTAATATTTCTCAGCTTCCATTTTCTCAGTTAAAATAGAGATTATGTATGACCCTGTAAGGTAGTTGTGAAGATTAAAATATATGTACATGTGTAAAGTACATATATGTGTGTAGATATTGCTTCCCTGGTGGCTCAGTGGATAAAGTCTCCACCTGCAATGCACGAGACACAGGTTCAATCCCTGGGTTGGGAAGATCCCCTGGAGAAGGAAATGGCTATCCACTCCAGTATTTTTAAATAATGGACAGAAGAGCCTGGTGGGCCCCAGTCCATGGGGTTTCAAGAGTTGGACATGACAACGACTAAACCACAACTGCCACCATATTCTACTTTAAAATGGAGGGATATTTATGACTTATATATAATGTAATAAGCATCATTTCTCACATCCCCACTGCCTCCCAATTAATTATGAAATACGAACTCTTTTGGTTCTTTCTTCTCAATCCCATCACTATAAGTCAACTGTAGAGATCCCTACATTGATTTCCTATTCTTTTTCTTTCTAATCCTTCACCTGTAATTTTTCTAAAATGTTATTTTCACCACATTACTCCCTTGCTTCAGTGTACACTGTAAACACTGCCCCTTGAAGGACTCTGGTGTTCTTCATGCTTTACTTTCCTTTTATCGTTGATAAAACTGCTTTGTCATCTCCATTGCAAAAATCTGTTCACCCTGGTGATACTTGCTGCTTTTCTCCCCTTAAATGTACTATGCTCAGTTTTACCTCTGACTCTGCTTGGATTGTAGCTTCCCTAGTGGCTCAGACAGTAGAGAATCTGCCCATAATGCCAGAGACCTGGGTTCAATCCCTGGGCTGGAAAGATCCCCTGGAGAAGGGCAAGGCAACCCACTCCAGTATTTTTGCCTGGAGAATTCCATGGACAGAGGAGCCTGGAGAGCTACAATCCATGGGGTCACAAAGAGTCGGACACAGCTGAGCAACTAACACACACACACACTGCTTATATTGTGCTTGAAATTTAAATTGTATGTAAGTCCATCTGAAGTTTGAAAGACAATACCTGAAAGTTCACTTACAGGCTACATATACTTAATAAGATTTATTAGGTCTCTTTGATTATAAGCTATAGAAATCAAGCTAGCTTTAGGCCAGAAAGGTATTATTATTATTTCATGGAATCCAAGTACAATTTGCACAACTAAACTAGGAGAATGGGAATTCAACAGAGTCATAGGAGCAGCTAGAACCAGAGACCAGACATACCTCAGGACTCATTCTGTTTCTCATCACTGCTTCTCCTCTGCCTTTTGGTTTTACATACTCTCCCTGCAGGCTTGGTTCTTCCAAGTTTTTGGCCCCTTACCAAAGGCCCTTCCAAAGCAGGAAGCTGACTTTCTTTTAAGGACTCTGATTGGTCTAGCTAAGGTCGAGTGTCTACTCCTGGGCTATTTAACTCTAGCAGCAGAGTCATATAGAGGTATGGAAGTTCCCATACACTGTGTATGCATGTATATGATGGTGTATGCCTGGGAGCATTTCCCAGCTTCAGAGAGGAAAGAATGCTAGATGTCAATACTATAGATGTATTATTATTAACAAAGCTCCTGGATACTTCAGGGTGGATTTACTGTGCTCTTTTGAGTTTGTCATCATGGAAGGTGATGTTATCTTCCACAACATCTCCTTTGATGTAAATGAGAGAGATGTTATACTGATCTTGATAGTCCACTGGCATGAGCAAAAATACATTTATTATACCTCTGCTTGCAAGTGCTTTATGTGATGAGGTTGCAAATATAATTAATTATTATTTATTTTTTAGATGTAATCATTGGGCTTCCTCCATGGCTCAGTGATGAAGAATCCCCCTGCCAATGCAGGAGGCACAGGAGGTGTGGGTTCAATCCCTGGGTCGGGAAGATCTCCTGGAGTAAGAAAGGGCAAACCACCCCAGTATTCTTGCCTGGAAAATTCCATGGACAGAGGAGCCTGACAGGCTACAGTCCATGGGGTCTCAAAGAGTTGGACATGACTGAAGAGACTTAATACACACCAGTTCTATAATATTTATAATAGTGTCACATAGTTTAAACCTAAGGTTTCACTTGTTCTGAACATATACTTCTACAGCAAAGTAACATGTGAAGCCATCTATATTCACTGTCAATTATACCTAGGCCACTGCTAAATACCAAATAACCCAATGAATAAATACAATATTTTAAGAACTGCCAGTATTTTAAAAACTATATCAGTCTTTATTTTAGATAATGTCTTTTTTTTTAGAATTTTTGAAAAGCTTTTTACTTTGTATTGAGGTATAGCTGATTAACAAACAATGTTGTGATAGTTTAGGTGAAACAGCAAAGGGACTCAGCCATACATATACATGTATCCATTCTCCCCCAAACTCCCCTCCCATCCAGGCTGCCACATAACAGGATAATGTCTTTTGATACATTAAAAATATTGCAAAGAACAGGAGTGGTAGTTTGGGACCAAATATTTATTTTCCAAAATGGAATCATTCACTTGATAAAGTTGATTCTAGTCACATATGGAACTTTAATTTAGCTTTGCAATCTTTTTCATTTTGATGAGACCCTTGAAATTTAAGAAAATCTTTGTTTGCATCTGTCAAAATTAAAAAAGCAAACAAAAGAAATGTAGGCATCTAATATAAACTTTAGGTTTCTAATGATCCTGTGGTTTTTCTCTACCTGTAAGTAAGTTTAATAACTGAAATGAAATGTTAGTACTTAACAGTTGGAATCCTCTTTGATTTTGGTTACCTTACTAAATAAGCTGCTGACACAGCATGAGCGCTTGTAAAAGATAAAAAAAGATCGTCTCTGGTATGAACTGAAACACCCTCTCCTACTGCTTTGCCTTGCATATGTCTGTATGGGGCTAAACATCTGGTGGACCACTTATTATTTGTGAATGAGGGCAATTATCCATGGCACAGGTGTGTTATCCTCTGAAAGATCTTATTTCATTCTAATATAGACATGTCTGCAAATAATTTATGAGGTGCTCTTAATTTATAGTCATTTTTCCCATGGAGAATAATTGCTAAGCTGCTTTTCTTCACTTTACCTTTCATTTTTCTAAATGAAGGATTGGACTATGACATTTTTAAGCTAGGATGGTTATTGTAGCATATTTGATGAACACATAAGTGCTAAATAAGATACTGAATTTTCCATATAAACCTTAGAGGAGTTGCTATAATTTTCAAAATTATCTATGTCAAGATCACATTACCTTTGCAGTCAATAGGTTCTTGGTAGAAGCTCTTGGTAGCACTTTCCTGTAATTTTGGCCATTCTCTCTTTTTACTGTCAATATTGGATATAGAGATCTAGTGCCCAGCAATGTACTCATTCATTTCTTTTTTAAATGTGCATATTCTGTTAGCTTCACTTTTGTTCTACTCTATTGTACATAGCTTGATTCTGTGACTGTTTCCTTGAAAGTCAAGGAGCTTCTAATTATTTGAAATTCAAAAATTATTATTTGTATTTCACATGTTCACAAATGAATAATATTATTCATTAACAGACAGGGAAGACTTTTGACTCTTTCCCTAACAGGCCACATTCTTCTTAAAGTCCATTCTGAATTACTTGAAATTAAAAACAATGGAATCTTTCCTCTCTACAGAAGCTGTGTTTTTCTATACAGAGTATCTTCAATAGATATTTATAAATGGAATCAGAAATTATGGATCAAAACTGGTGCTTAGTAGCCAGATAACTCCGGACAAATAATCTTTCAGAATTTAGCAAACTTTTTAAGCATATGGACTCTAAAAACACAGACCTGGGTTCAAATCCTGGCTCTGTTCCTTCACTCACTATGTGACCTCTCTTAAATGTCAGTTTTCTAAATATAAAATGGGGATAAAAGTCATGCTAATGTAAGATTTGTCTACAATGCTTAGCATAGTGCTCTACAGAGGAAGTCTCTGTGCTTACTAACCATTGCCATTAGGAAATACGAAATGAGAATACCTGCTCTGCCTGTCTCAGAGAGTCTTATAATTGTCAAATGGTGACATATGTATAAAGAATTACATAAATGTAAGATACTATTTTAATATTTTGTAAGATATATCTACCCTGTGTAAAAGAATCCTTGGTTTTAGCAGTGCCAAAATTTTGAAGATTCCTTCTTGTTCACTGTTGTATCCATAGCACTTAGCATGGTGCCAGGCACATTATAGAGTAGTTCCAGAAATTCTTGTTGAATGAAGTGATTGTCCTGCTTACTTTGCCACTTTTTGAAGCTTGAAACAAATTCTTATCCTCTCTTCTACCAGTGAGGTTTTTAAGTTTCACTTTGTTGGAAATCACTGGGAAAATTTTGAGGTTAAATCTTGGGTTTTTCTATTTGAAGGTCTGGAGAAGCAATATAATACAGTATCTTTGAAGGTGAAACAAAAGCAAATCAGAAGGCAGCTTCATTCTTACCTTCTCCAGCTTATCAATTAGTTTTGAGTGGACTTGACTGGTAAGGGGAATAAGAGTAGAGAGCCTTCTATGACCGAATAATCAGGTAGAAAAGGAGATCTGGCTAAGTCAGGCTTAAGGTAAAGACTTAAGCTGCTTTGTATTAGAAAACATTAAGAAGAAAGACATAACATTTTAAAGACTACCTTTCTCTCACTTTTACTGAATAGAGCACAAAAACGTTATTACAAAATCAAATGAATATAGGTGACAGGAAAAGAGAGAAAGCATTTTTGAATAGTTAAAGAACATATGATCTTTAATTTGTTGCAACAAGTTTAAACATGTTTGGTATTTGGTTTCTTATGGGCCTAGAATATTCTTCCAAAAATATGGTCACCCATCCTCTCCATAAATTTAAATTTTCCTCTATATCAAACCACAACCATGTCTCCTATGATATTTATCTGGAGGGGCTGAATAGAGAGTGATACAATGACCATTTTTGGCTTCTATATCGGGCATTGTTTTTGTTGAATGAAGAGATCACTGGAAGCCTAGAGATTGTCTAATTTAGATTAAATAACAATATTGATTAAGTAACCCAGTGGTTTTCAACCTGAGTTGGGCATCATAATTACTTGGGAAACTCCTTAAAAATAGATTCCTTTTCAGACTTCCTTATTCAGTAAGTTGAGGAGTTGAGAGTGAAAGAGGCATTGTATTTTGAAAAGATTCTAATGCAGGAGATTTTGATTGTGGAAACCAATGATCTAGCTCAATATAGCTTTTTTTTTTAAAAAAAACAAAGAATTTTGAACCAAGAGAAGGGAACTGATTTCTAAGAGTGTGTTGTCCAACTGTTGAAGAGTTGCCAGTGCTCTAAAATAAGGTTAGGAAAATGCACAGCATAAAGAGGATGAATTTTTAAGGTCAATAAGAAATTTTGTCTCCTACCAGAAGCCAGAGTCACTAGCAGATAATGAGTAAATCCTCAAAACTGAACTTTTTCTCTCTTCATTCAGATTCCCAGCCATTGGCTCCCACCCAGCATGTGACAACATTGTTGGAATAGATAGGAGCTCAAGCATAGTGAAAAAGAAATTAATACCTCACCTGCTGGAAACAAATGCAGGAAACTGCGAGATTCTCATGTCTCCTTATGTAACCTGTGTTCTTATTAGTTAGGATTTTGAGGGCAAATCTAAATATTAGTTATCTTTCTCCCATTAATTATTGTCACACAGATTTAAAGGGTCAGAGACTTCGAAGTTAATGCCTCGTTCAGTGTGGGAAAAGTAACACTATGCACTTTGGCTGCTGTTTTTCTTTCTGGCTGACTGCAGGCCAATTGTTTCTGCCCGATCTCAGCTGGCTGGCAAAATGCTAATTTGTATAGAGCAGCAATTTTCGTGGTGGGAAGGGGCAACATCAAACTCACTCTTGATTTCAGGTGAGACTCTGGATCTCAGAACTTATACGCAAAGTATCCATCATGTTTTATGCCCACCCTTTTTCTCTATAGAAGACATCTCTGGGTGTTCCTTTACTATGGCTATTCTAGATTTCTTTTATGGCAAACAATTTTCTTTCCTGCAAACTAATTAGAGAAGTCCAAAGTACTTGTGTCATTTTATTTAGAGGCAGGTGATACAGCATGGGGTTAGGAAGTTAAAATAAACAAACAAAAAACTAGGCTGCAGTGTTAGTTAGCAGTGAGTTTTGAGCCTATTGATTATGCTTTCATTGTCTTGGATTCCTCATAGAATGAGAACAATAGTAGCTGCTTCTCTTATCACATAGATTAACTGAGGATTTTGAAGGTGAAATGGTAAAGCAAGCAATTTGCTGTACTAAAAACTCTGTACTCAATCTTGATCATCCCATCATTGATTGCTCTTCACAATGGGATTGAATTTTCCTAAGGATTCCTTTAGAGAAATGATACTTCTATGCAGCACATTAAAATCCAGTTCAAAGTGAAGAATACACTTGAAAGAGTTGAGGAGTCAGTTCTTAACAGGTGGTAAGATCTTATGAAGATACCACCAAACATGTGGACAGATCAGCAGGAGAGCATCATCTGGCAGTCAGGAGGAACAGTGGCTGGATATGCTCACCTGGCAGGAGACAGGTGGAGAGGCAGCAGGAGAGCCACACCATTGGCTCCAATGCTTGACATTAATCACATTCCTATGGAAATGCTGTGATTTTTATAGTATGCTCATGGAAGAAATCTGTCAAGTTCTATTGGATGTTCCCTTACACTTTATCTAAGAATAAGACAAACAAACACGTTAAATCACCAAATAAGTTTGTCCCAGCAAAATACTGAAACAGAATGGAAATAATATTAAGTTTATCACGGTGGCCAAACCTTGAGAATCCTATAATGTTTTGAAGGCATAGACTTCTCTTTTGTGGTAAAAAAGATTTTTGCCAGAAAAATACTGGCTAGTATGCAGTTTATTTCTTTCTTTGAATGCCCTCTTAGTTGCAGGATGGAGTTTAATATCCCCCTAGAAGCACTGGACAGTGTTGCTTCTAGCCAACAGGATTTTACTTCTTTGCCTGTTGAGGGAGCAAAGTGGTAACCGTGAATAGAATGACAGAATAATTTGCTCAGGCAGTGCAACTCCTTGGTTTGCTCCTACACCTCTTGGTTCACATTTTACCGTAAAAGAAAGATAGATTCATTTGACTATGGAGGTTGCCTGGATACACGTTTAATAAAAGTTTATCACTGAATGAAGGAATGAGTAGTATTTCTATTGCCTACTTACTGATACAACCATTTGCTTTAGACTTCTATCCCAGTAGTCTTAACACCTTGTTAGTGAATGACAAGTCTTCAGCAGAAGGGCCTAGATTTGCTTTGCAATTCAATGAAACCACCAAGGATCTGAGCTTCTTGCTTTGTCATACTCAGTGAGTTGATAGTATCTCCCCTCGTAGTCTCAAGATGAACTATTGCAGCTCCAAGCATAATTTTGGAGCAGAAAACAAGGTTGGAGGAAGAAAGGCTGTTCTTATCATGGAAGAAAATTGTTCCCAGAAGTCTTCCAAGGCTACTTAAATCTCACTATGATGAGATTCCATGTCTATCTCAGGAGTCATTGGCAAAGGGGAATGGGATTCCTAACCATTGTCTTACATAGTCATGATTCATACTGGGGTTAGGTAAATTCTCTCTTCCACAAAAAATTGGGATTTTATTCAAAATGAAGAAGTAGAAAATAGCTACCATCACTGTCTATCATATTTCTAGATGGTAGAATCTGCATCATATTGTCTAGCTATACGTAAGCATCTACCATAGTGTTTGGTCAATAGTAGAGCTTCAAGAAGTCAAGTAAATAGTAAATGGATGAATCCAGAAAGTGAAAGTGAAGTTGCTCAGTCATGTCCAACTCTTTGTGACCCCATGGACTGTAGCCTACCAGGCTTCTCCATCCATGGGATTTTCCAGGCAAGAATGAGAGCCAATCAATTAAAAAAAAAAAAAGTCCAATAATATGTTGTGTTTATTGAGCAACTAGTATATTCTAGGCAGTAAGATATATAATGTCTAATTTTTATAGATATTCTATAAGGTGGATTTTAAAATCTTCAGTTTATTTACAGAGAAACTAAGGCAAAGAGAGCTTGAATAATTTGCCTAAGTTCATATAGCTAGAAAGTTGGGAGTCTATGTGGTTCTAAAATCCAGTCTTCTTCCATAATATCATAGTGTCTATATTTGGATATAATTTTTGGTTCTTGGCCTGCCTGATATAATTATCTCTAAGACTAGAGAATCTCTGATAGAAACTGAAGTCTTAGCTTATATCTTCTCTAAGCAACCATATCTGTAAATCAAGCTGAATGGGAAAGTAGTAGGCAAAAATCAAATATAGGTAATATACCAGTTTCTAGAGTAATTTTCCTATTGAGCTTTTCAATTTGTTCAACTCAGCTGCTTAGTTGAAAAACAAGCCACCTTAGTTAGGAGAGAGAATATGTAGAATAAGACTTCTTATTCCTGGCCAATAGAGATATGAGTAATTTTGGATTTCATAAGAAAACTAGTCAGTTCTTACTTAGACCACTGCAAGGGCTGGGCTGTGTAATTGGTACCCTATATCCACTAGGGTCTTTTTCCAAATGGCAGCCTAAATGATTTTTCAATCAATGTGCCACTCACTAGCTTAAAATTTTCAGTGGCTTCTTAGTGTACTTAGAATTAAAACTACAAGTCATGTCCAACTCTTGTGATCCCGTGGACTGTAGCCTGCCAAGCTCCTCTGTCCATGGGATCTCCCAGGCAAGAATACCGACATACATTGCCATTTCCTTCTCCAGGGAATCTTTCCAACCCAGAGGTGAAACCCAAGTCTCCTGCATGGCAGGCAGATTCTTTACCACTGAGCCATCAGGGAAGCCCTAATGTGACTTTAATTCTCTGATGCTCCATTAGAACTGGCCTTTTTACCTCTTCCATCCTCACCTTGCACTACTTCCTTTTTGCCTTTCAGCCACTTCAGTCTCAGTTTATTCCCCACACTCACCAGACTTCCTCCTCCCAAAGAGTTTTCATACACTGATCCCTGACTGGAAAGTTCTTCCCTGATGCCACGTTAAGTTACACTCAGGTTTCATGGCTTAAGTGACATTTCTCTGACAGCTAAGCCCTCCACCCCCCACCCCAAGGTAAGACTTCTTTATCCTGTGTTCTCTTTGAACTCCATTTCCTTTCTTTTCTAGCGGTTATCTCACTTTGTGATTATACACTGATTTACATAATCATAGGATTGATGTCTGCCTCTCCTCATTATGCACTAAGGGTGAAGAGCATGGGTGATGGAGCCAAGTGACCTGTGTTCAAAGTGCAGTTCTAACATTTAAACTAGCTATCTGACATTGAACAAGTTACTTTCCATGCCTCAGTTTCCTTAACTGTAAGATGGGGACTATAATATCTACTTCTCAAAAGTAGTGAGGATTTAATAGCTTAAAGTGAAAGTATTAGTTGCTTAGTCATGTCTGACTTTTTGTGACCCCAGGGACTATAGCCCACCAGGCTCCTCTGTCCATGGAATTCTCCAGACAAGAATACTGGAGTGGGTTACCTTCTCCAGGGTATCTTCCCAACTAACGGACTTTAACCCCAGTCTCCTGCATTGCAGGTAGATTCTTTAATGTCTGAGCCACTGGGGAAGCCTGTAATAGCTTAATACATATATTGAGTATTTAGAGCAGTACCTACTACATTTTAAGTATTATTTAACATGATTAGCTCTGTAAGAAAAGAACCCCATCCACCCAGCTCACCATTGTAACCTTACTATATAATCTCACCAGAAAGCACAGTGTCTTCATATAGTAAATGCACAGCAACCATTTGTTAGGTGAATGGATGAAGATAGGGACAGCTCCTTAAACATAAATATCACTTCATTTTTTTCAGTCATCCTTACAGCTTTTCCATAGGGTGTAATAAAAAAGACATGATATTTTTTGTTGTTTGAGAATGTCAGACCTTAATATCCATCCATCCAGGCTATTGGGAACCCAATTAAATCTTTAAAATTTGCCTCACTACTGAAATACATTGGTGTTTGAAATGGGATAGGCTTCCAGTCCATGTGGACAAGGTTATCTCTGAACTCCCTTACAGTTCTAAAATAGGGCCGATTTACTTCGCTATATTTTAACAGACTTGTCAATAACATTTGACTTTCTAGGTGAATCTCTTTCTTTTCTGTTGGAGAGCCCCCAAATTTGCATGGTCTAATTGGTTGACCTTCAGAAATTTACTGAATTTTCTGGCAAGACTGTTGATGAAGCAAGATAGATTTTTTTCCCAGCATTTTCATTTACTTCATCTTTGACTTTATTCTTTTCCTTTATAATATGTATGGTCTCTACCCACAGACCCTTTGAACATCTGTATAAAGGGGATGGGTCACTAACATCATCAATTTGCCTATCAATCAGCAGGTAGAATGGATTGGGCTGTTGGTTCATTTGTTGTTCATTCATTCGTTTTAATTTTATCCATATGGAATCCACTAAAAGTAGGAATCCTGAGATGAAGGTCATGAATATTATTGCAATAGCTGAGATACAAAAGGTTGTTGATTGAACCCTGATAGGATGAGATTCATGGAGTCACATGGTCAGGTAGGAGGGCAAGGTAGGAAAGAAAAAGAGAATGAGACTGAGAAGAAATCGGCCAGTGAATGAGTAAAATTAAAAAAAAAAAAGTAAACTCTTTAGAAACGTCCTTTAAAAATGTCAGCCTGTACAGACAAGCTTTTCTTTTACAGGCAGCAATGGATCTGAAATGCATTATTCAGAGAAGACAATATTACTGAAGTCAACATGTATGGTGACAACTTTGCCTTGTTGCAGAAAGGAAAAAAATAGTGATGTGGAAGGGCTTCAAGTAAATGAAAATGAATCCAGTTCATAATCAAGTAAAAATGTTATGGGTCCAGAGCCAGAGAATATTCTTATAGTGGGCTTTTTTCAGCACCCTAAATTTAACCAGATGGAATGCTTTTTAAAGCACCACCCTATTCAAACTTTGGAAGTGAAGAATTTGTCTTTTAATGGTAAATTTGCATTCCATCAGAAGATGGAACACATCATCCTCAGCTTACTTTATTGCCCAGAAATAAATTATAATTTATTTTACTTTATGGTCTATGATGAATACCTAGATTTCAGAAAATTTATTTAAGACATGATCCAGTAGAGGTATACAAACAACATGGGTTGAGAATATTAAAAATGTGAACTCCATTCCTGGTATACTGAAAACCATGTAACCACAAATTCTTGTTGGTTTTAATATGAATATCCTATTTCAGAAACCCCAAATAGTGAGGTTAGAGAGAGAATACTACCCTGAATATGGAAAAATTAATGTAGCTGAATTATTAGCAAGGGAGGATCTAGTTGCCGAAATGCAAATGGGTCAACAGCAAGTTAACACAATCCAACAGGGAAGCGTGGGGACTGTCAAAAATTCTTGGTTTGGAAATAGTCCCATATGCTACTGAAACAGCATCTTGATTTTCTGATAGCTACGACAAGTGGAAGCTATAGTGGTGGAATTAGTGCCCATGTTGTTCTGATTTTTATACAATGGGCTACGCCTTTATCAGTTTAGCAGGTTCATTTAGACATCTGTTGGTGCAAGGAATGTAAAAGCAATTTTAGGTCAACAAATATTGATTGAGTGCCAAATATTAGGGTCTGTAATAGACCCTAAGATCATGAGAGGTGGTAGATACAAAGGGAATTGAGACACTTGCTTATTCTTGTAGAATTAACAAACCCAGAGAAGGATCCAGACATGGAAACAAGTCGTCATATTGTGATTCAGGCTTTACTTGAGATTTGCATACAATGCAAGGGGGGTCAGAAGGCAGACACTACTGCTTCTGGGGTGAAGGAGGGAACTTTAGCCAGAGAAGTTTACATTTACATGGACCTTTTCAAGTGACTAGGACATTGCCGAGCCAAGAAGGAGAAGGCAGAGTGTACAGGTAAGCACATTGGATAACTCATCTGGGAATGGCAGACTAGTTGATGTGGCTGGATCAGAGTTTATGAGAGGGATAACATCGTTACTTTTGAGCCTCAAGATAATCCTGGGAAGTAGATGGCTATTAACATCTTTAGTTCACAGATGAGGAAGCTAAAGCACTGAAAGGCTGAGTGACTTACCCGACCTTGCCCAGCTGAGGGTTGTTTCACAGCTTCAGCTTCATAATCTTGAGAAGTAGTTTTATAGATAGAACACAACTGAATTTGTTCAGTGATATTAAAAGGAGACTGTGGGAGAACATTGATATTAAAATGCCAAAGTGGGAGAACATTTTATCACGTCTTAATAAAAATAATGCTAAACAGGGTAAACCATCAAATGCTTGAGAATGAATTATTCATTACATATAAGCCTGTCTTTGGAGAAGGAACTGGCAATCCACTGCAGTATTCTTGCCTGGAGAATCTCATGGACAGAGGAGCCTGGCAGGCTATAGTCCGTGGGGTCGCAAGAGTTGGACATGACTTAGTGACTAAACCACCACCGTCACCCGGTATATTTTTGCTTGCCTACTTTCATCAGATAATGATCTTTCTTGGGACACATTAGATGAGAGGGTTCTTCTGAGATCTCCTTCAGATATAATTGGCTCACTTAAATTCATTTGAATGGTCTACTAAAGCGTACTGTTGTACCTTAAAAGCAAATTTAACCTTTGTGATAGAAGAAGGAGATTGAGAGATGGGGAGTGGTTCCTGGTCTGGGGGCATGAAAAATAATTCCTCACAGTTAATAGGAAAGGATGAAGGAAAGTTTAGTGTGTGGGAAAAAAATAAAAGACAAAGTCTTAATTTATCATTTAGGAAATGGAGTCAGAAAATAAAGCCCAGGAAGATATAGTCAAGGGAATATCAATTATAATGAACTCTTAAGTGGCTTATTGGAGTCCAGGCAGAAGAGGGGACAAAAGGGAAAACACATTAGGAGAATGGGCTTTATTATATTGCTATTGTAAAGAAAAAAATACAAGTGGGAAAAATTGGCCTGTTTAGGAAGAAGAGAGATAAGCAGGCTCAATTCTTGGGATAGGTTGCATTCCAGTGCCCTGTGACAATCTAGAGTGATGGGATGGGGTGGGAGGTGGGAGGGAGTTTCAAGAGGGAGGGGACATATATATACCTATAGCTGATTCATGTTGATGTATGGCAGAGACCAATACAATATTGTAAAGCAATTATTTTCCAATTAAATTTTCTAAAAATTGCAAGTATTCAGATTTATCTCTTTGAAAATAAATTTTAGTGATTTACTGAAAGTTGTGTCCAACTCTTTGCAACCTCATGGACTATACAGTCCATGCTATCCTCCAGGCCAGAATATTGGAGTGGGTAGCCATTTCTTTCTCTGGGGATAGTCCCACCCCAGGGATCAAACCCAGGTCTCCCATATTGCAGGTGGATTCTTTACCAGCTGAACCACCAGGGAAGCCCAAGAATACTGGAGTGGGTATCCTATCCCTTTTCCAGGGGATCTTCCTGATCCAGGAATTGAACTGGGGCCTCCTGAATTGCAGGCAAATTCTTTACCAACTGAGCTAACAGGCAAACCCCTTAAGCCCAAGTAAAAATACAGAGCTTCTCAAATATTTAATTGTGACTTCTAGGTATGGGAAATTTTTCTTAAGTCTAACTTCAAGATCTCCAAATTCTTTTTAAATAAAGCTAAGGTTTTAAAAAACTTGATGTCTTATCACCAGAAAAGACAGTTGTCTGCTGCTGGTTTATTGTTTCTACTTAAGTAACAATTTTTAACAATAATAAGAGGGTGGAACAAATTGAGAGCATAGCATTGAAACATTTACCATTACCATATGTAAAATTAGACAGCCAATGGAAATTTGCTGTATGATGCAGGGAGCTCAAATCCAGTGTTCTGTAACAACCTAGAGGAGTGTGATGAAGTGGGAGATGGGAGGAAGGTTGAAGAGGGAGGGGACTTACATATACCTATGGCCAATTCATGTTAATATATGGCAGAAACCAACACAATATTATAAAGCAATTATTCTGCAATTAAAAATAAATTTAAAAATAATAATGAAACTATGATTCTACTGCTACTGCTGCTGCTAAGTCACTTCAGTTGTGTCCGACTCTGTGCGACCCCAGAGACGGCAGCCCATCAGGCTCCCCCTGTCCCTGGAATTCTCCAGGCAAGAACACTGGAGTGGGTTGCCATTTAAGCCACCATTTTTTTGGTAGAAATCTGTATGTACCTGGATTTGGTCTGATCCCCTAACAGTACTGCTATCACCTGGCACAGCATCTTCAGTATGATCAAAACACAACATCATGGCCATAAATGGAAACTTCATGATTTGCAAGGCCACTCTGATCTGGCTCAGGTTTGGCAGAACTGTTCTGGTAACAACAGATTTCAGAGAACACTGGTGAGTAATCCACCCAAAACCAAGCCAGTACCTGACATATAGGGAATACAGTAAAATATTGGTTAGTGATCCCCTTTTATTGAGTAACTTTTTTCATCCTGTGCCCTTGAAGATCTTGTCCTAGTCTCCTGCTCACTGGATAAGAGGCAGGGGAAAATGGATAGAGCTCTCACAATGGCAATTGGGTGACTTGAGCTCCTCCTGAAAAGTAAACAAGGTACTTCTACATAACTAAGGGCCAAAGATGAAATTAAAAGATGTTTGCTCCTTGGAAGAAAAGTTATGACCAACCTAGACAGCATATTAAAAAGCAGAGACATTACTTTGGCAACAAAGGTCCATTTTGTCAAAGCTATGGTTTTTCCAGTATTCACGTATGGATGTGAGAGTTGGACTGTAAAGAAAGCTGAGTGCCAAAGAATTGATGCTTTTGAACTGTGGTGTTGGATAAGACTCTTGAGAGTCCCTTGGACTGCAAGGAGATCCAACCAGTCCCTCCTAAAAGAGATCGATCCTGAATATTCATTGGAAGGACTGATGCTAAAGTTGAAACTCCAATACTTTGGCCTACCTGATGTGAAAAAATGACTCATTGGAAAAGACCCTGATACTGGGAAAGATTGAAGGTGGGAGGAGAAGGGGATGACCAAGGATGAGATGGTTGGATGGCATCACCGATTCAATGGACATGAGTTGATTAAACTCTAGGAGCTGGTGATGGACAGGGAGGCCTGGTATGCTGCAGTCCATGGGATTGCAAAGAGTTGGACATGACTGAGTGACTGAACTGAACTGAAGCAAAAAAAATCACAGGATAAATTAGAAGATTTTTCTAAGTATATGATAATGAGAGCACAGCATAACAAAATGCAGGGGTATTAGATAAAAGAATGCCTGTAGGGAAGTAAGTAATACGTAAAGCTTGTATGGAAAGGAACAAAGGTTAAAATCAATATTCTAAGTTGCCATCTCAAAAATAAAGAACAGATTAGATAGGTCTAGAAAATAGAATAATAGTAGACAAAATTAAGAAAGCTAAAATTTGGTTCCTTAAATTATGAAATTTAATAAGTATCTGGCCAAGAATGATCAATTTAAAAACACAGAAACTATGTAAAATTTCAATATCAGGAACAAAATAGTAAATATCACTGTAAATCCTATAGATAATAAAACAATGAGCAAGAAATATTATGAACAATTTTAGGTCTATAAATTTGGCAATTTAGATATAATGGACAAATTTTCTAAAACATCAACTTATTAAAATTGACATAAGAAATAGAATATCTGAATATCCCTGAATCTCTTAAAGAAGTTGAATTCATTATTCAAATCTTCCCCCCCAAATAAAAATTGAGGTGTAGTTATTTTCATTGCATATTGAAAGGACAGATAAGACCACTCTTTATAAACTGTATCAGAAAATAGAGGAGGAAAAAATATATCCCAGTTCATTTTTTGAGATCAGGGTAGCACAAAAACTCAAGAAAATAAAATGACAGAGAAATGCCACTTATGACATCCTTATAAAAATACTAGCAAACTGAGTCTAGTAATATAAGAATTATAGGTCAAGATGACCAAATGGAACTTTTTCTCAGAATACAGTTATTTTCACATTCAAAAACCAGTAAAATTAATGGAAACTAAAAAGACATATAATCATCATAAGACAGGGCAGGGAAAACATTTGTCAAAAGTTAGCTCCCACTTGTTGATATAACCTCTCAGTGAACTAGAAATAGATGAGAAATACCTCAATCAGATAAATCTTATTTATGATGAAATGATGAATGCTTTCTTCTTAACATTAGAAACAAGATAGGGATGCCTCTTATCACTTTTGAAAGTAAAAGTGAAAGTCGCTCAGTTGTGTTGGACTCTTTGGGAGCCCACGTACTGTAACCTGCCAGGCTCCTCTGTCCATGGAATTCTCCAGACCAGAATATTGGAGTGGGTCTTCCCAACCCAGAAATCAAACCCATGTCTCCTGCATTGCAGGCAGATTCTTTACCACCTGAGCCACCAGGGAAGCCCAAGAATACTGGAGTGGGTAGCCTATCCCTTCTCCAGGGGATCTTCCTGACCCCAAAATCAAACCGGGTCTCCTGCATTACAGGCAGATTCTTTACCAGCTGAGCTTCACTTTAAACCAATATTATATGCCCAAACTCATATATTAAGACAAGAAAAGGTCATGAAGACTGGAAAGAAGGAAATAAAACTATATTTTTGGATGAAATAATTATGTAGAATTCACAAATTACCATTAAAGGTGTGAAGTTAGAAAACTTACAGGGGACAAGGTCAATATACAAAAACAAGTGTATTTTTATACTAACAGAAAATAATTGATAAACACAAAACTCAGTGCTATTTATAATGCCTCCATAAATTAAAAAAATGATTTTGGATTAAATTTAGTAGGAGATGTATAAGACTTCCACACTTAAAATGGAAAATTATTGCTGAGAGAAATTAAAGAAGACCTAAAGAAAGAAATATCTTTTTTATGAATTTAAAATCTGAAGAATGTTATGACATCACCTTTCCTCAACTGATATTTAAATTCAATGCAATTCCAATAAAAATTCCAACAAACTATTCCTTGTAGAAAATGACACTTGACTAAAATAGATATATATATATATATATATAAAGGATTTAGAGTAGCTCAACAATTTTGAAAAAAGAGCCAAGCATGAGGACGTTAAGAATTACCATAAATCCATAGTATCAAGAGAGTGTGATATTCATGTAAGAATGTGCAACTACGTCAATGGAACAAAACAGATTCCATCATTAGACCTGCATTTCAATGGTCCATTGGTTTTTAAAAAAATAGTTGCCAAAGATATTCAATGGGAAAAGAAAGTTTTTATTTATTTATTTATTTTTAAATCTTTAATTCTTACATGTGTTCCCAAACATGAACCCCCCTCCCACCTCCCTCCCCATAACATCTCTGTGGGTCATCCCCATGCACCAGCCCCAAGCATGCTGTATCCTGCGTCAGACATAGACTGGCAATTCAATTGTTACATGATAGTATACATGATAGAATGCCATTCTCCCAAATCATCCCACCCTCTCCCTCTCCCTCTGAGTCCAAAAGTCCGTTATACACAGCTGCGTCTTTTTTCCTGTCTTGCATACAGGGTCGTCATTGCCATCTTTCTAAATTCCATATATATGTGTTAGTACACTGTATTGGTGTTTTTCTTTCTGGCTTACTTCACTCTGTATAATCGGCTCCAGTTTCATCCATCTCATCAGAACTGATTCAAATGAATTCTTTTTAATGGCTGAGTAATACTCCATTGTGTATATGTACCACCGCTTTCTTATCCATTCATCTGCTGATGGACATCTAGGTTGTTTCCATGTCCTGGCTATTATAAACAGTGCTGCGATGAACATTGGGGTACATGTGTCTCTTTCAATTCTGGTTTCCTCGGTGTGTATGCCCAGCAGTGGGATTGCTGGGTCATAAGGGAGTTCTATTTGCAATTTTTTAAGGAATCTCCACACTGTTCTCCATAGTGGCTGTACTAGTTTGCATTCCCACCAACAGTGTAGGAGGGTTCCCTTTTCTCCACACCCTCCCCAGCATTTATTGCTTGCAGATTTTTGGATCGCAGCCATTCTGACTGGTGTGAAGTGGTACCTCATTGTGGTTTTGATTTGCATTTCTCTGATAATGAGTGATGTTGAGCATCTTTTCATGTGTTTGTTAGCCATCCGTATGTCTTCTTTGGAATACTTAGGAATATATCTACCCAAAGAAACTAAAGACCTATATATAGAAAACTATAAAACACTGATGAAAGAAATCAAAGAGGACACTAATAGATGGAGAAATATACCATGTTCATGGATTGGAAGAATCAATATAGTGAAAATGAGTATACTACCCAAAGCAATTTACAAATTCAATGCAATCCCTATCAAGCTACCAGCCATATTTTTCACAGAATTAGAACAAATAATTTCAAGATTTGTATGGAAATACAAAAAACCTCGAATTGCCAAAGCAATCTTGAGAAAGAAGAATGGAACTGGAGGAATCAACTTGCCTGACTTCAGGCTCTACTACAAAGCCACAGTCATCAAAACAGTATGGTACTGGCACAAAGACAGGCATATAGATCAATGGAACAAAATAGAAAGCCCAGAGATAAATCCACACACATATGGACACCTTATCTTTGACAAAGGAGGCAAGAATATACAATGGAGTAAAGACAATCTCTTTAACAAGTGGTGCTGGGAAAACTGGTCAACCACTTGTAAAAGAATGAAACTAGATCACTTTCTAACACCGCACACAAAAATAAACTCAAAATGGATTAAAGATCTAAATGTAAGACCAGAAACTATAAAACTCCTAGAGGAGAACATAGGCAAAACACTCTCAGACATAAATCACAGCAGGATCCTCTATGATCCACCTCCCAGAATTCTGGAAATAAAAGCAAAAATAAACAAATGGGATCTAATTAAAATTAAAAGCTTCTGCACAACAAAGGAAAATATAAGCAAGGTGAAAAGACAGCCTTCTGAATGGGAGAAAGTTTTTTATTAAATTATTCTTGAATAACTGCATATGCACATGGAAATGCATGTGGAAAAAATGAACTTTGACTTATACCTCACATAATACAAAAATTAATTTAACCTGGATCATCAGCACAAATACAAAAACTCAAGCTTTTTGGAGGAAAAGTTAGAATATCTGTGACTTAGGGAGAGTGAAGGGGCTTCTCTTGCGTTTCAGCTGGTAAAGAATCCGCTGCAATGTGGGAGACTTGGGTTTGAAATATTCCCTGGATAAGGGAAAGGCTACCTATTCCAGTATTCTGGGCTGGAGAATTCCATGGACTATATAGTCCATGGGGTCACAAAAAGTCAGGCATGACTGAGCAACTTTCACTTTCAGGGAGAGTGAAGATCTTTTTAGACCGTTCATAGAAAGCAATAGAATAGAAAAACATCAGTAAAATGAACTTCAACTTTTGAAGTTCATATTCTGAAGTTATGAACTTCAGTTTCTCAAAACACCTTCCAAAGAAAATGAAAAGATAAGATATGTGTTGGAAGAGAATAGTCTCAATATATATGTCTGACAAAGGACTTGTGTCTGGAATATATAATGAATTCATACAAATAAATAAGAATAACTTGAAATCACTGGTAGACATGAATAGGAACTTTGCAAAATAATATGTACAATGATCTATAAGAAAGTTACTCAATATCATTAGTCACCAGAAAAATGCATATTAAAACCACAATGAGATATCATTTTATATCTATTAGAATGACTAAAACTAAAAAGATTAAATTATCCAAATGTTATTTAGAATGTGAAACAATTGGTACTTCCATATATTGTTGGTGAGAATGGTACAACCACTTTAGAAAACTGGAAGTTTTAAACAATAGATTAGCCATCCTAGGAATTTATTCACAAGAAAGGAATACACATGTCCATAGAAATACTTGCACAAGACTACTCATAGGAGCTGTATTTGTTATTATTCCCAAATAGAAAGCTGAAAATGTTTGATCCTGAGGAATGAATAGATAACTTTCTATGTGTTTCATACAAGGAAATGTTCATTAGCAGGTAAAAAAAAAAAAAAAAAAAAAAGAGCTACTGTTTCATGCCACAACACAGATGATTCTCAAAAGCTTTGTGTTGGAGAGAAGCCAGACACAAGAGTATATTTGTATGATTCAATGTATAGGAAACTCAATAATAGGCAAAACTAATCTGTAATAGTAGATATCACCATGGTGGGTAACTAGAGGGGTGTGGTGGTTGAATAGGAGCCCAGCAGAGATTACTGGGGTAAAGAAACAGTCTATAACTTTGTTGTGGTTATATACATTTTTACATTTTCTTCAGTTCTCATTGAATCGTACATTTCTACATTTCACTTACTAAAAACAAAACAAAACTGGACAAGGATTACCTTTGAGTGAAATCAAAGCATTCTAAAACCATGTAACTACTTCTGAATGCTAACTGGCTTCTTAAGAATCCTTTGATGTCTTAGGAAGAGCAATTGAGACTATATTAACAGAGACTGCACACTCTTACTTTCAGTAAACAGGATTGTTAACAACTTTCAATTGCTCTTCTCCCACCTTCAAGGCATCTTCTGCTGCTACTCAAAACCAAGATTTAAAGAGTGGAAGTTGTGTGGGACAGTCTCAAATTCCCCCAAATTAAGGTCCCATGGGAGTGGGTGGTAGAGGAAACAGTACCAAAGGAGAAATGGGAGCAAATTTGGTATTCAGCCTAAGGGGGGAAAAATGTGTCCAAACAAACAGAGATTTTGCTTAGCATTGAAACAGCTTGTAAAGTCCAGATATGGAGCATGAGTGAACCAAGGAATTAGAAGCAGGGAGCTACTCACTAGCAAGTAAAAAATGTTAACTATAAGCATCCTTCATGATCTTCTGATATTTAATAGATGGCAGATGTTATAAAAATACCTGATATTTGTCAGAATCCAGGTGAAATAGCCTTTTCTGTTTTTAAAATGTCAATTGTTCCACATATTGTATGGTGATGTTCTGAAATTGATTGTATTAGTCTGAATATACTAAACACTGTTGAATTGTACATTTTAAATGGGTGAATTACTTGGTATGAGAATGATATCTCAATAAAGCTATTAAACATTCCAGCTTAGTCAGCAATTACTTTTAATTGTTGTTAAAAAATTTTTTCACTAGCTAAAAATATTTGCTTTTGAAAACCTCAGTCACATCACCAGAAATGATCATTGATAGACTCTTAGATTATCTCATCCTTTGAGGGATTAAGGAAAAGGGAGAACGGTCAGGGTTTAAGTTGCTTTTCTCTCACCTGAAAAGGCTTTTGCAGCCCCACTGTAGTTTTACATTTCTTCCAGAGGTCTTCTTGGAGCTTTCAGGATTACACTAGAAAGAGTGAGCTGAGGTATCTGAGCAAAAGTGTCCATCACATACTGGAAGTATGAGAACCTGTGTTTGAAATCTTTCTGGCAGTTTTAAACTCTGCTAATGTAAGCGATTGAACTGCAAACATGCAATTCCTGTTGTACCCCTATTCTAAAAAATGAAGGTGAGAACATACATAGTGTAGCTCACAGAGGGACTTATTACATTTTATGCCTTATCAATGGTCATAACACTTGTTCAATAAAAAGTTGAAAGACCATGTGCTATGAAAAATTATAAATTGCCGTTAAAAATGTAACATATTAGAACTGTTTCATAGCTCTTTATATCATTCACAGTGACTTTAAATGTCATGTGTAGGACCCAAGGGACTTAGTAGAAAGAGCGAAGGTTTGGGTACTAGACATGTCTGAATTTGAATCCCCTCTGTCCCAACTCTACCAAATTACTTAATGTTTTAAGCCTCTATTTCTTCGTTAAATGGAAAGCTTGTAACTCATAAAGTTATTTATGTATTTAATGGATGGAAAACATCACTATCCTATTCAAAATATAGGTATAAATTATTTCTAAATCAAGCATTTAATTAAGTTGTATATTATCTATGGAAGTGTTATGATAAAATTATTCTTAAAAATATTTGGTGTGAATCAAATTTTAAATGTAAACATGCAATGACAAAAATTCTAGAAAAATATACATAATTTAATGAAGACATACAGAAGATCTTTATAAATATGACAGGAAAACAAAGATGCAAAGGGAAATATTGATAAAATACCTGGAATTTAAATTTATATATGCAAAAACCATAGTAATCAATATTGAGAGAATAACTACAAACGTGGGAAAATATTTGACAGAGGCTTCATATTCTTAGGGCTTCCTTGGTAGCTCAGATGGTAAAGAATCCGCCTGTAGTGTGGGAGACCTGGGTTCAATCCCTGGGTTGGGAAGATCCCCTGGAGAAGGGAAAGGCTACCCACTCCAGTATTCTGGCCTGGAGAATCCCATGGACTGTATAGTACATGTGTTCACAAAAAGTCAGACACGACTGAGCAACTTTCACATATCAGTCCCCTGCACAGCAATGAAGAGTCAATCAACTAGTTTTTGACAAAATTCAACATCCATTTATGATAAAAACCCTCCAGAAAGCAGACATAGGGGGAATATACCTCAACATAATAAAAGCCATATATAATAAACCCACAGAAAACATTATCCTCAATGGTGAAAAATTGATAGCATTTCCCCTAAAGTCAGGAACAAGAAAAGGGTGCCCACTCTCACCAGTACTATTCAACATAGTTTTGGAAGTTTTATCCGCAGCAATCAGAGAAGAAAAAGAAATAAAAGGAATCCAGATTGGAAAAGAAGTAAAACTGTTACTGTTTGCAGATGACATGATCCTCTACATATAAAACCCTAAAGACTCCACCAGAAAACTACTAGAGATAATCAATGAATATAGTAAAGTTGCAGGCTATAAAATTAGCACACACAAATCCCTTGCATTCCTATATACTAACAATGAGAAAACAGAAAGAGAAATTAAGGTAACAGTTCCATTCACCAATGCAATAAAATAGTTAGTAATAAATCTACCTAAAGAAACAAAAGACCTATGTATAGAAAACTATAAAATACTGATGAAAGAAATCAAGATGACATAAATAGATGGAGAAATATACCATGTTCATGGATTGGAAGAATCAATATAGTGAAAATGATACTAACCAAAGCAATCTATAGATTCAATGCACGCCCTATCAAGCTACCAATGGTATTTTTCAGAGAACTAGAACAAATAATTTCAAAATTTGTATGGAAATACAAAAAAAACCTTGAATAGCCAAAGCAATCTTGAGAAAGAAGAATGGAACTGGAGGAGTCAACCTGCCTGACTTCAGACTATACTAGAAAGCCACAGTCATCAAGACAGTATGGTACTGGCACAAAGAAATATAGATCAATGGAACAAAATAGAAAGGCCAGAGATAAATCCATGCACCTCTGGACATCTTATCTTTGACAAAGGAGGCAGGATATACAATGGAGAAAAGACAATCTCTTTAACAAGTGGTGCTGGGAAAACTGGTCACCCATTTGTTAAAGAATGTAACTAGAACACTTTCTAATACCATACACAAAAATAAGCTCAAAGTGGATTAAAGATCTAAACGTAAGACCAGAAACTATAAAACTCCTAGAGGAAAACATAGGCAAAACACTCTGACATAAATCACAGCAGGAACCTCAATGACCCACCTCCCAGAGTAATGGAAATAAATGCAAAAATAAACAAATGGGCCCTAATTAAACTTAAAAGCTTTTGCACAGTGAAGGAAACTATAAGCAAGGTGAAAAGATGGCCTTCAGAATGGGAGAAAATAATAGCAAACAAAGCAATGGACAAAGAATTAATCTCAAAAATATACAAGTAGTTCACGCAGCTCAATTCCAGAAAAATAAATGACCCTATCAAAAATGGGCCAAAGAACTAAACAGACATATCTCCAAAGAAGACATACAGATGGCTAACAAACACATGAAAACATGTTCAACATCACTCATTATCAGAGAAATGCAAATCAAAACCACAATGATGTACCATCTCACGCCAGTCAGAATGGCTGCTGTCCAAAAATCTACAAACAAATGCTGGAGAGGGTGTGGAGAAAAAGGAACCCTCTTACACTATTGGTGGGAATGCAAACTAGTACAGCCACTATGGAGAACAGTGTGGAACTAGGGGGGAAAATAGGAGTGTTAGTAGGACTGGACCTGCCCTCGGCAGGTGGGGGAACTGAAGCAGGGGTCCGATCCCCACATTGGGGCAAAGGTCTGAGTCAGAGAAGAAACATTTAAGACTGAGAGTCAAACTGCTGATCTGTGGCAGCCTAAATGGAATGAGAATCAGACAGTCGTTGCCACAGCCATACATATCCCAAACAGGAATGCAGGTCTCCTGGAAGGCGCAGTGGCTGGGATCTGAAGTTTAGGGATTGTGGAGCAATCCCAGGGCGAGGGCTGCTGTTGACTGAGGAAAGGTGGATGGAGGGGAGGTGACAGAAGAGATTGTGGTGGGAAATGCCTGTGGAGGAAAGCCCGGCAGCCACAGAAGCAAGGTGATACTGCTGAATCACACGGAGGGCCATCACCATAGCCTCTTTCTCCCCACATGCCAGCATTGGCAGCTGAACAATAGAGAGGCTGACCCATCAAACATGTGATGCACGGAACTACAGAGTAGGACCCCACCCAGGGGAGCCCTTGAAGTTCCTGACGTGCCGATCTGCAGAGTAGGACCCCTCTATGTGCCTGACTTGCCAAGAAACAGAGAAGGACCCCAGGCAAGGGAGCCCTCTAAGTGCCTGAACAGCGGAGATACTGAGAAAGACTGGCCAAAGAGGCCTTCTGATCACCAGCTACAAGAGGCTTGAAAAAAGGACTCTGATAGGGCCTTAACTCCTGTGGTGGAGTCAGTCCATCTCCCTACACGCTTGGCACCTCCAGGGTCCCCACAAGCCAAGCAGCTGAGCCATCTTCATGCTCAACTCTCACTGGGGCAGAGCTGCCACAGGCAAAAAAAAGGCCTGTGTCTATGCATGCAGGGTCACTTCGGTAGTGTCTGACTGTTTGCGACCCTGTATAACTTCAGATATGTAGATAACACCACCCTTATAGCAGAAAGTGAAAAAGAACTAAAAAGCCTCTTGATGAAAGTGAAAGAGGAGAGTGAAAAAGTTGGCTTAAAGCTCAACATTCAGACAACAAATATCATGGCATCCAGTCCCATCACTTCACGGCAATAGATGGAGAAAGAGGAAACAGTGGCAGACTTTATTTTTGGAGGCTCCAAAATCACTGCAGATGGTGACTGCAGCCATGAAATAAAAAGACGCTTATACTCCTTGGAAGAAAAGTTATGACCAACCTAGATGGCATATTAAAAAGCAGAGACGTTACTTTGCCAACAAAGGTCCGTCTAGTCAAGGTTATGGTTTTTCCAGTAGTCATGTATGGATGTGATAATTGGATTATAAAGAAATCTGAGTGCCAAAGAACTGATGCTTTTGAACTGTGGTGTTGGAGAAGACTCTTGACAGTTCCTTGGACTGCAAGGAGATCCAACCAGTCCATCCTAAAGGAGATCAGTCCTGGGTGTTCATTGGAAGGACTGATGTTGAAGCTGAAACTTCAATACTTTGGCCACCTGATGCGGAGAACTGATTTATTTGAAAAGATCCTGATGCTGGGAAAGATTGAAGGCTAGAGGAGAAGGGGATGAAAGAGGATGAGATGGTTGGATGGCATCACTGACTCAATGGACATGAGTTTGAATAAACTCCGGGAGTTGGTGATGGACAGGGAGGCCTGGCGTGCTGTGGTCCATGGGGTCACAAAGAGTCAGACACAATTGAGCAACTGAACTGAACTGAACTGAGACTGTGGCCTGCCAGCCTTCTCTGTAAGGGAGGGGTGTTCTCCAGGCAAAAATACTGGAGTGTATTGGTCAATACTGGTTGCCATACCCTTCTAGAGTGCTATATTTCCTGATGCCCTAGCGCCAACTCCCCTGAGTACCTGGTGCTGCCAGAACCCCTGTGACCTGAGCAGCTGCACCACCTCCACACCTGGCCCTCACAGGGGCAAACCCAGGTCATCCAGAGCAGCCTCAGGAGCAAACCCCAGTGGACAACCCACATACAGAGGTGGAAATAAAACCACAATTGAAACTCAGGGGCAATGTGGCTAAGGAAGAAGACCCAAAACCTTCCCACCAGCTATATAAGCTGCAGATTAAATCCACATGATCAGCTAGGCAGACTCTGTGTCATTGAGAGCTCCCACAAAAGAAAATGCACTAGTTCTGATAGCTGTGGACATTGGAGGCAAGAACAGATAGGAGTAGGACCAGATTAGAATCTGATCTACCCCCACAGTAGATCGAGATCAGCACAGTGTTAGAGGGCATCCTAGGGAGGTGAGGTGGACTGTGACTCCCAGTGAGAGAAAGGATTCTAACAGCAGTGACTCAAGAAAAACATTTATTATTCTTATGTTTTGACTTGTTCTGTAGATTCCTTTGGATTTTTTTTTCCTTCCCCCCCCTCACCTTTGTTGTAGTTGTTGATTTTATTGGCACTATGAAATCTAATTAAGCTTTTGAGCTCTTTTTTTCCTTTTTCTTAGTCACATTTTTTTATTGTTGTTATAAACCTCTGCCTCTGTTGGACTTTCATAGTTCTGTGACGTTTTCCTTTTTTTCTTCTCTTTTTTAATTTTAATTTTTTAAACCTATTATTATTTTTTCTACATTTATTCTTTTGTTGGATTTTCCTACTGTTCTTTCCCCCTTGTAGTTAATCTTTAATGTATATAAATCTTCTTTATCTATCTCTATTTAACTTTGCTTATCTATTCTTTCTTTCTTTTCTTTCATTCCTTTCCTCTCAACATACTTATTAGTTTTGTTACCATTGTTTATTCCCCAGTTGGCCCCTTTCTTTAGTTTTGTTTTCCAGTTTGTGCTTTGGTTAGTTTTGCTCTGGTAGAAATAATTTTTGGTTTCCTTTGTTCACCGGGTCAATCTATTGTACTTTATTTTTTTGGACAGTTTTGATTTTGCTTGTGGGTGTATATGTATATGTGTATATTCAGTCACAGTTTTTATTGTTGTTATTTACCTCTGCCTCTGTGTTGGGCTTTTGAAGTTCTGTGGGGTTTTTCTTTTTTTCCTTCTTTTGCTTTCTTCCTTTTTTTTAAAATCATTTTTTAATAATTTTAATTTTTTAGACCTACTATATCTTTCTACACTTATTCCTTTGTTTGCCTCTCCTACTGTTCTTTTCCCTTGCAGTTAATCTTTAATGATTAACCTAGAACCTACTATACAAAGTGAAGTGAGTCAGAAAGAGAAAGATAAATATTGTGTTCTAACACCTATATACACAATCTAGAAAAATGGTACTGAAGAATTTATTTTTAGGGCAGCAATGAAGAAACAGACATAGAGAATAGACTTATGGACATGGGGAGAAGGGAGGAGAGGGTGAGCTGTATGGAAAGAGTAATATGGAAACTTACATATGTAAATGGATAGCCAATGGATATTTGCTGTATGGCTCATGAAACTGAAACAGGAGCTCTGTATCAATCTAGAGGGGTGGGATGGGGTGTGAGATGGGAGGGAGATGAAAAGGGAGGGGATATGTGTATATCTATGGCTGACTCATGTTGAGGTTTGACAGAAAATAAAAGAATTCTGTAAAGCAATTATCCTTCAGTTTAAAAAAAAAAAAGAAAAAAAAGCAGAGACATCACTTTGCTGACAAAGACCCAGGTAGTCAAAGCTAAGGTTTTTCCAGTAGTCAGGTATAGACATGAGAGTTGGACCATAAAGATAGCTGAGTGCTGAAGAACTGATGCCTTAAAATTTTGGTGCTGGAGAAGACTGTTGAGAATCCCTTGAACAGCAAGGAGATCAAGCCAGTCAATCCTAAAAGAAATCAAACCTGAATATTCACTAGGACTGATGCCGAATCTAAAACTCCAATACTTTGGCCTCCTGATGTGAAGATACAACTCATTGCAGTGGACCCTGATGCTGGGAAAGGTTGAGGGCAGGAAGAGAAGGGGGAAACAGAAAATGAGACGGTTGGATTGCATCACTGACTCAATGGACATGAGCTTGAGCAAAGTCTGGGAGTTAGTGAAGGACAGGGAAGCCTGGTGTGCTGCAGTTCATGGGGTCACAAAGAGTCAGACATGACTTAGCAACTGAACAACCAAAGAAACAAGCATCCAACAGAAAAATTATTTTAAAAGCTAATAATCATGAAAAATGGTATTTACTAATAATTTTAAAATATCAGTTTAAATTTGAGATCCACTTTTACCTATGTATTTTGCAAGATTAAACAGTGCAGTCAGGAATATATACCAAACTAGACTATATTCTAGGTCACTAAACAAATATTAACAAATTTGGTACCATTAAAATTGTGTCTTTTTCTGATCAAAATAGAATTAAATTAGAAATCAATAATAGAAAGATAATAGAAATGTTTCAAACACTTGGGAAGTAAAACAATGCATTGCTAAATAACCCAGAAATCAAAGAATAAGTTCCAAATAAAATTTAAGAAGTACATCAATTGAGTGAAAATGCAACATACCAAAATTTGTGGGACTCAGCTAAATTTCACTCTGTAACTAGGGTGAAATTTATAGCATGAAATGCATACATTAGAAAAGATGAAAAGTCTCAGTTCAACAATCTAAGTGCCCCTCTCAAGAAGCCAGAGAAAGAAGAAAAATAAACTCAAAGTGGATAGAAGGAAGGAAATATATAAAAAAGCAAAAATGACTGGTCCTAACCAATGAATATGATAAATTTTCAGGATAAAAAATTAATGGGCAGAAATCCTCTGCATTTCTATACATTAATTATGAGAGATCAGAAAGAGAAATTTAGGAAACAATCTCAATTACCATTGCAATAAAAAAATACCTAGGAAAAATCCTACCCAAGGAGGCAAAAGACCTGTACTTAGAAAACTATAAGATACTGATGAAAGAACTCAAAGATGGTACAAACAGATGGAGAGATATACCATGTCCTTGAATTAGAAGAATCAATACTGTGAAAATGGCTGCTGCTGCTGCTGCTAAGTCGCTTCAGTCATGTGTGAGTCTGTGTGACCCCATAGACGGCAGCCCACCAGACTCCTCTGTCCCTGGGATTCTCCAGGCAAGAACACTGGAGTGGGTTGCCATTTCCTTCTCCAATGCATGAAAGTGAAAAGTGACAGTGAAGTCGCTCAATCGTGTCCGACTCTTCACGACCTCATGGACTGCAGTCTACCAGGCTCCTCTGCCCATGGGATTTTCCAGGCAAGAGTACTGGAGTGGGTTGCCATTGCCTTCTCCCATGAAAATGGCTTTGTACCCAAAGTAATCTAAAGATTCGATATAATCCCTGTCAAATTACCAACAGCATTTTTCATAGAATTAGAACAAAAATTTTTACAATTTGTGTGGAAACATGAAAATGGCTTTGTACCCAAAGTAATCTACAGATTCGATATAATCCCTGTCAAATTACCAACAGCATTTTTCATAGAATTAGAACAAAAATTTTTACAATTTGTGTGGAAACATGAAAAGCCCTCAATAGTCAAAGCAACCTTGAGAAAGACAAATGGAGCTGGAAAAATCAGGCTTTCTTACTTCAAACTATACTGCAAAGCTACAATTATCAAGACAGTATGGAACTGGTACAAAAACAGAAATGCAGATCAATGGAATAGAATAGAAAGTCAAGAGATAAACCCACTCATCTGTGGCCACCTAACTGAAGACAAAGGAGGCAAGAATATATAATGGAGAAAAGATAGTCTTTTCGGTAAGTGGTGTTGGGAAAAATGGACAGTTACAGGGAAAAGAATGAAATTAGAACACTCCCTAAACCATATACAAAAATAAACTCAAAATGGATTAAAGACCTAAATGTAAGGCTGAACACTAGAAGACTATTGGAGGAAAAGAATGGCAGAACATTCTGTGACATAAATCAAAGCAAGATCTTTTTTGACCCACCTCCTAGAATACAAAAAAGATCTTCATGACCCAGATAATCATGATGGTGTGATTAGTCACCTAGAGCCAGACATCCTGGAATGTGAAGTCAAGTGGGCCTTACAAAGCATCACTATGAACAAAGCTAGTGGAGGTGATACAATTCCAGTTGAGCTATTTCCAATCCTAAAAGATGATGCTGTGAAAGTGCTGCACTCAATATGCCAGCCAATTTGGAAAACTCAGCAGTGGCCACAGGACTGGAAAAGGTCAGTTTTCATTCCAATCCCAAAGAAAAGCAATGCCAAAGAATGCTCAAACTACCACGCAATTGTACTCATCTCACATGCTAGTAAAATAATGCTCAAAATTCTTCAAGCTAGGCTTAAGCAAGAAGTGAACTGTGAACTTCCAGATGTTCAAGCTGGTTTTAGAAAAGGCAGAGGAACCAGAGATCAAATTGCCAACATCCACTGGATCATCAAAAAGCAAGAGAGTTCCAGAAAAACATCTATTTCTGCTTTATTGACTATGCCAAAGCCTTTGACTGTGTAGATCACAATAAACTGTGGAAAATTTTGAAAGAGATGGGAATCCCAGACCACTGACCTACCTCTTGAGAAACCTGTATGCAGGTCAGGAAGCAACAGTTAGAACTGGACATGGACCAACAGACTGGTTCCAAATAGGAAAAGGAGTACGTCAAGGCTGTATATTGTCACCCTGCTTATTTAACTTATATGCAGAATACATCATGAGAAATGCTGGGCTGGAGGAAGCACAAGCTGGAATCAAGATTGCTGGGAGAAATATCAATAATCTCAGGTATGCAGATGACACCACCCTTATGGCAGAAAGTGAAGAGGAACTAAAAAGCCTCTTGATGAAAGTGAAAGAAGAGAATGAGAAAGTTGGCTTAAAGCTCAACATTCAAAAAATGAAGATCATGGCATCTGGTCCCATCACTTCATGGCGAATAGATGGGGGAAATGGTGGAAACAGTGTCAGACTTTATTTTTTTGGGGCTCCAAAATCACTGCAGATGGTGACTGCAGCCATGAAATTAAAAGATGCTTACTCCTTGGAAGGAAAGTTATGAGCAACCTAGACAGCATATTAAAAAGCAGAGACATTACTTTGCCAACAAAGATCCATCTAGTCAAGGCTATGGTTTTTCCAGTGGTTATGTATGGATGTGAGAGTTGGAGTATAAAGAAAGCTGAGGTCTGAAGAATCGATGCTTTTGAACTGTGGTGTTTGAGAAGTCTCTTGAGAGTCTCTTGGACTGCAAGGAGATCCAACCAGTTCATTGGAAGGGTATTCATTAGAAGGGCTGATGTTGCAGCTGAAACTCCAATACTTTGGCCACCTGATGCAAAGAGCTGATTCATCTGAAAAGACCCTGATGCTGGGAAAGATTGAGGGCAGGAGAAGAAGGGGACAACAGAAGATGAGATGGTTGAATGGCATTACTGGCTCAATGGACATGGGTTTATGTGGACTCCAGGAGTTGGTGATGGACAGGGAGGACTGGCATGCTGCAGTTCATGGGGTCACAAAGAGTCAGACATGACTGAGCGACTGAACTGAACTGAGCTAGAGTAATTAAAATAAAAACAAAAACAAATGGGACCTAATCAAACTTAAAATCTTTTGCACAGCAAAGTAAGTGATAAACAAGACTGATGCAAAACTGACAAAGGATTAATCTACAGAATATATAAGCAACTTACATAGCTCAATGAAAGAAAAGAAGAACACGAACAATCCAATCAAAAAATGGGCCAAAGACCTAAATAGATATTTCTCCAAAGAAGACATACAGATTGCCAACAAAAACATGAAAAGATGCTCAACATCACAATTATTAGAGAAATGCAAATCAAAACTACAGTGAGGTTTCACCTCACATTGGTCTAAATGGCTATCATTAAAAAAAGAAATCTGCAAACAATAAATATTGGAGAGGGTGTGGAGAAAAGGGAAACCTCACACACGGTTGATGAGGTATAAACTGATACAGCTACCATGGAGAACTTTAAAATCTAAAAATAGTGTAAATTGAAACAGCCACAATGGGCGTGCCTTAAAAACGAAAATTACAACTATCATATAACTCAGCAATCCCACTACTGGGGATATATCCTGAGAAAACCATAGTTTCCTGTACCCCAATATTCATTGTAGCACTATTTACAATAGCCAGGATGTGGAAACAACCTAAATGTCCAATGACAGATGAATGGATAAAGAAGATTTGGTGCATATATACAATGGAATATTACTCAGCCACCAAAAGGAATGAAACTGGGTCAGTTTTAGAGATGTGAATTGACCTAGATAATCATGCATAGTGAAGTAAGTTAGAAAGAGAAAAACAAGTATTGTCCATTAATGCATATATGTTGAATCTATAAAAATGGTACAGATGAATCTATTTGTAAAGTAGAAATAGAGACACAGATGTAGAGAACATGCATATCAACACCCAGTTGGGAAAGGGAAGGATGGGGTGAATTGGGAGATTGGGATTGACATACATACACTATCAGATGGTAAAGCGTCTGCCTGCAGTGCAGGAGACCCGGGTTCGATCCCTGGGTTGGGAAGATCCCCTGGAGAAGGAAATGGCAACCCACTCCAGTACTCTTGTCTGGAAAATTCCATGGGCTGAGGAGTCTGGTAGGCTACAGTCCATGGGATCACAAAGAGTCAGACACGACTGAGCGACTTCCTCCTCCTCACATATATAAAGATAGCTAATGAGAAACTACTGTATAGCACAGAGAACTCTACTCAATGCTCTGTGGTGACCTAAATGGGGAGGAAATTAAAAAAACAAAGGAGGGGCTTCCCTGGTGGCTTGGTGGGTTTGATCCCTGGTATGGGAGAATCCCACACGTCATGGAACAAATAATTTGTGTCTCTCTTCACACCCCAATGCCAGGACCCAGATCTGGGGTGGGAGACAGACTCTCCTGGTGAAAAGGTCACCATTGCCCAGTTTTTAGGCATGCTGCCTGGGTACAACTGGGCTTCTGCAGGCCTCTTCTCCACCATGGGCACAGCATACTCTGGAACCTATGAAACCCCACCCTGGGGTGCTGCCTGCCCACTTCTCCAAGGGAGCCTCCACCCCACTGTTGGGCTTGCAGATGGCTCCTGGGCAGTCTGTGCTGACCAAGCCAGCCTAGCTGAATGCTGCCTGCTCCTCTCCATCCAGCTCTGGGCCCTGGTGGCTTCTACCCCTGCCTCTACTACATGACTGAGCTTTACATGTTCCACTAACCCAGGCAAGCAGTGGGTGGATGCGCCAGCCTTAGGCTGCCTCCAAGGGTAGAACCTGATAGCCTGATATCACTAACCTGATAGCCTGACCTTGGCAGGCTTGCCATGCTTGCCCCAGAGGAAGAAATTCTAACCTTGAAAGAAAGAAAAAGAGGAAGGAAGGAAGAAGGAGAAGGAATGGAGAAGGTATTTGACAAGATCTACACCCAATGTTGATAAAAACTTTCAGTAAGTTAATATTAAAGAGGAATGACCTCAACTTGAGAAAAAATACTGGTGCACTACAAAAAGCTACAGCTAACATTCTACTTAATTGTAAAGGAGGTTATACTTTCCATCTAAGATGAGAACAAGGCAAGAATGTCTGCTCTTACCGCTCTTATTTAACATACTTCTAGAAGTGCTTTATTTATAATAGCTCAAAATTGGTGACAACTGAAATAGGGCAATGGTTGAACAGTGGTATTTCATTCTGTGGAATACTGTGCAGCAATAAAAAGGGGGGAAAGCTATTAATGTGACAACTTAGATGAATTTAAGGCTATTAAGGCTGAATGAAAAAGAAGTCTTAAAATGTTCCATACTGTATGATTCCATTTATGTAACATTTTTGTAATCACAAACTATAGAGATGGAAAACAGGTTTCTGGTTTTCAGAGATTGAAGAGGGGATTGGAGGTAGAAGGGAAATAGATGTGGCTATAAAAGGGCAGCATAAAGAATCCTATGTTGATAGAAATGTATCTTCACTGTCAGTGCCAATATCCTGGTTGTGACAGTATACTGTTGCTTTATGGTACCACTGGGGAAAACTGGGTGAAGGTTATAGGGAGTCTCTGTATATTTTTAGTAGGACATGTGAATCTATTAAGATAAAAGTTTAATTAAAAATAATAAAAAATAATGCTATGAAAAAAATGGGCATTATCATATACTTTTGGATGAAAGATTGGTTCAACATTTTAAAGGAATGTTGCATATTTTAAAAAATTGCATATCTTAAATAAGAATTCTACTTTTAGGACTTTATCTTAAGAAATTCCTTCATAAAATGCTTATTTTAGCATTTAATGCACATAATGGTATAAATTATATATATATATATATACATATATATATATATATACTTATTCCTGGCATTGCTTTCCTTTTTCATTAGATATGTTTCTATTTATGAAATAAGCAATAAATATCCACATACGATTTTAACATTAGAAGAGACATATTTTTAGGTGTACAATGTCATTTAATAATCAAACAGCCAATCAAGACTGTGTCCTTTTGAAAGCCTATGAAAGTGAAAGTGAAGTCACTCAGTCGTTTCTGACTCTTTGCAACCCCATGGACTGAAAATCCATGGGATTTTCTTTTTGTTTCTATTTTCTTTTTTTTTTTTAATTTTAATTTTTACTTTATTTTACTTTACAATACTGTATTGGTTTTGCCATATATTGACATGAATCTGCCACGGGTCTACATGAGTTCCCAATCATGAACCCCCCTCCCACCTCCCATCCCATATCATCTCTCTGGGTCATCCCCGTGCACCAGGCCCAAGCATCCTGTATCCTGTATCGAACATAGACTGGCAATTCATTTCTTACATGATAGTATACATGTTTCAATGCCATTCTCCCAAATCATCCCACCCTCTCCCTCTCCCTCAGAGTCCAAAAGTCCATTCTACACATCTGTGTCTCTTTTAAGCGATCTTGAGAAAGAAGAATGGAACTGGAGGAATCAACTTGCCTGAATTCAGGCTCTACTACAAAGCCACAGTCATCAAAACAGTATGGTACTGGCACAAAGACAGAAATATAGATCAATGGAACAAAATAGAAAGCCCAGAGAGAAATCCACACCCCATATGGACACCGTATCTTTGACAAAGGAGGCAAGAATATACAATGGAGTAAAGACAATCTCTTTAACAAGTGGTACTGGGAAAGCTGGTCAACTACTTGTAAAAGAATGAAACTAGGTCACTTTCTAACACCACACACAAAAATAAACTCAAAATGGATTAAAGATCTAAACATAAGACCAGAAACTATAGAACTCCTAGAGGAGAACATAGGCAAAACACTCTCTGACATGGGATTTTCAAGGCAAGAGTCCTGGAGTGGGTTGCCATTGCCTTCTCCAGGGGATCTTCCTGACCCAGGGATCAAACACGGGAATCCTGAGTTGTGGGCAGATGCTTTTACCGTCTGAGCCACCAGGGAAGTCCCTTGAAAGCCTATAAAGTAGGAATAAACTCCTACCACTCCTTCAGCAGGTGTCCTTTAAGGGCTGCACTACACAGTTCAATCTCGAATGGCTTGCGTTGCATTCAGCATGTGTTTACACACTACTACATTTTCTTCAGTGTGAGTCTTGTATATACTCAGGGAGAGTTTGTGATATTGAAGGCAGGGCCATAGAGAGAGTTTCTTTTTTTGTCTCTCCATTGATGGGAGATGAAGTCTTCAGCTGAAAACAAGCCTTAGTTCAGTTCAGTTCAGTTGCTCAGTTGTGTCCGACTCTTTGCGACCCCATGAATTGCAGCATGCCTGGCCTCCCTGTCCATCATCAACTCCCGGAGTTCACTCAAACTCACATCCATCGAGTCAGTGATGCCATCCAGCCATCTCATCCTCTGTCGTCCCCTTCTCCTTCTGCCTGCAATCCCTCCCAGCATCAGAGTCTTTTCCAATGAGTCAACTCTTCGCATGAGGTGGCCAATCAGCTTTAGCATCATTCCTTCCAAAGAACACCCAGGACTGATTTCCTTCAGAATGGACTGGTTGGATCTCCTTGCAGTCCAAGGGACTTTCAAGAGTCTTCTCCAACACCACAGTTCAAAAGCATCAATTCTTCGGCGCTCAGCCTTCTTCACAGTCCAACTCTCACATCCATATATGACTACTGAAAAACCATAGCCTTGACTAGATGGACCTTTGTTGGCAAAGTAATGTCTCTGCTTTTGAATATGCTATCTAGGTTGGTCATAACTTTCCTTCCAAGGAGTAAGCCTGAAGGAGTTCACTATCTGGTTTAACATCATCTTTCAAATTAGCATGCAATAGCAGCTCACCAAGAACAGTGTTCTTTTCAATTGCCTAATAATGAAAGTAAGAGAGGAGAATCGCAAAAAGCCCCCAAATTAATAAAGGTTAATATGGAATTCTTGCACCCCTAAACTGAAAGCCATTTTTCTCTGGAAGTGTAATGACATGGCTTAAACCAGCTAGCATCTCATTACTAACATGTTTTTTATTTAAAGATAAAACACTTTTGTCAGCAGCCACGTCTATGCTGCATCTTCTATTCATGTTGAGCTTACTTGGCTGCTGTTCAAGTGGGAACTGGACTCTGTCGATAACTTGTCTGACCCTGAAACTGTAAAAATTCAACTCTTTTACTGTTGGTTTGACCCCTCATTAAAGCTTTTGGCTCCTGCCTGCTTCTGGTTATGTTAACCATGGGGTGGGTTTTTCTATGCAGTTATAGGATCAAGACCAAAGTTTTGAAATCTGATCAACATTCATAGTCTTGTTTATGATCTCTTACCGCAAATGATCTGTTAGGCTGTCTCTTACTAATCATCGCTTATAAAGGAGGAGGGAGGCACTTTGCCTTATCTTTTGTTCATAGAAAGATTCTCCTTCATTTAACCTTACTGGAGGGGACTATAATAATTATTTCTTTTGCCGATGGGTGGCCATTGTTTTCTTTGCTCTCTCATTCAGGTGGATGGGAGGCATTTACAGTGTGAGCACTCCATTTTTCTTGTGGTTGAGGAGTTGAGGATTGGGGTGTGGGAGAGGTAAAGCTAAGGAGGCAAAAGTTACCTCCAGGATGAGATTCCAAAATAAGCTGAAAGGGTTCCATCCTAGCAACCCTCAAAAAATACATAGAAACACATCTGTCCCTTATTTTTTCAGCTTGCTTTATAGTGAGTCATTCAAGTTCTTAAAACCATACAATTACACATGCTAACAGCAGGGGAAAAGAGTAGATAATAAACCTGGCAGGGGTAATTTAACCAAACCATGCGTATCAGTGGTTTATACCAATAAGCGAGATTTAAAAATTTTTTTCAAGACATATATACAATTCCCTCCATATATATATATATATATATATATATATATATATACACACCTCTCTCTAAATATATATTTATGTATAAATATATACATACATACATGTATATATAAAAATAAAATAGAATTATACAAACATGTATAAACACAAATACACATTTGTATGTATACACACATATATGGACATATATGTATCACATAAAATATCTCTGATATGTTCAGAGGAGATAGTATATGGGATATTCTATTGGAGAAATGCAGGGTAAAATAAATGTGGTTATACGGTTAAAACAACAAACAAAATTCACTCCTGTATGCTAAATTATCATACTCCTGCAATTTGGCAAAGAAATGTCCCTTCCTAGGAAATTATAATGAAATAAACAATAGTTTAAGCACTAAAAAACAACTAAGTGCATACAGATCATTGATTTCTTTAAGGAAATGAGTAGGGCACACAAGCTTCCTATGCACACATAATTTGTGCTAACACTATTGTATTTGTTAAACTCCCACTGTGGGTGTGTATATATACACAAATATACACATACATATATGTGATTGTTTATACATATAGGTATGTATATTTACATACACTTAATGTTGTTCTAAAATCACTTTAAAAATCTGGAGAGTAATACCTCATGGAATGTTATTAATATGCTGTAAACAAATGAAGAACTAGAACTAGTTATAGATATGACATTGCTCAAGGAAAGAAATCTAACACATCTCTGGGTCCCAGGTCATCTCTTCAAAATATTCAATATAACTTTATAGATGTTAATAGTAGTGCCTTAGAAGTTCAGGGAAAGACTCTAATTACTTAAAGTTATCCATGAGAGTGAACCTTCAGTGCAGTTCAGTTCAGTCGCTCAGTCGTGTCCGACTCTTTGCGACCCCATGAATCGCAGCACGCCAGGCCTCCCTGTCCATCACCAACTCCCGGAGTTCACTCAGACTCACGTCCATCTAGTCGGTGATGCCATCCAGCCATTTCATCCTCTGTCATCCCCTTCTCCTCCTGGCCTCAATCCCTCCCATCATCAGAGTCGTTTCCAATGAGTCAACTCTTCGCATGAGGTGGCCAAAGTACTGGAGTTTCAGCTTCATCATCATTCCTTCCAAAGAAATCCCAGGGCTGATCTCCTTCAGAATGGACTATTTGGATCTCCTTGCAGTCGAAGGGACTCTCAAGAGTCTTTTCCAACACCACAGTTCAAAAGCATCAATTCTTTGGCGCTCAGCCTTCTTCTCAGTCCAACTCTCACATCCATACATGACCACAGGAAAAACCATAGTCTTGACTAGATGGACCTTAGTCGGCAAAGTAATGTCTCTGCTTTGAATGTGCTATCTAGGTTGGTCATAACTTTTCTTCCAAGGAGTAAGCACTTTTAATTTCATGGCTGCAATCACCATCTGCAGTGATTAGACTTTAACATCTATTCTTACAAAACAATTCTAAGTATGAATAGTTTTTGCTTAAATCATTATTTACCACGGAATGAGAAAGTAAAATTCTTGATGTTTTCAATGCTTATAATTATTTTAGCCTTTTATAGATGTTTATTTAGAAGGTATATTTTTGAGAATAGCTGATAAAATGTTACAAAGACCTATATTTACTCCCTGAAATTTGCTTTACCTCTACTTACTAGCTCTTCAGATCTTTAGCTTTCCTATCTCAGCTTCTTGTCCAGAGTAATAAAAGGTAGTGCTAAATGTGTTTCTTACCTGGGATTATTTTCGGTATTGTTAACAGGCTCAAAGGAGATATCTATATCTCTATATCTATGTCTCACATACATATGTACACACCATTCTTATTTTCAGTAATCCTAAGGATAATTTAATTCAGGTCCTGAGGTTGCCATTTGTCTATAATGTATAACCATTTATTATATATATTTATTATATGTTGTACTATATATTGTCATGATGTAATTAATAGCTTTTATGCATTTGACTGCATATGATATTGGTTCTAAGAGTATTTCAAGGTACATTTTTTTTGGAGCTGAATATGAAAGCCATCTGAATTTCAGTAGCGTACTTCAAATTAGAAGCGGTTTTACTCATTTTCCCAATTAAGAGTAGTTTGAATGTTATGTGTGTATGTGTTCTGAGAAAAGAATTTATGCATGAATCTGAATTCAGGGCACATTAAAAATATATCTACCCTAGAGCTTTTTTACCTTAAATGTATTTCTCTTTGTACATATGGCATCATTTCAAAAACTTCTTTATGTAGTGCATTTAAGTGGTAGTTTTCCTTTGAAACAAAAAATGAGTAAAATTTGTTTTGTTCATGCTTAATATACTTATAATTGAAATTTAGAGATTATTTTAAAAAATGTTTCCTATAAGAATTTTCATGTCATAAAAATTTAGGAGTGTCAAATGATACATACTTTTTATTATTGTGAATTCCTTATTATTGATGAATGAAGGAGAGTTACAAACTGAACTCCTTTGAGTAATTTGTTAGTCACCCTCCATTTTACCCAGAGCCCAGTAAAAGTCTATCTGGAGACTTCCCTGTTGAACACGTAGCTAGGACTTCACACTCTCATTGCAGGGGGCCCAGGTTTGATCCCTGGTTGAGGAGCTAGATCCCACATTCCACAACTTATTAAAAACAAAAAAAAGATGCTGCAACTAAGACTTGGCACAGCCAAAATAAATAAATATTAAGATGTACTGGACTTGTAAGTTTTTTATTTTGTAGTATATGATATCTTGGTGTATTTGGGTCAAGTAACTAACTTAACTGGATTGCTGAGTTAACATCACACTTGCATCAAATGGTTTATAAATCCAAAGCAATAGTCATGTGTGTAGCAAATAACCAGAGGATGTCAATGGCATCCAACAATAAGCATTTATTCACATACTCATGGGTCAGCTGGGGTGGATCTTCTTTAGTCTTGGATCTATGAGACAGCTGGGATAGCTTTGCTTCATGTATCTAATTTGGGAACTCAGAAACTGTTAATACTGGGGCAAGTTTTTCTCAGGGTAGAGGCTGAAAGGGAGCTAAGAGAACCCACGCTTCCTAAGGACTGGAGCATTGTCACTTCTACCCATATTCCCAGGTCATATAGCTAGTTTCAATGGAATGGGAAAAATAATTTGCCTAATAGTAGGTAGGACCAAATGTTTGCTAAATTATAATCTGCTACAGATTGTACATGGGCTTCCCAGGTGGCGCTAGTGGTAAAGAATCCTCTTGGCAATTCAGCAAACTCAAAAGACCTGGGTTCAATCCCTGGTTTGGAAAGATCCCCTGAAGTAGGAAATGGCAACCCACTCCAGTAATCTTGCCTTGAAAATTCCATGGACAGAGGAACCTGGCAGGCTACAGTCTGCAAAGGAGCCTGGCAATCGTGTCTGAAAGAGTCAGACACTACTGAGCAACTGAGCACAATAGCACAAAATACTGCAGTTTGTAAGTAATTTTGTATTTCTTCATCATAATTTGATAATTTTACACTTTTTTCTATCCACTGAATTTTCATTAGGACTAGAACCCCTGGCTCTTCATAAATGGTTTGTCTTCAACATAGTGATCTTGGGTTTCAGATTCATGAAAGAGTATGTGTCCTTTCTTCATGGAATTCTTGGCCAGAATACCGTGTGTCTGATGCTATTTGTCACCTGCTCATGGTCTTGCTCTTAATATGTACATCTGACAAACTATTTCACAAACATCACACCCAACATCTATGGATTCATTTTAATATTTACGTTTACATCTTTACAAAATATGATTTTGATTTGAAATGACTTGCATAGGAAAATTACTTAATCTTGTCTTAGGTGTATTTTTCTATTGCTAAATAACAATTACTGCAAATTTTGCTATACAAAATAATATACATTTATTTCCTTTCAGTTTCCATGGGTTAGGAGTCCAGGCACATCATAGCTGGGTCTTCTTCTTAGATGTGATGCCTACAAATAAGGCATCAGCCAGACAGATCCTTTCAGAAGCTTGGCATTCTCTTCTGATTTCATGTAGTGTTTGCAACATTGTTTCTTGCAGTTATTGACTGAGATCCCTAGCTCTCAGGGGGCTACTCTGAGCTCCCAGAGACACCTGAAGTCCCTCCTCACAATCTCATCACAGGCCTCCTCACAACATGGCAACTTACTTCAAAACAAGCAGAAGAATCTCTTGCTTCAGTCTGCTGACCTGGAGGTTTATATAATGCAATGTAATCACAGAAGTTATCACCTATCACCTTTGCCATGTTGTTTAGTCGCTAAGTCATGTCTAACTCTTTGTGACCCCATGGACTGCAGCATGCCAGGCTGCCCTGTCTTTCACTAGCTCCTGAAGTTTGTTCAAATTCATGTCCATTAAGTCAGTGATGCCATCCAACCATCTCATTCTTGGCCACCCTAGTCTCCTCTTGCCCTCAATCTTTCCCAGCATCAGGGTCTTTTCTAGTGAGTCATCTCTTTGCATCAGGTGGCCAAAGTATTGGAGCTTCAGCTTCAGCATTAGTCCTTCCAATGAGTATTTCAGGTTGATTTCCTTTAAGATCGACTGGTTTGATCTCCTTGCAGTTCAAGGGCTCTCAAGTGTCTTATCCAGCACCACAGTTGCCATATACTGTAACCTCATTAAAGGAGAGATTATTTCACCACTTTTGCCATATTCTTTTAGATAGAAGAAATCAGCAAGTCCCTTTCCCAGTCAAAGAGTGAAGCTTATACAAAGGTTTGAGTCATTTAGAGAGGTCATGTTAGAATTCTTCCTGCTAAGTTGCTTCATTCATGTCTGACTCTTTGTAACACTACGGACTGTAGCCTACCAGGCTCTTCTGTCCATGGGATTCTCCAGGCGAGAATATTGGAGTGGGTTGCCATTTCCTATTCCAGGGAATCTTCACAACCCAGGGATTGAACCCATGTCCCCTGTGTCTCCTGAATTGGCAGGTGGTTTCTTTATGACTAGTGCCACCTGGGAAGCCCAGAGATTCTGCCTACCACACATCATAATCTACCAAAGGCCACAGATCTAGCACTTGGAAGAATCATATTTATCTTGAGAAATTCCAGTTCCTCTAACTAGTATCCAGCACCGAGGCATTGAAAACAGTAGGTGATTAGTGGCTCCAAAGCTAATCTAATCTTCCTAAGGACTAACTCCCAGAATCTTAATCTGAACCGAAGAAATATTATCAATGGTGGAATGGGCATAGAAGTGGGTAGATTCTTCTTCAAAAAATAGGAAAAAGAGAATAAAACAGCTAACAGTAACACCTAGGTTTTAAAATCATGCCTAGCTTGTGTTTGACAATCCTTCTGATAGCCCAAATACTATAAATTTAGTTGACGATAACAGAACAGATGGAAAAAACATATGGCTTGTAGGTAGTGTGTGGTGGTTGATATTTGCGGTACATTAGGGGAATTTATTTTGTCTCTTTCCTTGTGTAACTTTATGATACTTTATCAAGTAAATTTTATAAAGGCTTTTTGACTTATCTATGTTATAGCTATTAAACTCTCTTTGTGACTTGAACATTACATTAAAAAAAAGATTAGTTTTATAATTATTTCACAGCAGGCATTTAGATACACTGGCAGGAAGACTGTTTCATTCAGGAAAGCATATATGTAGCCCCTTGGTATCATGTAGAATCCTTTGATAGAAATTATACAGGTAAAAGAGGTGAAAGTTTGAGGAGATTAATTCATTGAAGAACTATTGATGAAGGTCAGATTAACCAACATTCAGGTTAGATGTTATCTAAAATACCATTAAAACCCAATAGATCTTCATTTAATGCTGATTGCCATAGCTTCACGTTTTCTAAAGAAAACTTATTCAACAAAGCAGGGGGTACTGACAACGCTGCTTTTTGATGTTGTAAATAGTAAGAAAATTTTAATGTATAGAAAGTGGCATAAACACACTTGTTGAAATATGACCCTCAATTTGATTTCTGGGGCTAGACAGCAGCCCTGGAAGCCCTGTATCTCTTTGAGAGTTATCTGAATTGAAATGCAACTTTCTGATACTTGCCTATTAGTAATATTGTTATTTAAAAATAATCTAAGAATTTATATTTTTTAAAGACTTTTCAAAGGACAATATGAGAAGAGAAAACTTTTCTTTAGAGGGAGTAGGGATAAAGGTAGACTTGGGCAATCTAATATAAATGAGCGTGCGTGAGAATTCCTACTGATTTTGACTATTTAACACTAATGAGGCCATATTAAAAATAAAAATTGAACTCTTGGCAATCGTTCTTCTCTAGGATTCATTCAGTTTCTTGACATGGCTCTTTCCTTTGCCTTATCTCTTACATCAATATATTGACAGTGTATTCTTGGTTATCTTAGTAAATGAAGCACTTTCTGCTCACCTCATCTATATTCCTTTTCCTTAAGTAGATGAATTTATGGATCCTCCTTGTTGAACACTCTGATACACAGGCACACAAGCCACTGGAATAGAATGAAAACAGATGTTTTAGACTATCTCATTCTCTAATAAAATATCCATTTATTGCGTGTATATATCTTGCCCCCCAAAATAAACATGTGAAATAATGTATTTAGGCACATGTTAAACTTTTGTATATATAAAAATATGTTCAGGTTTAACTAGTCAGCAGTATTCATTTGGAAATATTATTAAAAGAAGCAAATACATTTTCATCTTCTTTAAATTCCAAAATTTTACAATAGCATATTTAATCATATTCACAAGTAAGTGGAAAGACCCACTGGAAAAGACCCTGGTGATGGGAAAGACTGAGGGCAGGAGGAGAAGGGGATAACAGAGGATGAAATAGTTGGATAGCATCACTTGCTCTATGAACATAAGTTGAGCAAACTCCTGGAGGTACTGAAGGGCAAGGAATCCTGGTGTGCTGTAGTCCATGGGATTGCAAAGAGTCGGAAAGGACTTAGCAATTAAACAACAATGGTAAGACAAGGTTTCTTTTTTAATCAAAAAAAAAATGGCACAAAACTTAAGTAGAGTAACTTGAGAATCATAAAGTACATTTTGGCTCAAAAGTCAACATTAGTCTCTATTTTGTGAATATTAACATCCTCCCAAGATTTTCTCTTAAGAAATTTTATGTTTTAACATGCCTTAATGAATTTCATTGTGGCTTCAAACCAAGGTAAATGAATAATGTATTGTTTTGAAAAGATTGCATAATCTTGCTATTCCAGTGTTTACTTCTTGTTTTCCAAGATATTCTTTACCTTTAGTTTGATCTAGTTTCCTTTTTGTTTTCCATTTCTTCCTATTCAGCAAAGAGAAATGGGTTAAATAATTTTCTAGTCACTCCCAGGCTTATGAAAATATGTCTTAAATCCAGTTTCTTTATTTCCTTAATCCATTCATAAAATAGGTTCATTATAAGTAACAGTCCAAATGGATCAAATAAATGAATACTAGTTACCTCGTTGATTGATATATACAGTGATCCTCACACAGCCTTGTTGAGAGGAGTGCCTAAGTTTACTTATTCATGAAGTTTTCATCATTTTAAGCTTTTTTTTTTTTTTTTCTGGGAAACATAATGCTACCAAGTATCCTTATTTGCTGAGCTCAGCCACTTCCTTCCTGGTCTGATCCATTGTTGCCAAAACCAAATCTCTTTCCTACAACAAACTGAAATTTCTGTCAGTGCAATGACAGCATACTGTGCCACTCTACTTGTCTTAAAATATAAACTACAAAGGATGGATGACCAAAGGTTTCTACTTTGTGCTAAGATCATTTGAAATGAATCCTTTTTCTCTGTACTTGTGTCACAAGGATGGTAAAATTAGATTCATTCATTTAAAACTGTTTCTGATATTTGGAGATTGTTTTTTTTATTTTTTAATTTATATTTCTGGATACATCATTTGTATGATTCCAAAGTCAAGATTCTGTAACAAAGTATATTCTTAAAAGTCACACTTTTCAGAAAAATCCCTGCCATACCTTACACTCCAGAGGTTACAATTTTTATTAGTTTTTGGCTATGCTGCCAGTTTCTTCTTTTCCTTTGCAAATGTAATTAAATATGTGTGTATACATATCTTTTTATCTATTTCTACTGATACATGTGTGTGTATATGCATGTGTGCTCAGTCACTTAAGTCATGTCCAACTCTTTGTGACTCTATGGCTTGCAGCCCACCAGGCTTCTCTGTCCATGGGATTTTCCAGGCAAGAATATTGGAGTGGGTTTCCATGACCTTCTCTAGGGGATCTTCCCCACACAGGGGTAGAAAGCACATTTCCTGCATTACAGTCAGATTCTTTACCCACTGAGCCACCTGGGAAGCCTGTGTATATGTATACACATGTACACAGATTTTATGCATATGTTTAATGTATATGTGTGTGTATGTGTGTGTATATATGTATATATACCCATTATTTCTGTATCTTGGCCTTTTTCACTTTGCTGCTGCGGCTGCTGCTGCTAAGTCGCTTCAGTCGTGTCTGACTCTGTGCGACCCCATAGACGGCAGCCCACCAGACTCCCCCGTCCCTGGGATTCTCTAGGCAAGAACACTGGAGTGGGTTGCCATTTCCTTCTCCAATGCATGAAAGTGAAAATTCAAAGTGAAGTCGCTCAGTTGTGTCCAACTCTTTGCGACCCCATGGACTGCAGCCTACCAGTCTCCTCTGTCCATGGGATTTTCCAGGCAAGAGTACTTTGTAGTGTAGCCTAAAAATCACCAATATTAATATATGGCTTTTAATTATTCCTTTTGGCTATATAATATTCCATTGCATAATATGCTATAGTTTATTAAACTTGAGTCTATCAATGGATAATAAGGTAGTTTCCAATATTTTGCTATCATAAATAATATTAAAATAAATACTGTAAACACTATAGCTCTGTTTATTTTTAAAGTCCACAAACTCTAGAATACTTTCCCCTGAGTAAATCCATGGATATTTTTAAAATTTATTTTTTAATTGGTGGATTATTGTGTTACAATATTGTGTAGGTTTCTGCCATATATCAACATGAATCAGCCATAGGTATATATATATCCCCTCCCTCTTGAGGCTTCTCCCACTTCCCATCCCATCCCACCGCTTTAAGTTGTCACAGAGCACCAGATTTGAGTTCCCTGCATCATACAGCAAATATCCACTGGCTATCTATTTTACACATGGTAAGGTATGTGTTTCAATGCTACTCACTCAGTTAGTCCCACCTTCTCCTTCCCTTCCATGCCCACAAGTCTTTTCTTAAGTCTGTTCTCTATGTCTGCATCTCCATTGCTGTCCTGATAGGTTCATCATTACCATCATTCTAGATTCCATATATATGCATTAATTTAGAGTATTTGTTTTTCTCTTTCTTATGTTCTAGGTTCATCCAGTCATTAGAACTGACTGAAATGCATCCTTTTTATGGCTGAGTAATATTCCATTGTGTATATTTACTACAACTTCCTTATCCATTCATCTGTGGATAGACATCTAGGTTGCTTCCATGTCCTAACTAGTTTAAATAGTGCTGCAATGAATAGTGGGGTACATATGTCTTTTTCAATTATTGTTTTCTCAGGGTATATGTCCAGTAGCAGGATTGCTGGGTGATATGGTAGTCTTATACCTAGTATTTTTTTGAAAACAAATTGCTATTCTATTCTCCATAGTGGCTGTATCAATTTGAATTCCAACCAACAGTGCAAGAGGGTCCCCTTAGCTCCACACCCTCTCCAGCATTTATTGTTTGTAGATGTTTGATGATGGCCATTCAGACTGGTGTGAGGTTATACCTCATTGTAGTTGTAATTTGCATTTCTCTAATAATGAGTGATGTTGAGCATTTTTTCATGTATTTACTAGATATCTGTCTTCTTTGGAGAAATGTCTGTTTAGGTCTTCTGCCCGCTTTTTTATTTCAGTTCAGTTCAGTTCAGTTCAGTCGCTCAGTCTTGTCCGACTCTTTGCGACCCCATGAATCGCAGCACTCCAGGCCTCCCTGTCCATCACCAACTCCCGGAGTTCACTCAGACTCACGTCCATCGAGTCCGTGATGACATCCAGCCATCTCATTCTCTGTCGTCCCCTTCTCCTCCTGCCCCCAATCCCTCCCAGCGTCAGAGTCTTTTCCAACGAGTCAACTCTTCGCATCAGGTGGCCAAAGCACTGGAGCTTCAGCTTTAGCATCATTCCTTCCAAAGAAATCCCAGGGTTGAGCTCCTTCAGAATGGACTGGTTGGATCTCCTTGCAGTCCAAGGGACTCTCAAGAGTTGTCTCCAACACCACAGTTCAAAAGCATCAATTCTTCGGCACTCAGCCTTCTTCACAGTCCGACTCTCACATCCATACATGACTACAGCAAAAACCATAGCCTTGACTAGATGGACCTTAGTCAGCAAAATAATGTCTCTGCTTTTGAATATACTATCTAGGTTGGTCATAACTTTTCTTCCAAGGAGTAAGCGTCCTTTAATTTCATGGCTGTAGTCACCATCTGCAGTGATTTTGGAGCCCCCAAAAATAAAGTCTGACACTGTTTCTACTGTTTCCCCATCTATTTCCCATGAAGTGATGGGACCGGATGCCATGATCTTCGTTTTCTGAATGTTGAGCTTTAAGCCAACTTTTTCACTCTCCTCTTTCACTTTTATCAAGAGGCTTTTTAGCTCCTCTTCACTATCTGCCATAAGGTGTCATCTGCATATCTGAGGTTATTGATATTACTCCCAGCAATCTTGATTGCAGCTTGTGTTTCTTCCAGTCCAGCGTTTCTCATGATGTACTCTGCATATAAGTTAAATAAGCAGGGTGACAATATACAGCCTTGACGTACTCCTTTTCCTATTTGGAACCAGTCTGTTGTTCCATGTCCAGTTCTAACTGTGGCTTCCTGACCTGCAGACAGATTTCTCAAGAGGCAGGTTAGGTGGTCTGGGATTCCCATCTCTTTCAGAATTTTCCAGCTTCTTGTGATCCACACAGTCAAAGGCTTTGGCATATTCAATAAAGCAGAAAGAGATGTTTTTCTGGAACTCTCTTGCTTTTTCCATGATCCAGCAGATGTTGGCAATTTGATCTCTGGTTCCTCTGCCTTTTCTAAAACCAGCTTGAACATCAGGGAGTTCACGGTTCACGTACTGCTGAAGCCTGACTTGGAGAATTTTGAGCATTACTTTACTAGCATGTGAGATGAGTGCAATTGTGCGGTAGTTTGAGCATTCTTTGGCATTGCTTTCTTTGGAATTGAAATGAAAATTGACCTTTTCCAGTCCTGTGGCCACTGCTGAGTTTTCCAAATTTGCTGGCATATTGAGTGCAGCACTTTCACAGCATCATCTTTCAGGAATTGAAACAGCTCAACTGGAATTCCATCACCTCCACTAGCTTTGTTTGTAGTGATGCTTTCTAAGGCCCACTTGACTTCACATTCCAAGATGTCTGGCTCTAGATTAGTGATCACATCATCATGATTATCTGGGTCATGAAGATCTTTTTTGTACAGTTCTTCTGTGTATTCTTGCCACCTCTTCTTAATATCTTCTGCTTCTGTTAGGTCCAGACCATTTCTGTCCTTTTTTGAGCCCACCTTTGCATGAAATGTTCCCTTGGTATCTCTCATTTTCTTGAAGAGATCTCTAGTCTTTCCCATTCTGTTCTTTTCCTCTATTTCTTTGCATTGCTCGCTGAAGAAGGCTTTCTTATCTCTTCTTGCTATTCTTTGGAACTCTGCATTCAGATGTTTATACCTTTCCTTTTCTCCTTTGCTTTTCGCCTCTCTTCTTTTCACAGCTATTTGTAAGGCCTCCCCAGACAGCCATTTTGCTTTTTTGCATTTCTTTTCCATGGGGATGGTCTTGATCCCTGTCTCCTGTACAATGTCATGAACCTCATGCCATAGTTCATCAGGCACTCTATCTGTCAGATCTAGGCCCTTAAATCTATTTCTCACTTCCACTGTATAATCATAAGGGATTTGATTTAGGTCATACCTGAATGGTCTAGCGGTTTTCCCTACTTTCTTCAATTTGAGTCTGAATTTGGTAATAAGGAGTTCATGATCTGAGCCACAGTCAGCTCCTGGTTTTGTTTTTGTTGACTGTATAGAGCTTCTCCATCTTTGGCTGCAAAGGATATAATCAGTCTGATTTCGGTATTGACCATCTGGTGATGTCCATGTGTAGAGTCTTCTCTTGTGTTGTTGGAAGAGGGTGTTTGCTATGACCAGTGCCTTTTCTTGGCAAAACTCTATTAGTCTTTGCCCTGCTTCATTCCACATTCCAAGGCCAAAATAGCTGTTACTCCAGGTGTTTCTGGACTTCCTACTTTTGCATTCCAGTCCCCTATAATGAAAAGGACATCTTTTTTGGGTGTTAGTTCTAAAGGATCTTGTAGGTCTTCATAGAACCATTCAACTTTAGTTTCTTCAGCGTTACTGGTTGGGGCATAGACTTGGATAACTGTGATATTGAATGGTTTGCCTTGGAGATGAACAGAGATCATCCTGTCATTTTTGAGATTGCATCCAAGTACTGCATTTAGGACTCTTTTGTTGACCACGATGGCTACTCCATTTCTTCTGAGGGATTCCTGCCCGTAGTAGTAGATATAATGGTCATCTGAGTTAAATTCACCCATTCCAGTCCATTTTAGTTCGCTGATTCCTAGAATGTCGATGTTCACCCTTGCCATCTCTTGTTTGACCACTTCCAACTTGCCTTGATTCATGGACCTGACATTCCAGGTTCCTATGCAATATTGCTCTTTACAGCATTGAATCTTGCTTATATCACCAGTCACATTCACAACTGGGTATTGTTTTTGCTTTGGCTTCATCCCTTCATTCTTTCTGGAGTTATTTCTCCACTGATCTCCAGTAGCATATTGGGCACCTAATGACCTGGGGAGTTCCTCTTTTGGTATCCTTTCATTTTTGCTTTTCATACTGTTCATGGGGTTCTCAAGACAAGAATACTGAAGAGGCTTGCCATTCCCTTCTCTAGTGGACCACATTCTGCCAGACCTCTCCACCATGACCTGCCAGTCTTGGGTTGCCCTGCAGGCATGGCTTGGTTTCATTGAGTTAGACAAGGCTGTGGTCCTAGTGTGATTAGATTGACTAGTTTTCTGTGAGTATGGTTTCAGTGTGTCTGCCCTCTGATGCCCTCTTGTAACACCTACCATCTTCCTTGGGTTTCTCTTACCTTGGGCATGAGGTATCTCTTCACGGTTGCTCCAGCAAAGCACAGCCGATGCTCCTTACCTTGGATGAGGGGTATCTCCTTACCGCCCCCGTTCCTGACCTTCTAACGTGGGATAGCTCCTCTAGGCCCTCCTGTGCCCGCGCAGCCACCGCTCCTCGGGTTCTCCTCCTGACCTCCGGCATGGGTGGCTCCTCCCAGCTGCAGCCCCAGGCCTCGGGCTCTGGGTGGCTCCTCTGGGTCACTGCCCCTGGCATTGGGCACATGGTGGCTTCTCCCAGCCGCCCCTGACCTTGGTCGCGGGTTGTCTCCTCCGGGCAGCCCCTGACCTTGGACGCGGGGTAGCCCCTCTTGGCTGTTCCTGCACGTTGCAGCCTGGCACTCTAGGCTGGTGCCTGTGACCTTGGACGTGGGTATCTCCTTTCAGCTGTGCTTAGTGCACCGGCCCGCTGCTGCTGCCACCTGCACTTTTTATTAGGTTGCTTGTTTTTCAGGTATTGAGCCAGATAAGCTGCTCACATATTTTGAAGATTACTCCTTTATCAGTTGTTTCAGCTGCTATTATTTTATCCCTTTCTGATGGTTGTCTTCTCACCTTGTTTATAGTTTCCTTTGCTGTGCAAAAGCTTTTAAGTTTAATTAAGTTTCATTTGTTTATTTTTATTTCCTTACTCTTGGAGGTTGGTCATAGAGAATCTTGCTGTGATTTGTGTCAAAGTGTGTTTTGTCTATGTTTTCCTCTAAGAGTTTTATAGTTTCTGGTCTTACATTTAGGTCTTTAATTCATTTTAAGTTTATTTTTGTGTATGGTATTAGGAAGTGTTCTAATTTCATTCTTTTACATGCAGCTGTCTGCTTTTCCCAGCACCATTTATTGAAGTGATTATCTTTTCTCTGTTGTGTATTCTTTCCTCCTTGGTCAAAGATAAGGTGCCCATAGGTGTGTGGGTTTATCTCTGGGCTTTCTATCTATTTCCATTGGTCTATGTTTCTGTTTTTGTGCCAGTACCATACTCTCTTGATGACTGTAGCTTTGTAGTATAGTCTGAATTCAAGCAGGTTGATTCTTCCATCTCCATTCTTTTTTCTCAAGATTTCTTTGGCTATTCGGGGTTTTTTGTGTTTCCATACAAACTGTGATTTTTTTTTTTTCTAGTTCTTTGAAAAAGACCATTGGTAGTTTGATAGGAATTGCATTGACTCTGTTGCTTTGGGTACAGTTGTTGTTTTTACAATACTTATTCTTCCAATCCAGGATCATGCTATATCTCTCCATCTGTTTGCATCTTCTTTGATTTCTTTTCCAATATTTTGCTATTATAGATGATATTGCAATAAATACTATAAATCCTTTAGCATCGCTTATTTTTAAATTCCACAAATTCTAGGAAACTTCCTTCTGCGTAAATCCTTGGCTTTTTTAAAGAGGTAAGAGTAATTACTGATTCTTTTCATGAATATTTTGGATTATTATATTTGCATATATATTTTAAGCTATCTTGCATTTTTTGTCTTTCCTACATACCACAAGTGTCTTGAGTTCATAAATAACATCTGGTTATGTTATTTGTTTTATTTATATTGTATGTATTAGGTGTGAGATGGTGTGACTTGTGCATTCTGATATTTCTTATCTATAAGCTTTTTCTACTATTCATACTTATGAATCAATATGTCTGTTGGTGTACAGGTTCCTTTGCTTGTTAATTAAGAGAATATGAAATGCCTGCTATATGTGGGTCTGTGTATGATTTAAAACTAGAAAAAGTCCTCCATGGAGCTTATGCTTTACCTGTGATTAGCCTTGTGACTTGAAGTAAGCCAACTTAACTTTTTGAATCTCAGTGTTTTTATCTGAAAAATGGGAACTATAATCCTATTTTGATTGGTTAGTGGTATTCCTTAAAGAACCCATTGCAACAATGAATGTGAAATAACTTGCTAAAATATTGAGCTATAAAATATATAGAATAGTTATTGTTATTTTAGTACTATAAGTTCTCAAATGTTTTGCAATTATCTTCCCCAACAGACTTAGCTGTTTGAGAAACATCAGTACAGTTATTGCTTGTTTTATATTTCCTCAAAGCAGCTGGTATAGACATTGAATTTATAATACTGAGTCACTGTATTTTATACCAGGGGCCTCAAACTCTAATTCCTACAGGGGCTACATGAAGGACATGAAGTGGATCATGGTAGGAAGCGCTGAGAAATATGGCCAAGCTGGAGAGTGAATTCTAGATGTAAAGGCGTTCAAATTCGACTTTAAAAACAGTACTGTGTGATGTATACAGTTGAAAGCCACATTTAGCAGTCTTTATGCCTGTTTGTGAGCTGTGGTTTATATAAATGTTACATTAGGGAGAAAAAGCATATTTCTTTCCTCATTCATGTCCTGGATGACCATAAAGATGTGGGATATTGACAAACACAGCCAAATCATTATAATAATTATTAGTAAGCCTGAAAATAACAGTAAAAATATTTGTGATGTATACATGTGAGATTTTAGTAAAAGATATAGTAAGCTACAGGCTTACAGTTGTATGCTACGGTAGAGATGCTTTCTGTTACTTTCTGTACTACATTATATATTCCCTCTGCCTGAGGACTCATGGGCCAGATATTACTGTGCTTCTTCTCATGACATATTTTGCTTTTAACTTGTAGATACTATGTATCACACCATTGATTATATTTCTTTTTTTGCATGTTTCCTGGAATGTTCAGAGCCAAATTTGTCAGTGAGTTCTAGGAAAGCATACCAGATCTCCTGTCAAATATTGGATTCTAATTTTGTTTTTAGCTTTATCAACTCCTTCTTTGCCCTTTCTCCTGACTTATTCTTCCTTATTCCATTTTACTAAAGTGAAAATGTTAGTCACTCAGTCATGTCTGACTCCTTGCCTCCTCATTAACTGTAGCCCGTCAGGCTTCTCTGTTCATGTAGTTCTCCAGGCAAGAAAACTGCAGTGGCTTGCCATGCTTTTCTCCTGGGTATCTTCTTGACCCAGGGATTGAACCCAAATCTCCCACATTGCAGGCAGACTCCTTACCATCTGAGCCAAAATTTTGCTAAGGTGAGATGTAAATGACAGAAGTCCCAAAGTACATTTGGAGATAAGAGACTAATAGCTCCCATGTTGTTATTTACAAAGAAATCATGCATACAGCTGGTGGAACATTACTTTTTATAAACAGACTCTTAACAATGAAAAATTGTGTTTTTCTTTGTTGTTTGTTAAAAATTGTGTGTTGCTTTGCTATCTGTTTTCTGCTGCTGCTACTAAGTTGCTTCAGTCGTGTCCAACTCTGTGTGACCCCATAGATGGCAGCCCACCAGGCTCCCCCGTCCCTGGGATTCTCCGGGCAAGAACATTGGAGTGGGTTGCCATTTCCTTCTCCAATGCTTATCTGTTTAGGGTTTCTCAATTTTCTCTATATTTTTGAAAGAAAAAAAATAGTTCTTTTACAGGATTGGGATGGTCCTTATTGCTATACCTCAACTATTTCTTGTTCTTTGCCTTCAGAGACATGTTAGGATTGTATGTCTTGGTCTCTTTTTGGTAGCTTCATATGTTTAGCTCTAGTCAGTAATTTGTGAATAGAAGTGACTGAAGCATGTCATCTCTGGTCCAGAGCATTGAGTTGAATTCATGAGACCCTTGAGCACATCTTTTTTCTTAAGCATGTTGACCGGCCATGTTTGAGGTGATGGCTGATCTATCTGCCAGGGTCCCTTGAGTGGTGAGCACTATTAAGTTGGATTTAGTCACTGAGAGTTTGGAGTGATTTAGGACCAAAACATGACCTAGAAACTATCTTGAAAGATTCAAAGACAATCCATAACAAAATGAAGAGGACCATGGATTGCTTATTAATTATGCTTACTCTTTGCTGGGTAATGAAGATATAAGCAAGGATCCAAGAGTAGGTCACATAAGAACAGATTTCTGAATTTGCCATGGAATTCAAAGAATCACATCATTCAGGATAAGAAATATCATCTTTCACAAAGAAATCTCTGTTTTCATCTGAACATTTTCACTGCCTAGCTTTGCTTATATTAAAATCAAAAACAAAAACCACTCCCTGTGACAACTTGAATATCTGGCTAATACGTTTATACACTTTTCATCAGTCCTGTGTTTGTGATGCTTTCTACAACTAGAGATGAATAAGAGTCTAGAAGGAAATAATGAATGGATTTAGCTCTCATTTGCCTTGACTCTACAGGCAATTTTTACATTTTCAGAGACTCAGGGTGTTATTTGGAGAAATTACTCAGGAATAAAGACATCCCACCAGGCAAAAGAGAATTTTATGTTTTTGAGACACCTCATTCTTCAATTTTCAGTTTGCAAGTGGAATTGAGGGTGGCAAAGGGAGTTAAAATGTATAGGGGATACTGTTACTAAGACCAGGAAGCACCCTCCCCCCCACCCCCCTTAGCTCAGCAGTGAGTGAGCTCTTAAAGGAGCCAGTTTGCCCATGTGTCTTATTGTTGTTGCTAGGAAAATATTTTGGAGAAAAGCACCAAAGAGGGCGTGTATCTTTCTCCAAAAGAATGGCTTTCGTCAGGTACCTCTGTTTTTTTCTGAGGCACAGCCCTGGAGTGCTGTTTTCAAAAATGTAATATTGGAAACAGGATTCTCTTTGGATTTTAGGAAAAAAGTGCTTGTATATGTTACAAATGATGATATGAACAAATAAACTGGGATCAGGGATAGAGAATGTGTGGATGGAGACACGAGAGAGCTAGGACTCCAGAACCAAAACGTGCTCATACCTCATTAATAATCTTTAGACACTCTGACTTTTTTTCCCCCCAGTCTCATTGAGCAATAATTGACATATTATTGACATGTCATAAAGAGTATGACAGGCTGTCACCCTGTTTGTTTAACCTATATGCTGAGCACATATCATGAGAAGTGCTGGACTAGATGAGTTACAAGCTGGAATCAAGATAGGAAGAAGAAATATCAACAAACTCAGATATATGGATGATACCACTCTAATGGCAGAAAGTGAAGAGAAACTAAAGAGCCTCTTGATGAGGGTGGAGGAAAGTAAAAGAACTGGCTTAAGACTAAATATGGAAAAAACTAAGAGCATAGCATCTGGCCTCATTACTGCATGGCAAATAGAAAAGGAAATGGTGGAAATAGTGACAGATTTCCTCTTTTGGGCTCCAAAATCACTGTGGATGTGACTGCAGCCATGAAAACAGAAGACGATTGCTTCATGGCAGGAAAGCGATGACAGCCTCGACAGTGTTGAAAAGCAGAGGCATTAGTCTGCCCACAAAGGTCTGTATAGTCAAGGGTATGGTCTTCCCAGTGGTCACACATGGTTGTGAGAGCTGGACCATAAAGAAAGCAGAAAGCCAAAGAATTGATGCCTTCAAACTGTGGTGCTGGAGTAGACTCCCAAAGGTGCCTTGGACAGCAAGGAGATCAAACCAGTCAATCTGAAGGGAGATCAACCCTGAATATTCACCGGAATGACTGATGTTGAAGCTGAAGCTCCAGTATTTTGGTCATTTGATGTGCACAGATGACTCAGTGGTAATGAACATGAACTTGGGCAGACTCCAGAAGATGGTGAGGGACAGGAAGGCCCGTGTGCTGCAGTCCATGGCATCGCAAACAGTCAGACATGACTGCGCAACTGAACAACAACAACTGACATATATCATTGCGTAAGTTTAAGGTACACAGCATGATAGCTTGATTTACATATACTGTGAAATGATTGCCACAATAAATTTAGTTAACATCCATCATTTCATATAGATACACTAAAAGAAAGAAAACTTCTTATCATGAGAGAACTCTTAGGATCTCCTCTATTAACAACCTAAAAATATGGAAGACCATATGCACTTCTGTGTCATATTTGTGCAGGGGCCATGCTGATCTTTTCTGCAATTTTCATGTACATATTACCAAAGGAAGCACCACCCTGACATGTTGACAGGGTCTTTATTGTGGACTAAAACAGAAGAAAGGTAGGTGATCTAATGGAATAGATATATATATATATCTTTACTCTTTAGAAACTACATCTTCCTATATACTAAGAAGTCTTCATTCCTAATGTTGAAATTGATATCTGTATTTCTACTTGCAGTTTTAGAACATTTAACATTTCATGCAAAATCCGAAACTTTCTTTATCATGGTTTGCAAAAGAAATTAATTCATGTTCTCCATTTTTTGACACTAAATGATGTTCACTCATGATCTCTCCCTCAGTATCCAGGGGCGGCTTTTCAACATCAAACCAGGAGAAGCTCAATATCCCACCATGATTTACAGAGGCCTGACTATCTGTCCTTGCCTTCATCCCAGCTTCATCTGGTACCTTAGTCTCTCTTGTTCACAATTCTTTGGCCACTCTAATCTACTTTACTCCTTGGAGCACTTCTCACCAGCAATTTCTCACCTTCAGTTCAGTTCAGTTCAGTTGCTCAGTCATTTCTCACCTTAGGTCATTTGTAGAAGCTTTGCTTTATTCTTGGAGTGCTTTTAATCACTTTGCATGCTTAATTCAGATTCATTTTTAGGTAATACTCATTTTTCTTTATCACAGTCAGTACTTGAATTGCTATGTGTCTACTGTCTATTACTCCCACTAGAATGAATGCTTCATGAGGGCAGAGGTTTAATTATTGCTAGTTGCCCTATCCTTAATGCTTCATACAATTCCTTGGCTCAATACTAAATATCATTTGAACAAATCACTACATGAATAGATGTATAACTGCCATTTCAGTACTAAAATATTCAAAATTGTCTATTCTTAGACTACAATATAGTTGACTTTTTCTAAATTTCTTTTTGCATTTTTGGCCAGATAAACACTTAGAAATAAAGTAATATTTTCTTCACTTTTTTATTCTACAGAAAAGTGATAAAGCAATTTTATATTCAGATTGACAGCAAAAATTAATAGGAGTTTTAATAAAAGTATATTGTTAACAACCTCCAACTTTTGAAATGTAAAGCATGCTGGGCTACATGGTATTTCATTGTGATCCATAGGAGTTTAACAGTATTAAACTACCTGCAGGCATAATCCCTATTATTCTGTGAATGTAATAGAAGCATACTGAGAATTACAAGTTAAAGTTAAATGTTCTACAGAGCTCAGACAAAACCTATTCTCTAGTTCAGGAAAATTAGAATTAAATTTTTATCCTGATATATGCATCAGATGTGAGCAAAATTATATTAGCTATTTAAAAAATAATGGGGTTATATATAATGGGATAAATAATATTTGAATTATATAAATGAATGTTGAGAGGTTATAATGTTCCATTTGATAACCATAGAGAATAGTGAGAACTTTACGTAGAAATTCAACTGCTAACAGATTTAAAGCTCGTTCTTATAAATTTGCAGGTTCTAATGGCATAGATTTTAAGTCTGTATTTCACTAGATATCACACCATCCAGTTTTAACATTCCCTATATTTCTTTTAATAGACTTTTAAAATATGTGTGAATACATGTTATAGACATCATCTAAATATAACCTTTAACTGTCAATCCTAAGCAAATTGTTGCATAAGATAACATCTTTTAAAAACTCAGTTTACCTTGTTGCAAACATATTTGCACATCAAAACACCATGGTATATGGGCTTAAAAAAGTCAGTAAATTATTTCATTTTTATAAAAATATAAGCATTATTTATTATTTTAATCATTAATAAATGCATCTGGAGGGGTTTCAAATGATAGCATAAATAAGTGATATATTAACTAAAAGTAAATATATTAATCAGGCTATATGTATGTGTACATATATGTGAAAATTCTTAATATCTTCAGATATATCAGTCAGTCAGTCAGTCAGTTCAGTCGCTCAGTCGTGTCTGACTCCAACACCACAGTTCAAAAGCATCAATTCTTCGGTGCTCAGCTTTCTTCACAGTCCAACTCTCACATCCATACGTGACCACTGGAAAAACCATAGCCTTGACTAGACGGACCTTTGTTGGCCAAGTAATGTCTCTGCTTTTGAATATGCTATCTAGGTTGGTCATAACTTTTCTTCCAAGAAGTTATGATTTTGCCATATATGCAATTTTATTTTTTCCCTAATTTTTAAAATATTTTTACCGAATGAAAAATTCTTTAAATTACATAATGGTTTACCATTTTCAAAAATTTTACACATAATTTCATGTAGTCTTAAAATAACCCTTCTTTTAAATCACCTACCATATATGTCCTTCTCCCCTTCCCTCCACCTGCTGGTAACCACTAGAGTGTTCTGACAGTCTACTTCCTTCTTGCTTTATTCACCAATTTGTTGTTTTTCTTAGGTCCCATGTACAAAATAATTCACGCAGAAAAAGATTAATACTGTAGTTCAGTTCAGTCGCTTAGTTGTGTCCGAATCTTTGCGACCTCATGAATTGCAGCACACTAGGCTTTCCTGTCCATCACCATCTCCTGGAGTTCACTCAGACTCACGTCCATCGAGTCGTTGATGCCATCCAGCCATATCATCCTCTGTCGTCCCCTTCTCCTCCTGCCCCCAAACCATCCCAGCATCAGTCTTTTCCAATGAGTCATCTCTTTGCATGACGTGGCCAAAATACTGGAGTTTCAGCTTCATCATCATTCCTTCCAAAGAACACCCAGGACTGATCTCCTTTAGAATGGACTAGTTGGAACTCCTTGCAGTCCAAGGGACTCTCAAGAGTCTTCTCCAACACCACAGTTCAAAAGCATCAATTCTTCAGCACTCAACTTTCTTCACAGTCCAACTCTCACATCCATAGATGACTACTGGAAAAACCATAGCCTTGACTAGATGGACCTTTGTTGGCAAAGTAATGTATCTGGTTTTCAATATGCTATCTAGGTTGGTCATAACTTTTCTTCCAAGGAGTAAGCGTCTTTTAATTTCAGGGCTGCAATCACCATCTGTAGTGATTTTGGAGCCCCAAAATAAAAAAATCTGACACTGTTTCCCCATCTATTTGCCATGAAGTGATGGGACCTGATGCCATGATCTTCGTTTTCTGAATGTTGAGCTTTAAGTCAACTTTTTCACTCTTTTCTTTCACTTTCATCAAGAGGCTCTTTAGTTCCTCTTCACTTTCTGTCACAAGGGTGGTGTCATCTGCATATCTGAGGTTATTGATATTTTTCCCAGCAATCTTGATTCCAGCTTGTGCTTCTTCCAGCCCAGGATTTCTCATGATGTACTCTTCATAGACGTTAAATAAGCAGGGTGATAATATACAGCCTTGACGTACTCCTTTTCCTATTTGGAACCAGTCTGTTGTTCCATGTCCAGTTTTAACTGTTGCTTCCTGACCTGCGCACAGGTTTCTCAAGAGGCAGGTCAGGTGGTCTTGAATTCCCGTCTCTTGCAAAATTTCCCACAGTTTATTGTGATCCACACAGTCAAAGGCTTTGGCATAGTCAATAATGCAGAAATAGATCTTTTTTTCTGGAACTCTCTTGCTTTTTCCATGATCCAGCGGATGTTGGCAATTTGATCTCTGGTTCCTCTGCCTTTTCTAAAACCAGGATATCACTTATATTCAACTTTAAATTATGCCATTTTCTTATAGTATAATATTAATGTTATATTCCCACATAACTTTTCATCCTGTATTTGCTTCATTATTTATATCACCATTTTTTTTTTAAGATTTATGAAGACATTTAGGGTGAGTCAAGACTTTTATTTCTTAACTATGATCCTACAGTGAGTATCCTTGAAGCTTTCTAATGATTTATCTAGAACCGTTGTTTACTGAGCTTTAGTGTTAGAATCCAGAGAAGGCAATTGCAACCCACTCTGGTGTTCTTGCCTGGAGAATCCCAGGGAGGGCAGAACCTGGTGGGCTGCTGTCTATGGAGTCGCACAGAGTTGGACCTGACTGAAGCGACTTAGCAGCAGTGTTAGAATCACCTGTTGACTTGGTAAGCCATGGATTGTTTATTCCCATCCTCAAAACTTCTGATTGAGTAGGTTTGAGGTAGCTGCTGCTGCTGCTGCTAAGTTGCTTCTGTAGTGTCCAACTCTGTGCAACCCCATAGATGGCAGCCCACCAGGTTCCCCCGTCCTTGGGATTCTCCATGCAAGAACACTGGAGTGGGTTGCCATTTCCTTCTCCAATGCATGAAAGTGAAAAGTGAAAGGGAAGTTGCTCAGTTGTGTCTGACTCTTACTGACCCCATGGACTGCAGCCTTCTCCATCCATGGGATTTTCCAGGCAAGAGTACTGGAGTGGGTTGCCATTGCCTTCTCGGACTTAAAAGATAGCAACTTTCAATAAATGACATTGCCTTCTCCGGTTTGAGGTAGAGCTCTGAGGATTTGCTTGTGCTGATGCTGCTGGTCTGAGGACCACAGTTTGAGAACCGCTGAATAGTATATTAGAAGTAACATAATAAGGTTAATGAGTATGCATATTTTTTAAGGTCTTGGCACACGTTGCCAAATGGTTTTCCAGAGAGATGGTATCAACTTGTATTCCTACCAGTAATCCTCTTCATCATGGAGTATTTTAATTTAAAATCTCTTGTCCTTTGGAGACATGAAAAATATTATCTCTATTGAAGAATTTTGTGTAATAATAAAATATTGGAAACACTGCCATTAAGGAAAATGGATAAGTAAGCAGGGGTATAGCCATACAAGGCTACATTTAGCAGTTTAAGTGAATGAATTAAATCTATGTGTTTTAACATGGAAAAATAGCCAACCATAAATTTGGCTAAAAAATGTTTAAAACATGGGCTTTCCTAGTGACTCAGTAGTAAAGAATCTGATTGCCAGTGCAGGAAATGTGAGTTCTATCCCTGGGTCAGAAAGATTCCCTGGAGAAGGAAATGGCAACTCACTCCAGTATTCTTGGCTGGGAAATCGAATGAACAGAGAAGCCTAGTGGGCTACAGTCCATGGGGTCACAAGTCAGACACCACTTACTGACTAAATAATGGCAACAACATGCTAAAATATTTCAGTCATTTTTCAAGAATATTAAATGCTATCTCAAAACGTGATTTTTTAAAGTTATTTTTGGTTTAAAACAGGAAGTATACAGAAAAATGACCAAAATTTTTTCATTTATCTCTTAAAGCTTAAATGACACAATCTTTTATCATATGAATTGGTTTGAAACTATCATGGAATTCACTGTAAAAATGCTTCAAAGGGAATAAGTGTGACTCTTTCATGTCACCTCCAAATGACTTCCTAACCTTCATAGATTTTTAAAAATGATGTAATAGTCAAGGCTATGGTTTTTCCAGGAGTCATGTATGGATGTGAGAGTTGGACTGTGAAGAAGGCTCAGCACTGAAGAATTGATGCGTTTAAACTGTGGTGTTAGAGAAGACTCTTGAGAGTCCCTTGGACTGCAAGGAGATCCAACCAGTCCATTCTGAAGGAGATCAGCCCTGGGTGTTCTTTGGAAGGAATGATGGTGAAGCTGAAACTCCAGTACTTTGGCCACCTCATGCGAAGAGTTGACTCATTGGAAAAGACTCTGTAGCTGCGAGGGATTGGGGGCAGGAGGAAAGGGGGACGACAGAGGATGAGATGGCTGGATGGCATCACTGACTCGATGGACGTGAGTCTGAGTGAACTCCGGGAGTTGGTGATGGACAGGGAGGCCTGGCGTGCTGCGATTCATGGGGTCACAAAGAGTCAGACACAACTGAGTGACTGAACTGAACTGAACTGAACTGAATGTAAATTAAGATATTCCAATCACCCAGGTTATATAAAATGAAGCTGTTTATAACACAGACAAATTAACTATAATTATTCTTTAAAAATTCACAACATATTTAAGGAAGAAAAGATTAAAGATAAATGAAATTAGATTATGGATTTATACAAGTGTGTGACAAAGTTTGTTTATTTCATTATTAATAAGAAAGTGGTATATGATAACTTTAACAACGTTATGCTGTTGTAAAATAATATTCCGGAGGATCTGCATTTGGCTTTGACTTTGCATGCATCTTAGACTCTTGATATGTTTCATTTATTTCTTAATTATTTAATTAATTAAAATAATATAATTTTAATTTTTAAATTAAATAATTAAAAATAATTTAACATATTTAAAAAATTTTAAATTAAATAATTTAAATTATTATTAAAGTAAAAAACACTTTACTTTAAAATATGTATATATTCATAGGAATGTACAAAGAAATTTACAGGGAAATCCAAGGCATGCTTTACCCAGCCTTTCCAAATGTTAATATTTTGCACAACTGTAGTAGTATAATATCAAACCCAGGAAGTTCAATCCATTGAGATTATTCAGATTTTGCCAGTTATACATGCAGTCTTGTGTGTGTATGTGTATGTATGTATGTATGTTTGAATAGCTCTGGCAATTTCTTCATATGTAGCTTCATATAACCACAACTGCAATATTTAACCATCACTGCAAGTTTTCCTCATGCTACCCTCGTCAAAAGGATGAGCTCGACTTATCCTTTCCTCCCATTTCTTTAATCTGCATTAATTACTACTAAGTTCTCCATATTTACATTTGTGTTATTTTATGAATGTTATATAAATGAAATCTACATTATACATATTTAAGACGCTGGTTTCTTTTACTCCACATAATTTCCTTGAGATACATCCAAGTTGTTGTATTTATCAATAGTTTATTCCTTTTTATTGTCAACTGGTAATCCATGGTATTATGGATACCACTCAATATGCCAACAAATTTGGAAAACTCAGCAGTGGCCACAGGACAGGAAAAGTTCAATTTTCATTTCAATCCCAAAGAAAGGCAATGCCAAAGAATGCTCAAACTACCACACAACTGCACTCATCTCACATGCTAGTAAAGTAATGCTCAAAATTCTCCAAGCCAGGCTTCAGCAGTACATGAACCATGAACTTCCAGATGTTCAAGCTGGTTTTAGAAAATGCAGAGGAACCAGAGATCAAATTGCCAATATCTGCTGGATCATCAAAAAAGCAAGAGAGTTCCAGAAAAACATCTATTTCTGGTTTAATAACTATGTCAAAGCCTTTGACTGTGTGGACCACAATAAACTGTGGAAAATTCTGAAAGAGATGGGAATACCAGACCACTTGACCTACCACTTGAGAAACCTGTATGCAGGTCAGGAAGCAACAGTTAGAACTGGACACGGAAAAACAGACTGGTTCCAAATAGGAAAAGGAGTACATCAAGGTTGTATACTGTCACCCTGCTCTTTTAACTTCTATGCAGAGTACATCATGAGAAACCCTGGGCTGGAAGAAGCACAAGCTGGAATCAAGATTGCCGGGAGAAATATCAATAACCTCAGATATGCAGATGACACCACCCTTATGGCAGAAAGTGAAGAGGAACTAAAAAGCCTCTTGATGAAAGTGAAAGAGGAGACTGAAAAAGTTGGCTTAAAGCTCAACATTCAGAAAACTAAGATCATGGCATCTGGACGCATCACTTCATGGGAAATAGAAACAGATGGGGAAACAGTGTCAGACTTTATTTTTTGAGGCTCCAAAATCACTGCAGATGGTGATTGCAGTCATGAAATTAAAGGACACTTACTCCTTGGAAGGAAATTTAGGACCAACTTAGATAGCATATTGAAAAGCAGATACATTACTTTGCCAACAAAGGTCCATCTAGTTAAGGCTATGGTTTTTCCAGTAGTCATATATGGATGTGAGAGTTGGACTTTGAAGAAAGGTGAGCGCCAAATAATTGATGCTTTTGGACTGTGGTGTTGGAGAAGACTCTTGAGAGTCCCTTGGACTGCAAGTAGATTGACATAGCCCATTCTAAAGGAGATCAGCCCTGGGTGTTCTTTGAAAGGAATGATGCTAAAGCTGAAACTCCAGTATTTTGGCCACCTCATGAGAAGAGTTGACTCATTGGTAAAGACTCTGATGCTGGGACGGATTGGGGGCAGGAGGAGAAGGGGATGACAGAGGATGAGATGGCTTGATGGCATCACTGACTTGATGGACATGAGTCTGAGTGAACTCCGGGAGTTGGTGATGGACAGGGAGGCCTGGCATGCTGCAATTCATGCGGTCGCAGAGTGGACACCACTGAGCGACTGAACTGAACCGAATCCATGGTATGGATTTGCTACAATTTATTTAACCATTAATAATTGAAGGACATTTGGGTATTTTCTAGATTTTAGCTATTATTATTTAAGCTGTAATGAACACTGTTTACAAACTTCTCCATGAACATAAGTTTTCATTTCTTTGGAATACTTGCCCAGGAATGTAATTGCTTGGTGAGATGGTAAGTTACATTTTAATTTCAGAAGGAAATGCAAAGCTATTTTCCAAACTAACTGTATCGTTAGAAAATCATGCCAGCAATGTATATGTGATCTGGTTTCTCCAAACTCTAGTGACTATATGATTTTATCACAGTATCTGTTTTTTTATTTTAGCCATTTTGATAGGTATAAAGAGACATCTCATTGTAGTTTTAATTTGTATTGTCCTAATAACTTATAATGCTGAAATCTTTTCAAGTGCTTATTTATACATCATCCATGTATCCTTATTATAAAATATCTTGCATGTTTTTTATAGTTTCTAATTGGGTAGTTTATTTTTGAATGTGGAATTTTGAGAGTTCTTTATATATTTTAGATACTAGTTCTTATTGGATATGTGATTTGTAAATATTTTCTCCCAGTTTGTAATTTATTTTTCATTCTCTTAAGTGAGTCTTTCACAGAGCAAAAGGTTTTTAATTTTGATGAGGTATGATTCATTTTTTCTTCTTTTTGATTGTGTTCCTGGGATCAAGTTTTGAGTTCAAGTTTAGAAAATGGAATTAAAAGACACTTGCTTCTTAGAAGAAAAACTGTGACCAACCTAGACAGCTTATTAAGAAGCAGAGGCATTACTTTGCCAACAAAGTTCCATCTTGTCAAAGCTATGGTTTTTCTAGTAGTAATGTATGTATGTGAACTATAAAGAAAGTTGAGCACTGAAGAACTGATGCTTTTGAAGTGTAATATTGGAGAAGACTCTTGAGAGTGCCTTGGACTGCAAGGAGATCCAACCAGTCAATCCTAAAGGAAACCAGCCCTGAATATTCTTTGGAAGGACTGATGCTGAAGCTGAAACTTCAATGCTTTGGTCACCTGATGTGAACAACTGACTTGTTGGAAAAGACCCTGATGCTGGGCAAGATTGAAGGCAGGAGGAGAAGGGGACGGCAGTGGATGAGATGGTTGGATGGCATCATTGACTTGATGGACATGAGTTTGAGCAAGCTCTGGGAGCTGGTGATGTACAGGGATGCCTGGCATGCTGCAGTACATGGGGTCACACAAAGTTGGACATGACTGAGCAACTGAACTGGACTGAGCAACTGAACTGAACTGAACTGACCTGAGTTCTAGGTCCTGAATATTTTCTCCCTCTCTCTCTCTTTATTTATTTTTTGAGATCTTTTACAGTTTAATGTTTTAAACTGAGTTAATTTTTGTATAAAATGTGAGGTTTAAGTTGAGGTTCAAATGTAGATTGTAGCCTGCTAGGCTCCTCTGTCCATGAAATTCTCCAGGCAAGAATATTGGAATGGGTTGCCATTCCATTCTCCAGGGGATCTTCCCAATGCAGGGGCTGAACCCTGGTCTCCTGCATTTCAGGCAGATTCTTGATCATCTGAGCCACCAGAGAAGCCCCATATTTGCCACTGTATGCTCAACTGATCCAGCACTATTTATGGAAAAGGCTATCCTTCCTTGTTGTATTGCTTTTGCACCTTTGCCAAAAATTAATTGGGCATATTTCTGTGGATCTGTTTCTGAGTTTTTCATTCTGTTCCATTGATAGATGTATATGTCATTTCACCATTACCAATTTGTCTTGGTTATTATAGCTAAATTGTATATCTTGACATTGGGAAAAGAATTCCCCCCACTGTCTTCTTTTCAAAACTATTTTCACTATTCTAGAGCCTTTTAATTTCTATAGTTTAAGTAAGTTTGTCTATGTTTATAAAAACCTTGCAGAGATTTAGATAGGAATTTCATTAAAACTGTATATCATTTTAGGAAGAGTTGATAGTTTTATTATGTTGAGTCTTCTAATCCGTGAATATTATGTTTCTAAGTATTTAAGTCTTCTTTATTTCTTTGATTAGCATTTTATAATTTTTGTTATATATATTCTATATATATATATTTTAGATTTATGCCTAACAAACTTTTTCTTTGAAGAATTTGTACATGGTATCACACTTTTGAATTTGGTTCCTGTGATCTTTCTGAGCTCAGTTATTAGTTTCAGAATGTTTTTGAGGTTTCTTTTCACCTTCCTTCTTTCCTTTTAGATTCCTTGGTATTTCTATGTAGACAATCATAGTATCTGCAAATATAGTGTTTTTCTTTTCCATTTTATATAGGACATTTTATTGTAATCGCTAGAATTTTCAGTAATTGGTTGAATAAGAATGGTGAGAAAAAACACCTTTTTCTCATTCTCATTAATAGAGGAAGAACATAATCTTCCACCTTTAAGTATTATGTGAGCTCTGGGTTTTCTTGTAAATGATTTTTATGAGGTTTAAGAATTGCCCCGCCCATTTTTATTCAAAATGCAGTTGACTTACTATATTATATAAATTTCTGTTGTGCAACATAATGGTTCGATATTTAATCAGTTTAGTTGCCCAGTGATGTCTGACTCTTTGCAACCCCGTGGACTACAGCATGCCAGGCATCCCTGTCCTTCACCCACTCCTGGAGCTTGCTCAAACTCAAGTCCATTGAGTCTGTGATACCATCCAACCATCTCATCCTCTGTTGTCCCCCTCCTCCTCCTTCCCTCAATCTTTCCCAGCATCAGGGTCTTTTCCAATGAATCAGTTCTTTGCATCAGGTGGCCAAGTTTTGGAGCTTTAGCTTCAGTATCAGTCCTTCCAATGAATATTCAAGACTGATTTCTTTTAGGATTGACTGGTTGGATCTCCTTGCAGTCCAAGGGACTCTCAAGAGTCTTCTCCAACACCACAGTTCAAAAGCATCAATTCTTCAGCACTCAGACTTCTTTATGGCTCAACTCCCACATCCATACATGACTACTGGAAAAACCATAGCTTTGGCTAGATAGACCTTTGTTGGCAAAGTAATATCTCTGCTTCTTAATAATTTGTCTAGGTTGGTCATAGCTTTTCTTCCAAGGAGCAAGCGTCTTTTAATTTCATGACTGCAGTTACCATCTGCAGTGATTTTGAAGTCTAAGAAAATAAAATCTCTCACTGTTTCCATTGTTTTCCCATCTATTTGCCATGAAGTGATGGGACTGGATGTCAAGATCTTAGTTTTATGAATGTTTAGTTTTGAGCCAGCTTTTTCACTCTCCTCTTTCACTTTCATCAAGAGACTCTTCAGTTCCTCTTTGCTTTTTGCCATTAGGGTGGTGTCATCTGTGTATCTGAGGTTATTGCTATTTAATAGATTTATATATTATAAAATATTGGCTATACAGGAAGTGCCCCTTTATTCTTAGGATTCTCTGCATTAATGAGTGTTAAATTTTGTCAAATGCTTTATATGCATCAATTGATTTGATCATGTGATTTTTTTTCCCTTTAGTAGTTGATATTTTGTCTTGCATTTATTGATTTTCAAATATTGAACCACTTTTTAATTGCTAAAATAAACTCCATTTAGTTATGGTATATGAATCTTTACATTGCTTGATTTGGTTTACTAATATATTTTTGAAAATTTTTGCATTTAAATTTGAGAGATATTGCTCTGTCATTTTTGTTTTCTTCATTTGGTTTTTGTATCAGGATAATACTAGTCTCATAAAATGAGTTTGAAAGTGTTTCTTCTTTTTCCTAATTTTGTGGAAAAGATTGTATAAAATTAGACTTAATTCTTCTTCAAATAGTTCATAAAAATCTCCAGTGAAACCATCTGGGCATGAAGGTACCATTTTTTTTGCATGTGTGTGTGTGTGTGAGCTTTTTAAATTGTGAACTTAATTTAGTTAATTAGTTATGGAGCTATTCAGGTTGTTTATTTCATCTTGACTGAGTTATGATAGTTCGTAGTTTTTGAGGAATTGGTTCATTTCTTCTAAGTTGCTAAATTTGTGAGAATAAAGTTGTAATTATCCTGTAGTGCTGCAGGTTGTTTTGTTTCAATTGCTTTGGTGATTTGTGTTTTCTCTCTTTTTATCTTTGTTAATCTTGCTAGAAAGTTATCAATCATAAGTTTGTTTTTAAGAACAAGGATTTGCTTTATTAATTTGTTTATTTTACTGTTTTAAATTTTATTGATTTCTGTTCTTACATTTATTATTTATTTTTCTACTTTCTTTGGATTTAGTTTGCTCTTCTTTTTCCTATTCAGATAGAAACAAATTATTGATTTGAAGCATTTCTTTGTTTGTAAGCATTTAGCGCTGTGACCTTCCCTCTCAGTGCTGCTTTAGGTGTATCTTAAGACTTACATGCTGTGTTTTCATTTTCATTTAATTCTCCATATTTTTATAGCTATTTCCTCTTTGACCATGGACTACTTAAGCATGTATTTGTAGTTGCAAATGTTTGAAGATTTTTCTTTTATCTTTCTGTTATTAAGTTCTAGTTTAAATCCAGTATAATCAGAGAAATATTCAGCTCTTTATATATGTTAACATTTGTTTTTGACCAAGGATATGATCTATCTTGGGGGCTTCCCTGGTGGCTCAGAGGGTAAAGCGTCTGCCTGCAACGCGGGAGACCTGGCTGGGTTCAATCTCTGGGTTTGGAAGATCCTCTGGAGAAGGAAATGGCAACCCACTCCAGTATTCTTGCCTGGAGAATCCCATGGACAGAGGAGCCTGGCGGGCTACAGTCCACGGGGTCGCCAAGAGTCGGACACGACTGAGCGACTTCACTTTCACTTTCACTTTCATGATCTATCTTAGTGAATGTTCCTTGAACATTTGAAAATAAAGCTTATTCTGTGCTTATTAGGTAGAGAGTTCTATATATGTCAATTAGACCCTGTGGCTGATATATTCAGTTCTATATTCTTGCCAATTTTCTGTTATCAATTATTGGAGTAATTATTAGAGTAAGGCTATAATTTTGACTTTCCTCAGAGAAGTATGATAAATCATGAATAAAGAATAGTTTTAAAAATACTTGCAATTAAAAATTTTATATTAAAAAGTTTACATTAAACATTGAAACTCACTTGTAAATCATTTAACTTTTGAATAAGAAAAGAAGTTACATTTTTGTAGCCTTTTATATCTATTGGCAGTTTGACAAAAGCGAAATATTGTTGGGAGGCCTTTAACCTGAATTTTTCAGTTCAATATCATCAATAATGTCATTAAAATATAACATGAAAGCAGAAAATATGAATAGAAAAATGTTAATTTTATTGATGGATTATTTATAGTGCTATTTTATGCAGAGGAAAACAGCCCCAAGTGCCTTGCAGACCCAGGCTTATTAATGGTCACTTTATTTGTTGAAATGAGAAGAGGTGGGAAGCATTTTCAGTTTCATTTTATGAATAGATTGACTTAGATCCATGAAATATGTGCAAGTGGGCTATTTTTACAATATAAAAAGAATTGGTAATTCTTACAACATTCAGTGCTTCGCTATAATTAATTTTTACAAACTATTGATAGATTACAAACATTAAGAAAATAAAAAATATAGAACAGTGTAAGGAAATGGAACACTGAATTGTTCAATCTAGTATTTCAGCCACTTGCTCCACTCCTATGATTCCAGTTTAATGCTCTTTAGTATAGTGACCTAACACAAAACTTTAAGAGAAGTCAGTTTTTTTCTTGAAATGAGAAGTCTTCAGAATTACTATATACACTGAAGAATAGCTTGTTGATTTTCTTGTACTGTGTTTTTAAGCAAAATATTTTTCCAACTTAAAAGCAAAGCAATAGAACAACAAAGGCTAAGAAAGGAAACCAAATAAAAAGGCAGTTACCATGGAACCTTCAACATTAAGCTCAAAAAATAAAGAAGGTTTTCGATTCTGTCAAAAGAAAAAAAAAACAAAACCATGATAGAGAAACCGTTGCTAAACACAGTACTTTATAAATCTGCCATTAGAACTGTAAACACATGTTTAACAGTGGATTTTGTACTTTTACAGCTGCTCTTTGATAATGTAAGAGAAAAATTAATCCTTTATAGCCCCTAATTATCTGGTTATGGCTTATTAAAGATATCAACTCAAGCTATTTTAATGCCTATGTATTAAGTTGTCCTTGAGAAAAATGCAGTTTTATTTAAAATAGACCTAATCAAAAATACCTTTACAAGGCAAATAATGGTGCAGATCATAATTAAAGCAAATATTAGTCTTTAAGGAAATAGCAACAACCATTTTTTAAAGATTCAGGTATAATTTTTTTAATAGCAATGAAGATGAAAATAAATTTATACTACCAAGCTTTATGAGCTCAGGAATCTAGGTAAAGATTACAGCTGAGTATATCCTTTATGTTATCAGCAGTCTTGGTTAACATTTCAACTGTATATATGATAACGTCTATTATAAACTGATAATCTTAAGTACACTAATTAATAATGATTGAATTATTCTTCATATAGTGAATGAGTTGTCTAATATTATATGAGTATTATAGCTTATATTTTGAAAGCTCACCACTTTACAACGATGCAACCTTGGCAGAAAGGCAAGTGTAAAAGGCAAGAGTGAGGAGGTACAAAACCTTGTCACTGGACTGGTGATGAAGGCATAGTTTATGTTTACTTCTGTCTCCAACTAGTTGGGCTGCAGTGTCTTCTGAATTCCATAGTCAGAAGGGGCTATAGAAAGAATCAGCTGCAAAGTTTAGAGTTTTCATGGCATATTCTTAATTACAATAGAACAGAGGGTTCATTTCTTACAAATCCTTATCTACTTTAAAAACTAAGGTTTTCTCAAGATAACTTGATTTTATCACAGAGGGAAAAGACCACAAATTTTCAGCATCATAATAAAACATTTGTTATAGTCTTTCTTGAAGTACTAGAGAATGAATCAGTTGTCTTTTAGCTTCTCAATGACCAAGCACTCTGTCTGCTTTCTGTTTCTCTACTCACTTTCTCTGTCATTCTCTTTCCAACAAAACGAAAGCTCATGGTATCTCATGAGTGAAAGGATGGGAAGGAGAAAGGAATAATTAATTGGATTCCTACTATACATAGCCACTGTGAGGTTTGATTGACTCCTTCTGATAACTACAAATACTCTGTTCGGTGGGAAATTGGGGCTAAGAGAGTTTTGTTAGGAAGGGATGCAAATGGAACTTACTTCTCTTTCTTCAGTTCTCCAAGTTTTGAGTATGACCACACACCAACTATATCCTCTTAGAAGCCTATTCTGTCAAGATGTTACTTAGAAAAATTTTGGAGCCCCATTTTCTCTGAAAAACGATGTTCAAAGCACACAATATTATGTTGTTTTCTGCCATGCAGATGCTAAAAGTTGTGAAGAGTTCTTGTTTTCCCTACAGGATCACAAAGTCAAACTCTATACGATGTTGACTTTGCAGGTACTGCTGTGGTTTCCCTGAGCAACAGAACCTGCAAATGGAGTGTAATGACTCTGCGCTAGAGAATAAAACCATCTTTTCATGTTTCCCATTCATATAAGGCTCTAAATTTAGGAGCAAATTATGTTCTGTGAGTTCTTCTGCAAATAAGTAGCTTGGTACTCACAATTCCATTCTTCATTTAAACAACATGAGAAGTGTTGGTTCAGCTCCCTATAAAAGCCAACACACTATTTAAGCCAGAAAGTAGCAGTACCACAGAACTAACAGTGTTCTTTGGAAGTACTTATTCAAACACAATTTCTAGTAGAAAATACATGTTTTTAAGTTTTGGAACAAAGGGGAAATTCTGACTCACTGATCTGTCTTCGTACTCCATTTCTTCTTGGAGTCAGTCTTCCCAATCTACTTCTCCACCTTCCCAGATGGCACCTGCATGGCTTCATTTTCCACTGAACTGATTGAATCCACATGCCTTCCACCTTGTTGCACCTAGAATGGGCTTCCCACGTAGGTGTACCATTTCTATGATGGGATTTCAGAAGGTGTTGGTATTGATGGAAGAACCTGGTAAAATTCCATGACTAATTATGATTTAAAGTGAAATTTCTTTATTTCCTTGTTGCAGGATCTCAGCATGCAAAAAGAGGCTAGTGATATTTTCAAGAATAGATATTAAAACTACTCAGGTTTAGGACTTTCATACATTCAATGGCAAAAAGAATAGTATTATTTAGGAAATTCTCAATTTATATGAGTGGTGAGCAATATACTATACTTCCTAAAAGTCAGCCTGGTAGAAAATTTATATCATAAAGTTGAAACAGTGTTTTTATGAATGACCTGAAACAGTGATTCTTAATGTGGGTGGTGGGGCATTTGGCAATGTCTTTAGACACTTTGCTTCATCATGGTTGGGGAGGAGGTGCTGCCGGCATTTGGCAGGTAGAAGCCAGAGGTGTTATCCTTCAATGTACAGGAAAATCCCTTACAACAAAGTATTAGCCCATCCAAATGTCAATAATACTAGGGCTGAGAAACCCTGGCCAATGGAAAGCAATGTGCTAACATTTTATTTCAAGAGCTCAGACCAAATTAGTCTAGTTATAGAACTAACATAAATGATTTACAGTTTAACTGAAGTAGAAGAGTTCAGTTTGAAAAATAAGTTGCTTACCTTTCATTCTTAGATCTGTATTTCTTTTCACAGCTCTCAGAACTGAATACAGATGTAGGAGCATAAAAGCAACACACCATTTTTTTTTAAAGCTATGCTTCTTGTGAGAAAAGAGCCGTCTTCCCAGGCCTACATGGTGCTTTTCAAAACTGTGGCTTAGAATGATCACTGTGAGCTAGAACACTGTTGCTTTATTGATTATGAGAGAGGGGTACAAAATTGTGGAGGCAACTGATGTTTAAGTTTGCCCTAGAGCCATGACTACTGTATTCAGGCCCTTTATCCAGGAGATCAGGATGCCATTTCTTTGTCAAAAAATATTTTGGAATCTCTACAATTAGGAATAATAAATCAAGTAAAGGGACTCTTGGTTGAAGGGACTGGGATAGTCTGCTAGAGGAGAGCATCCTTGGGGACCAGTAGATGGAGACTTTGAATATATTAAATACTTAAAAAGGATATATGTTTGTTCTCTGATGCCCTAGGGGGTAAAATAATCAGCAATAGATTTAAATTGCAAAGTAACATTTTTCATTCAATGCAAAGAAAATTTCATAAAAATGTTAATTATACTTAACAAATTTTCCCTTTTGGAACACAACTGCCATCTGTTATCAGTGAAGTATATAAATCGTGGCTTCCCAGGTGGCACTAGTGGTAAAGAACCCACCTGCCAGTCTACACCTGCCAGTGCAGGAGACGCAAGAGACTTGGGTTTGATCCCTGGGTTGGGAATATCCCTGGAGAAGGAAATGGCAACCCACTCCAGTATTCTTGCCTGGATAATTCCATGGACAGAGGAGCCCGTTGGGCTACAGTCCATGAGGTCTCGAAGAGCCTGACACATCTGAGCACACACCCAGTCATACAAATTGTAATTGTACTGCTCAAAGAATTTTTACATATATGTGCATCTCTGAAACTACCACCCAGATAAAGATAAGAAACATTTCCAAAATCAATACCCTTACCCGAAGATAACTGCTATTCTGACTTCTATCATCATAGACGAATCGGCCTTTTTCTTAAGTGTCACATGAAAGGAATCATGCTATATGTAATATTCGTTTCATGTTCTTTTGTTCAACATTATGTCAGTGAGATTTAGCCTTGTGGCTGTGTAGTTTGTTTATATTCAGTGCTATGTAGTATTTCATTCATTCTTCTACATGAATTTAGGTGAACATGAGCTGTACTTTTGATATCCATTTAGCTATGCGAAGTGTTTATTGAACCTTTACTGGGTGCTAGATCTTGTGCTAAGTTGTAGGGTTCTAGCAGTTTTGCTCATAGCCAACCTGAGTCATCAGAGATGTATTTCTTTACAGAGTAGTCTCAGTTCTTAAGGTAGTTCTGTCCTAGGTTTTTGAGGTTTTGACTCACCTGTTGGTAAGCTCGTGCCTAAACCTAAATCTATGATGTCCTTTGTGATAAAAAATTTCCTTTAATCCCTACAAAGTTGGCCCAGACCCTATTTCTAAAGTACTGCTGTGGTTAACTGACCTCTGATGAGACATGCTGTTCTGAACTCCATCCATTTAGTTAGACTCCTGATACTCTGTCTGGTCTGTTTACTCTCTCTACTTTCAGTCCCTCTAATATCTTCTCAAGGCATCTCCTATTATCTTAACTATGGAATCAGGCCCTGATCATGACAAAGATGACTTGCTTGATATCAAATAAAGCCTGCTGTTCCTACTCAGCCCCTGGACACCAGCCTCTGAATTAGACATTTTGAAAATCACTGGCAGGCCAAAGCATGGAAAAGTATGCCAAACTTTGAGTATGGACAGCTGACTGCCAATTCAGAGATGTATTACAGTTGATCAGTTTTCCACTGACTTCTTTTTTTCCCCTCTGTTCACTTACCTTGTCTACTGAATTCCCCAGGCTCCTGAAGATCAAGCTCCCATGTGCATTATGACCTGTTTAAACATGGACTGAGCTATCTTGGGAATTAGTTTTTATAATAAGTATTTGCAATAGTGTTTTACAATAAGTGTTTAGGCACAGATTGGATATTTTCTTGAGTGCTTGTTATTCAAGAAATCAGATGTGTGATTTACCCCAAGAATACCAAGTGTAGAGTACTCTGAGTGACTTACAAGCTCTATGATTCTTCAAATATAACTTTAATTTCCCAGAAAATGTTTTTCATCTGTAAAATGAGAGAATTAATAACTCCAAAGTAGCATATGCCATATAGATAATTTGAGATATGTGGGAACCTACTATAAAAATTAGTTATTATCTCTTTTCCATTTTTTTCCTCTGTTTACACCCTTCTTGGCACTCAGAATCAAGGTATGTCATGGTTATAGACAAGAGGAGAAATAAATTTGACCACAGTCCCCTCACAAAGATTTCTCTGCTACTCTTTGCAACCTACAGGTTTACATTTCTGCTAACTGATTTGTTTCACTTGTCAGAAGACACATCTTAGCACTTAAGAGCCCACAGTTGATTAGAGAAAGTTCTGATCCTGGAAGAACAATCTTATTCACTGGGGAATTTTCAGTGTTCTTCACTGATGTGTGTGTGTGTGTTGCTTAGCCATGTCCAACTCTTTATGACCCTAGGGACTGTAGCCTGCCAGCTTCCTCCATCCATGGCATTTTCCAGGCAAGAATACTGAAGTGGGTTGCCAATTCCTGCTCCACGTTTTTCTCTGATAGTAGTGTCCTGTTCTGTAGGAGGATGCGAAGGCCATGTAGAGAATTTGGATTATCCGCAAATAAATGGTGGCCTCTTCGGGAATAATATTTTTCATCTAATGCATTTATTTTTTTAAATATACCATGTTTTTTTAATTTTAATTTTTTTACGTCTTTTTTTTGAACATTATTTTATGTGACTATAGGTGGAAAAAAATGATAGCAATTTAACTATGATTTCAGTGTCAACACAAACAATAGTTCGTGAGACAGGACCCCTTTTTCTTGAAATTTCTTTGATCTATTTTGAGAAATTTAGCAATTTCTCTAGTTTTCAATCAAACTGTTTTGTATGTCATAAGCAATATTTATCTATTTCTCAGTAACAAAACAACTCATCTGTGTGAATATAGTTCTTTCCTATGGGCTCATAAAGCAAACTGGTTAATGTTTTAAAAGAAAACTAAGCAATTTTAGTTATTTCTGATGACATATTTCCTTCGCAAAAATCAGTTTGTACTCTACGGCTCTATCATCTTTCTGTTTACAAAATGAGTTTTTTGTTTCAATACTGAATTACAGTGTAATATTCTTGGATACATTTTACGTGGCAATAAAAACTAGCTATGTAGTACCAACAAAACATACAACTCAGTTGCTATGATGAAAACATGAACAGTTATGACCACGTTTGTTTATACTCAGGAAATGACCATTATCTACTACATCATGACTGTTACCAGCCAGCAGTGATTTAAAAGTGTTATTGGTAATTAAATACAGGCTGCTATCAAAAATATTAAAATATGATAAACATGTATTTCTAGACATGATGAGATAAGATATGTGTTTTGATGAAAGGGATTCCATTAGTCCAAAAAGTTTGTAAATCATGTAATCACCACAGTTGTACAAGTTTCTCTTACTATCAGACTTCACAGAGATCTTAATATGCTAATAAGGATTATGGATCTTCCAAGGGAGCAGTGTTTGGCAAAATTAATTGCCTAAAAATATTCTTTTGAATTTCATCTTTTTGGACCACTGACTTGAAGAAAACACTTTAGAAAATGCCAATGTAGAGAGACTAAAAATAAGAGTGGAAAGAACGTCAGGGAGGAATTTTCAACAATGATATGTTGCCAGGAAGTCACAGAGAGTAAAGGCCTCAAAATAAGCCATTGGTTTGGTTAGAAAGTCATTGTTGAGCTTTTGAGGGTATTGTTGGAACTGGACAGTATAGATTAAAGACAAATTATAGGGGGCTAAAGGAAAAGGTGAAGTAGAGTTAAATAATATAAACAATATTTTTGAGAAATTTTGGCAGTGAGAAGTGGTGGGCCGTAGCTCAAGTTCCCAGTGTCTGATAGGTTTTTATAGTGTATTCTGTGGGACTGAATAGTGTATTTCTATCCTCTCTGCTGGGTCCTCCGAATCTGACACCAGGCAAAGAACATGAAAAACTATTATCTCAGATCTGTGCTGCTTTCAGCCTTTCTTCTATTTCTACTCTGACTCAGTCAAACTCAGCACACAGCAACTGCATGATACAGGATCTATATGTATCTTGCTTCTTTCTTGAACGTTGTGAATGAGCAATATGTAACTGAAGAGCTATATAAAGGGAGCATCTAATTTATAGTGTGACATGGGTGATAATGGAGGTTTGGGAGGTACAAGTCTAAGAAGACCCTGACTGCCCACAAAACCAGTATCCACAAAGCGGAGTGCTGAACTTTTAATTCTGGGACATGTGGTAATACTGAACTTATAGCTCAGTATTAGACCAAGTAATAGCTTTGATTTATGAAAGAGAGTTAAGGTGAAGACTAGGTTAATAGCCAGAAATGCTGAATGTTAATGAACAGTTACCATTTTGGTGAGGGTTTAAAAATAAATATTATTGTAGGTCAGAAATAAAAACATACACAGAGTGAGAAAATCAGAATTCTGTTTTTATTTTGTTTTCAGTACTGCCTCACTAATCACAGTAGGCACTCCGCCACTCCACTCTCCTGCCCTCATATTTGACGAAAGGTTGTAGCCTCAGTGTTTAGAAGCATTGTGAATAGCATTTGACAGTGAATAGGATTTTCAGAGGACATTTTGACTGATAAAATCAAACCAAATCTGTTGGAACTCAGAAGGCCTCAGGATGCAATTCTTTTTTTTTTTTTTTAGCAAAAGATAAATTAGAATTTTCAGGAGAACAGGGTGGGGGAACATGAGCCTAAGGAAAATAAAGCTTTGTCTTTAGAAATCCAAGCTGGAGAATCAACAAGGAATATATAAAACACTAACTGAGCAATAGTGCATGTGTGCGTGCACACTGTCATGTCTGACTCTTTGTGACCCCATGGACTGTAGCCCACCAAGCTCCTCTGTCCATGGAAGTTCCCAGGCAAGAATACTGGAGTGTGTTGCCATTTCCTGTGCCAGGGAATCTTCCCAACCCAGGGATCAAATCCTTACATCTCCTGCACTGGCAGCCAGGTTCGTTACCAGCTAAGCCACAGGAGAAACCCAAGAAACAGTAAGGAGATGAAAGCACAAATTTGACAGCACAAATTTATAGTAACCATGTCACTCTAATAGGGAGGGAACACAGCCCCACCCATCAACAGAAAATTGGACTAAAGATTTACTGAGCATCGTCCTGCCCATCAAAGTAAGACCCCAGTTTCCTGCACCGACATCACCCCCTCCCCTCCCCCCCAAGTCAGTCTCTCCTGTCAGGAAGCTTCCATAAGCCTCTTATGCAACAGAGGGTGGACAGGATGAAAACCACAATCACAGAAAGCTAATTAAACTGATCACATGGATCACAGCCTTGTCTAACTCAATGAAACTATGAGCCATGCTGTGTAGGACCACCCACAGGTCATGGTGGAGAGTTCTGACAAAACGTGGTCCACTGGAGAAGGGAATGGCAAACCAGTTCAGTATTCTTGCCTTGAGAACCCCATGAGCAGTATGAAAAGGCAAAGAATAGGACACTGAAAGATGAACTCCCCAGGTCAGTAGGTGCCCAATATGCTACTGGAGAAGAGTGGAGAAATAACTCCAGATAGAGACAAAGCAAAAACAATGCCCAGTTGTTAATGTGGCTGGTGATGGAAGTAAAGTCTGATGCTGTAAAGAGCAATATTGCATAGGAACCTGGAATGTTAGGTCCCTGGATCAAGGTAAATTGGAAGTAGCCAAACAGGAGATGGCAAGAGTGAACATCAACATTTTAGGAATCAGTAAACTAAAATAACTGGAATGAGTGAATTTAACTCAGATGACCATTATATATACTACTGTGGGCAAGAATCCCTTAGAAGAAATGGAGTAGCCCTCATACTCAACAAAAGAGTCCAAAATGCAGTTCTTAGGTGCAATCTCAAAAATGACAGAATGATCTCTGTTTATTTCTAAGGCAAACCATTCACTATCACAGTAATCCAAGTCTATGCCCAGCCAGTAACGCTGAAGAAGCTGAAGTTGAACGGTTCTGTGAAGACCTACAAGACCTTCTAGAACTAACACCCAAAAAAGGTGTCCTTTTCTTTATAGGGGACTGGAATGCAAAAGTAGGAAATCAAGAGATACATGGAGTAACAGGCAAATTTGACCTTGGAGTACAGAATGAAGCAGGGAAAAGCCTAACAGAGTTTTGCCAAGAGCACACACTGGTCATAGCAAACACCCTCTTCCAACAACACAAGAGAAGACTCTACACATGGACATCACCAGATGGTCAATACAGAAATCAGATTGATTATATTCTTTGCAGCCAAAGATGGACAAGCTCTACGCAGTCAGAAAAAACAAGACCAGGAGCTGACTGTGGATCAGATCTTGAATTCCTTATTGCCAAATTCAGACTTAAATTGAAGAAAGTAGGGAAAACCACTAGACCCTTCAGGTATGACCTAAATCAAATCCCTTACAAATATACAATGGAAGTGACAAATAGATTAAAGGGATTAGGTCTGACAGAGTGCCTGAAGAACTATGGACAGAGGTTTGTGACATTGGACAGAAGACAGTGATCAAGACCATCCCCAGGAAAAAGAAACGCAAAAAAGCAAAATGATTATCTGAGGAAGCCTTACAAATAGCTGAGAAAAAAAGAGAAGCTAAAGGCAAAGGAAAATGGAGATATACCCATTTGAGTGCAGAGTTCTAAAGAATAGCAAGGAGAGATAAGAAAGCCTTTTTCAGTGATCAGTGCAAAGAAATAGAGGAAAACAATAGAATGGGAAAGACTAGAGATCTCTTAAAGAAAATTAGAGATATCAAGGAAACATTTCATGCAAAGATGGGCACAATAGAGGGCAGAAGTGTATGGATCTAACAGTAGCAGAAGATATTAAGAAAAGTGGCAAGAATACACAGAACTATACAAAAAAGATCTTTCAGACCCAGATCACCACAATGGTGTGATCACTCACCTAGAGCCAGACATCCTGGAGTGTGAAGTCAAGTGGACCATAGGAAGCATCACTATGAACAAAGCTAGTGGAGGTGATGGAATTCCAGTTGAGCTATTTCCAATCCTAAAAGATAATGCTATGAAAGTGATGCACTCAATATGCCAGCAAATTTGGAAAACTCAGCAGTGGCCATGGGTCTGGAAAACATGTTTTCATTCCAATCCCAAAGAAAAGCAATGCCAAAGAATGCTCAAACTACTACACAATTGCACTCATCTTACATACTAGCAAAGTAATGCTCAAAATTCTCCAAGCCAGGCTTCAATAGAACAGGAACTGTGAACTTCCAGATGTTGAAGATGGATTTAGAAAAGGCAAAGGAATCAGAGATTAAATTGCCAGCATCTGTTGGATCACCAAAAAGCAAGAGTTCCAGAAAAACATATATTTCTGCTTTATGCCAAAGACTTTGACTGAATGGATCACAACAAACTATGGAGAATTCTTAAAGAGAAGGGAACACCAGAGCACCTGACCTGCCTCCTGAGAAATCTGCATGCAGGTCATGAAGCAACCAACAGTTAGTACTGGACATGGGACAACAGATTGGTTCCAAATAGAAAAAGGAGTACGTCAAGGCTGTATATTGTCGCCCTGCTTATGTAACTTATACGCAGAGTACATCATGAGAAACTCTGGGCTGGATGAAGGATAAGCTGGAATCAAGGTTGCTGGGAGAAATATCAGAAATCTCAGATATGCAGATGACACCACCCTTATGGTAGCAAGCAAAGAATTAAAGAGCCTCTTGAAGAAAGTGAAAGAGAGTGAAAGTTGGCTTAAAACTCAACATTCAGAAAACTAAGATCATGGCATCTGGTGCCATCACTTCATGGCAAATAGATGGGGAAACAGTGGCAGACTATCCAAAATCCCTGCAGATGGTGACTGCAGCCATGAAATTAAAATATGCTAGCTCTTTGGAAGAAAAGACCAACCTACACAGCATATTAAAATTCAGAGACATTACTTTGCCAACAAAGGTCTGCCTAGTCAAAGCTATGGTTTTTCCAGTAGTCATGTATGGATGTGAGAGTTGATCTATAAAGAAAAGCTGAGTGCTAAAAAACTGAAGCATTTGAGCTGTGATGTTGGAGAAGACACTTGAGAGTCCCTTGGACAGCGAGGAAATCCTACCAGTCCATCCTAAAGGAAATCAGTCCTGAATATTCATTGGAAGGACTGATGCTGAAGCTGAAAGTCCAATACTTTGGCCACATGATGCGAAGAACTGACTCATTGGAAAAGACCCTGATGCTGGGAAAGACTGAAGGTGTGAGGAGAAGGGACAACTGAGGATGAGATGGTTGGATGTCATCACTGACTCAATGGACATGAGTTTGAGTACACTCTGGGAGTTGGTGATGGACAGGAAGGCCTGGTGTGTTGGGCCCCATGGGGTTGCAAAGAGCTGGACTCCACTGAGCGACTGAACTAACTGAGCTGAACTGATGACTTTGAGTCAATGTATGAACCCTACTGTATATAACTTGGGTCTGTGCTGAGGTCTCCATGGGGGTATGTTTACTAAATGCATTAAATAATCTCAGGCACTTCTGGGTCAATATTGACGCTCTCCTGGCCCTTCTTATTTGCCTCATTTAATCTGTGACTCACAGGGAAATAAGATTACTACAGTAGTTAGAATTATAACCGAAATAATAGTGAATATGCTCTAAGTGACAGTCTGAGGCTTTCACTGAAAATATGCATTTGATTAGATGAGATTAGGTCAAATCTATTCTGATTGACTGTATGACTTTTTTAAAAAAAATTTTCTGGTTCAATGCCATAAAGTAGATAAATAAGTTCTATATATGAGACATGCTAATTTATTGATAATTTGCACCTGCATTTTGTGGGCTTCCCTTGTGGCTCACTGGTAAAGATACTGCCTGCAATTTAGGAGATCTGGGTTTGGTCCCTGGGTTGGGAAAATGCCCTGGAGAAGGGAAAGGCTACTCACTCCAATATCTGGCCTGGAGAATTCCATGTACTGTATAGTCCATGGGGTCACAGAGTTGTACTTGACTGAGTGACTTTCACTCTCACTTTGTGTGCTCTTGGTTAGTATGCATACTCTCCAATCCCTCAAAAAGGCTTTAATGGTATAGTAAATGAAGAGGACATTGCGAGACTTGCAATGAGGAAAATTATCACAAGTTTTCTAATTAATTTGGGAAATTCAAAGTAAAAGAGCTTATATATATATATAGAATATCTGTATCTAGATATATATAGATAGATTCTATATATCTATCTAGATATATATGACAAAACCATCATCAATGTTCATATCTTGTGTTTGTATTTTATATTTACATTATTTTTAATTCAAGTATGCTTATCATTGGATTTTGAACTGGACAGCCAAGCTTTTTGTATATTAATATTGACTGGCTGTTGGGTAATAGCCTGCACTGCATACCTCATGCCATAAAATAATGAAAAGTGATCATGAAAAGTGCTTTGGTTTTGAGACAGGTGAATAAAAGAAATACCATTTCAATTTTCCCACTGGGAGATCTCTGTTGGTATTTTAATTTGTGTATGAACTAAATGCATGAAAAGAGAAGGAAAATAGGGTGATAGAAGTCTTAGGGAGCTTAATAATATTTAACACGAAGAAGAAATATTTCACCCATGATTCCTTCTAACATTACGAGGCATCAGGGAACAAATAAATGATCTTTGTACAGAATATTAAAATTTATATTCACAGATAGTATATATAAATTAAAAAATTTAAATAGCATTTAATAGAAGTAGTATTTTTGATCTAATTATTAAACTTCAAAGAGTTTATCTTAGAAAATAACAATGAATGAAGACAAAGAACTAAGATTAAGGATTTAATAACAGCATAATTTATAACATTAAAAATGTAAAACTTTAAAAAAGAGTAAATTAAAAATTAAATACAGTTGTGACATGTTTAATTTTCATGAGAAAAATATCTAATGACATGGTTAGAATGCTAAGAATTAATTTAATGTGAAAATAAGTGTACATAAAATAATACGTATAGAATGACCACAATTTTATAAAACAACTTTAAAATAAACATAAGTAAATATAAAAATGAAGCAAATATCAACAGATGTTGTCCATGGATGGTAGAAATCTGAATGGTTTTTACTGTGATTTTGTACTTCTCTGTATTCTTTTTACATTGTATCTACATTATAATTTCTAAAATGTCTTTTACTAAAAGCAGTTCTAAAAGCAGAAGAAAAACTTATGCAAATATTAAAAATGTAGCACATAAGAGATTTTTAAAAAGGAATTCACTTGAACTAAACTATGAATCATAAGAAAAATGATGACGAGTTTAATATTGGTTTGATCAAAGAATGCATATACCAAACAAAATTTATGTGGAAAGCCATTTAAAGAACACTGTCCTTTGAATGTATTATGTATGATCTCAATCTCTACCCTTAAGTTCTTCTGCTAAAATAAATTTACTTTCAGAGATGTGAGTTTCAACTAAAACTAAATTAAACTAAAATTTAAAAAAATATTAAGCTAAGACATCATGAAAAGTTTTGCATGCAATTAAAAAATTGTCATATATCTCCTTAATGTGCTTGCTGCAAATATTTAGAATGCAATGAAAAATCTCAAACTTTGTGCCAAGGAGTCAGTTGTTTTATACTCCACCACAGTCTTGGTGTCACTGCAAGAAAGTATCACTTTCTGAAAATAGTCCCCAAGATGTTTACCTTCTGTGTTTCTGCTTCACCTGCCCTAGCAACGCAGTCTCTTCTTTCTCTTTCATTGTGGTTGTAAGAGGAGTTCTAATCAGCCACAAAGAATTAGCACTTATGGCAAATATTCTAATTGTTTGATTCTAAACAAATGCTATGTTTTAGGGCCTTTGTAATGTTTCCTGCAATAAATAAAACAATAATCTGTTATGATAATGTGAATTGTTTTTGATTTGTCATTTAAAGAACACTGGTTAAGTGAATTGGATAAAACAACATTGTAGAGGCTCAAAATTATATCAGGCTTCATGTATGGGCCCTGAGAATCTGTGGATCAATTGACATGAGGAAAACAGCTCTGTTCCACAGTCACAACTTTTCTTTTTAACATCTGGTCAATCATCTTGCAAAGGTATTACAGGTAAAAAATGTCACTGAATCAGCAGAGATTCATGCCCATACTAAAAATACCTTTTTAAATGTTCATTTCTGCATATTATGTGTTAGACATTCAGAGAAACCATATCAGTTATAGCAAAACTAATGATGAAATAAATTAAAATAATATTTTACAATAGTAGCCAAATTGGCCCCCCAAAAGGGAAATCTTCAGAGGTCAGAAATTCTATATAAATATACATCATTGGAATTAGTGGATCCTGGAGCTGGCACTTGACTCATGGGCATCTGCTATTGTTAATAATAGAACACTGGGTCATATGGGTCATAGGAAGGTGTAGTAAATTATGTTACACCAGACACTCTCTCATAAAGCTAGGCTTATCTAAGAATGAGATTTTCAAGAAAGTATACTTGGAAGGAAACATTCCTTGAAAAGAGACACTGAAGTATATACCTGTTTAAGCCTGGCTTTGAGAAATAAGAATGTTCAGAGGAGACTTTTCTAGTTCTGAATTTGTACTGAAATTGGGGCAGAAATTTGTATTGTTGTGTGATAAAAAATTAAAGCAAAACATGGAGCTGAAATCCCGTTTAAATGTCTCAGGTTCGTTATGCCCTCAGATACATGAAAGAAACAAATGCAAATCTTCTGTTGGAGAAACATCAGTTCAGTTCAGTCACTCAGTCATGTCTAACTCTTTGCGACCCCATGAATCGCAGCACGCCAGGCCTCCCTGGCCATCACCAGCTCCTGGAGTTCACTCAGACTCACGTCCATCGAGTCCGTGATGCCATCCAGCCATCTCATCCTCTGTCGTCCCCTTCTCCTCCTGCCCCCAATCCCTCCCAGCATCAGAGTCTTTTCCAATGAGTCAACTCTTCGCATGAGGTGGCCAAAGTACTGGAGTGTCAGCTTTAGCATCATTCCTTCCAAAGAAATCCCAGGGCTGATCTCCTTCAGAATGGACTGGGTGGATCTCCTTTCACTCTAAGGGACTCTCAAGAGTCTTCTCCAACACCACAGTTCAATAGCATCAATTCTTTGGTGCTCAGCCTTCTTCACAGTCCAACTCTCACATCCATACATGACCACAGGAAAAATCATAGCCTTGACTAGATGGACCTTAGTCTGCAAAGAAATGTCTCTGCTTTTGAATATGCTATCTAGGTTGGTCATAAGTTTCCTTCCAAGGAGTAAGCGATTTTAATTTCATGGCTGCAATCACCATCTGCAGTGATTTTGGAGCCCCCAAAAATAAAGTCTGACACTGTTTCCCCATCTGTTTCTATTTCCCATGAAGTGATGCGTCCAGATGCCATGATCTTAGTTTTCTGAATGTTGAGCTTTAAGCCAACTTTTTCAGTCTCCTCTTTCACTTTCATCAAGAGGCTTTTTAGTTCCTCTTCATTTTCTGCCATAAGGATGGTGTCATCTGCATATCTGAGGTTACTTATATTTCTCCCAGAAATCTTGATTTCAGCTTGTGTTTCTTCCAGTCCATCGTTTCTCATGATGTACTCTGCATGTAGGTTAAATAAGCACGGTGACAATATACAGACTTGACGTACTCCTTTTCTTATTTGAAACCAGTCTGTTGTTCCATGTCCAGTTCTAACTGTTGCTTCCTGACCTGCATACAGGTTTCTCAAGAGGAAGGTCAGGTGGTCTGGGATTCCCATCTCTTGAAGAATTTTCCACAGTTTCTTGTGATCCACTCAGTCAAAGGCTTTGGCATAGTCAATAAAGCAGAAATAGATGTTTTCTGGAACTCTCTTGCTTTTTCCATGATCCAGCAGATGTTGGCAATGTGATCTCTGGTTCCTCTGCCTTTTCTAAAACCAGCTTGAACATCAGGAAGTTCATGGTTCACATATTGCTGAAGTCTGGCTTGGAGAATTTTGAGCATTACTTTACTAGCATATGAGATGAGTGCAACTGTGCGGTAGTTGGACCATTCTTTGGCATTGCCTTTCTTTGGGATTGGAATGAAAACTGACCTTTTCCAGTCCTGTGGCCACTGCTGAGTTTTCCAAACTTGCTGGCATATTGAGTGCAGCACTTTCACAGCATCATCTTTCAGGATTTGAAATAGCTCAACTGGTATTCCATCACCTCCACTAGCTTTGTTCATAGTGATGCTTTCTAAGGCCCACTTGACTTCACATTCCTGGATGTCTGGCTCTAGATGAGTGATCACACCATCGTGATTATCTGGGTCATGAAGATCTTTTTTGTACAGTTCTTCTGGTTATTCTTGTCCCCTCTTCTTAATATCTTCTGCTACTGGAGATCAGTGGAGAAATAACTCCAGAAAGAATGAAGGGATGGAGCCAAAGCAAAAACAATACCCAGTTGTGGATGTGACTGGTGATAGAAGCAAGGTCCAATGCTGTAAAGAGCAATATTGCATAGGAACCTGGAATGTCAGGTCCAGGAATCAAGGCAAATTGGAAGTGGTCAAACAAGAGATGGCAAGAGTGAACATCGACATTCTAGGAATCAGCAAACTAAAATGGACTGGGATGGGTGAATTTAACTCAGATGACTATTATATCTACTACTGTGGGCAGGAATCCCTCAGAAGAAATGGAGTAGCCATCATGGTCAACAAAAGAGTCTGAAATGCAGTACTTGGATGCAATCTCAAAAATGACAGAATGATCTCTGTTTGTTTCCAAGGCAAACCATTCAATATCACAGTAATCCAAGTCTATGCCCCAACCAGTAACCCTGAAGAAGCTGAAGTTGAACGGTTTTATGAAGACCTACAAGACCTTTTAGAACTAACACCCAAAAAAGATGTTCTTTTCATTATAGGGGACTGGAATGCAAAAGTAGGAAGTCAAGAAACACCTGAAGTAACAGGCAAATTTGGCCTTGGAATGCGGAATGAAGCAGGGCAAAGACTAATAGAGTTTTGCCAAGAAAATGCACTGGTCATAGCAAACACCCTCTTCCAACAACACAAGAGAAGACTCTACACATGGACATCACCAGATGGTCAACACCGAAATCAGATTGATTATATTCTTTGTAGCCAAAGATGGAGAAGCTCTATACACTCAACAAAAACAAGATCAGGAGCTGACTGTGGCTTAGGTCATGAATTCCTTATTACCAAATTCAGACTTCAATTGAAGAAAGTATGGAAAACTGCTAGACCATTCAGGTATGACCTAAATCAAATCCCTTATGATTATACAGTAGAAGTGAGAAATAGATTTAAGGGCCTAGATCTGATAGATAGAGTGCCTGATGAACTATGGAATGAGGTTTGTGACATTGCACAGGAGACAGGGATCAAGACCATCCCCATGGAAAAGAAATGCAAAAAAAGCAAAATGGCTGTCTGGGGAGGCCTTACAAATAGCTGTGAAAAGAAGAGAGGTGAAAAGCAAAGGAGAAAAGGAAAGATATAAGCATCTGAATGTAGAGTTCCAAAGAATAGCAAGGAGAGATAAGAAAGCCTTCTTCAGCGATCAATGCAAAGAAAGAGAGGAAAAGAACAGAATGGAGGAACATACTACATGTTAAACACACGATGCAGATATTTTCCACAGATAAAATTTCCAAGAACATAAACTATGTCATAAAATATGACAGATACACAAAACAAAAATTAAATACATAAAGCAATGAATTTCTATCAGAGAGGCAACAGAAACAGCAAGTGGAAGAATCAAAGATACGAAGTATTAAATAAATCTGTAAATATGTTTTAAATAATTTTATGAAAGAATAAAGCAGGTGTAGTAAAGAAGCAAAAGACTATGAAAATTGACCAGGAAGACTTGAAAATGGACAAAATGAACTTCTAAAATAATATATAATTATTATATATAATAATATATATAAATGATATATAAATATAATGTAATATTTTAATTTATGAACTCAACAGATAGGATATAGTAGAAGATCGATCTGAGACTTGTAACTTAGTTGTGGCTTATTAAATAATTTGGACCAATTAATGTATTTTTAAAAACTAGAAAAGCTGAAAGGTGTTTTTTTGTTTTTTTTTTTTAAACAATGCCTAGAATAAGATTTATGACTCAAAAATTAGAAGAAAACAAGACTCCGAAGGTGTGATGAATATTTTGGGTTTGCTTAGCCTACAGTATTTTTATTACAGACTACATAGGAATATGATAGCATGTATGACAAAATGTAGATATATCACAATAATAGTATTGATGTAAAATGAGCTAGATAAAAAATAATGCATGCTGTATGATTCAATTTACATAAAATTCAGTAGCAGGCAAAACTAAATCCAGTGCTTATGGATGTGTATTTAGAAGATTCTAAACAAAACAAAACAAAACAGAAACAAAGAAGTCTGGAGAGCATTTGTCTTTAGAGAACACAGAGGAGGTAATGATTGAGGAGAAATATATGGTGCAGAAGGAGGTATTCTAGGGTGCTATCAATATTATATGTTTTGTCATCTGTGGGGGTTCAAGCTTTATAATTGTTCATTGTCTTTTATATACTTTGTTGTATGTGTATAATATTTGGTAATAAAATTGGATTAATATAGATAATTAGTATATCAGGTGATAGGTCAGAATTACCTAGACTGCAATACAAGGGGGAAAAATCCTGATAAATGCAGAAATTTAGGGAACTTGAAAGACAGAGTTAGAAGTTCCAACATATATGTACTCCAGAATCCCTTCAAAAGAGAATATTGGTTACTGATATTCAAAGAGATAATGTCTGAAAAATACCCAGAATTTCATTAAATTTCTTAGATTCAAGAAACCAAATAAACCCTAAGCTGTGTAACGAAAAGAAATTTGAACCTAATCTTTTTATAGTAAATATATATGATACTAAGTATAAAGGAGATCTGTCCTGGGTGTTCATTGAAAGGACTGATGCTAAAGCTGAAACTCCAGTACTTTGGCCACCTCATGCGAACAGTTGACTCATTGGAAAAGATCCTGATGCTGGGAGAGATTAGGGGCAGGGGGAGAAGGGGATGACAGAGGATGAGATGGCTGGATGGCATCACCGACTCGATGGACGTGAGTCTGGGTGAACTTGGGGAGTTGGTGATGGACAGGGAGGCCTGGGGTGTTGAGATTCATGGGGTCACAAAGAGTCAGATACGACTGAGTGACTGAACTGACTGAAGTATAAAAAAAATCTTAAAAGCAACCAGAGAAAAAAGATAAATATTAACACATGCGTGAGGTTGATATTGACAACTGACTTTTCAACACATCAATGGATGTTAGAAATCAGTGGGGTAATATCTTCAAATACTGAGAGAAATAAATATTATACTTGAATTATATAACCAGTAGAATAATATTTTAGTAATGAAAGCAAAATAAATATTTTAATTCAAAATATGAGATCAAGAATATTTATTTTAAAAATATCTTCAGTTAAGAAATTTCAACAGCAGACTCAAAAGAAAAATAATCCCCTAATGAAAATTAGATACAGGGATTGGTGAGTAAAGAAAATGATAGATATGTTATAAAAAATAATTAACTTTATTAAACAATAAAAACTAATATCTAATGTTGAGAGAGTTAATTCTTAGGTAGATTGATAAGGAGTCTGGGGCTCTCAAGGAGGAGAAAGTGGTCCAGCGTTCTCAAGGAGAAAAGGACAAACATTTTTTTTTTTCTACATTTCTTTGTCTTAGTCACATAAGACTTACTTTTTTTCTTTCTTTAAACCCAGAGCTAATGATTACCCCACAAAACAACTCATTTTGCTCAAGGATATGTTTTTCCTTAAATTCTGTACTAATAATTATATGACAACAATGTACCTTGCTCGAGGAACATGTTTCTCCTTCATAACAAGAACCTTCTGACTAATCCTAGGAGTGGGTCTGGTAAGACCTTTCTATTGTTATTAGTAACCAACTGAAATAGTATATAAGGCTTTGCTAAGATTAGCAAGTGGGGCACTCCACCCTCTTCTGATGTCCATGTCAGAAAATTTCTCTGTCTCTTTTTCACTGTAATATAACTCTGCTACACAGAAGCTCTGAGTGATCAAACCTTGTTTCTAGCTCTGGATCAAAATTCTCTCCTCTGGAGTCTATGAATCTGACACTGTTCACTGTAAGTTATCAATGTGTAGAGATGCAGCTCAAGATCAAAAGCTCGCATGGTAAATGACAATTGCATATAAAATAAGAACAGGAGATCCTCTGGAGTTTTTTATTTTTTTTAACTTTTTATTTTGTATTTGGAGATGGAAATAGCAACCCACTCCAGTATTCTTGCCTGGAGAATTCCATGGACCGCTGGTGGGCTGCAATCCAGAAGGTCTCACAAAGTCAAACACAATGGAAGTGATTTAGCACATACATATGCATGTATCTATTCTCCCACAAACTCCCTTCCCATCCAGGCTGCCAGGTAACACTGAGCAAAGTTCCCTGTGCTATACAGTAGGTCCTTGTTGGTTATCCATTTTAAATATAGTAGTGTGAGTAGGTACATGTATACCCCAGATTCCCTAAGATCTCTTTCCCCCATCCTTCCCTGCCCTAGCAACCATAAATTCCTTTAGCGTTCTAAAGTTTTTATTGTTTACCAGGAAAATAATAAAATTAATTAAATTTAGAGTTCACTAAAGTAAAAATGTCGAATGCAAATGTTAAAAGTAGTAAGGTAATCATTAGAGGAAGATAAATAAGAGCCTATAACATTCAAGCTAAATAATAATAAAGTAAAAATGAAGAAATTTTAATCTAAAAGAAACTAAAAAATCCAGAGAAAAGTCAAATAGAATGAAGGAGGATACATGATAAATTGAGAGAAATTATTTCAAACAGAACAGTAATAATAGTCAAAATAAGTGGACTAAATATTCTAGTTAACAAACAAAGTTTGTCAAACTGAATAAAAAGAACAAACCAGCTGCATTCTGTTTAACAAGAAAGATGCTTAAAACATAGCAGCACAGTGAGGTAGAATGGAAAAGGATGGAAGAAATCTATGCTAGGTAAATACTAGTCAAAAGAAAACTGGTATAGTTACATTGTTGTTGATCAGTTGCTAAGTCCTGCCTAATTATTTGCAACCGCATGAACTGCAGCATACCAGACTTCCCTTTCCTTCACTATCTCTCAGAGTTTGTTCAACTCATGTCCATTGAATTGGTGATGCCATTCAACCATCTCATCCTCTGTCACCATTGATATGAAACAATTAGGATTTTGAAGGGGGAGAAATATTGCTAGACCTAATGTTGATTAAATATTGATTAAAGTTTGAATTCATGAGTAAGATCACACAATTAATTAATTATAGTATCAAACATACTAAGAAAAGTTAAGAGAACCAGGATAAAATGACAAATGTACCATCATGATGAGATTTTAACGCATCCATGTCAGAAGTTGATAGATCATGTTGATAAAAAATTATGATAAATGCTTAATTTAATGCTTATATTTAGAAGGTTTCCCTGACAAACAATACACATCATTTTCAAGTACATGGAGGTTAAAAAAAGAAAGTACTAATTACATATCAAAGCAAATCTCAAAAACTTACAGAAAATCAGTTTCTTACCTATCATTTTCACTGACCATTATCATTATTCAGTAAAGTTAGGAACCCATTGCACACCTCTGAAAATATTTGGAAATTCAAGAATATATTTCTACATAGCTTATGTATAAAAAATCATTATGGAATTAGAGAAAAAAATATTTGGATTCTTTAGCAATGAAGATATTATGTATCAGAACTCATGAGATAGTTAAAGTAATACTTTGCAAGAAATTAATAGATTTAATATTTTTATTAAAAAAAAGCAATCTGAAAGTAAACTGAGCATTCAAACACAAAATACTTCAATATAATTTCAGAGAATATATATGAAAGAAAGAGAAAAGACAGAAGCAAAAATTTATGATGTGAAGAAAAAATATATAAAATGCAAACTCAACAAGATTGAAGATTATTTGGATAGGAAAACATAGTTAACTCTTTTCAGGAAGACAGAGTTTAAAAAGAAAAGAAATAGCAATACTATGAATAATAAAGCAGATGCAACTATAAATGTACACTATATTTAAAAGGAAGAGAGTACTATGGAAAACTTTATAATACATTTGGAACATAGGTAAAATAGGTAAATTTCTAGAATAGTAAAAAATTAACAAAACTGATTCAAGGATAAGTGGAAACTTAATAGTCTATGACCATTGACATTTTCAATTGGAAATCAAATATCATCTTATAGAGAAAACATCAGTTCCAGATAATTTAACCTGGAGGTCTTGGAGCAATCAAAATCAGGTATATGTTTAGTATAACCTTGATATCAAAACCAGAAATGAATGTATGAATAAAGAAAATTACAGGTTGACATCAACTTGAACATTGATGGTAAAATTCTAAATAAAATATTTAAAACATGAAACCAGACATGATTAAAACCTAACCTTTGAATTTATGTAAGTTAGTTTGACTTAGAAAATCTATTACTAAATTCACAATATTAACAGACTAAAGAAAAAAATTAACATTTCATTAAATATTGACACAGCAATCAAATAGGTTCAACAACCTTTTATAATAACATTCATAGGAAATTAAAAATAAAAGGGAATTTCTTAATCTCATAATGATATATATATAAAACCTAGAATAAATATCACACTAATAAGGAACATGAAAAGCATTCTCTTTGAAAGCAGAAACAAGACCAGATGACTATTATTACATTACACCTGAGGTCCTTTCAGCATTGTCCTTGAAGTTCTAGTTTGTACAATAAAGTTTGTACAATATGCTTAACCAATCGTTAAGCATAATGACTGGTAAGAAATAAACAAAACAATGATGCATTCTCTCACAGATGAGATAGTTGTCCACCACACTGGAAACCCTAAAGAATCCACAATCTATTAGTGTTAATAAGTTTAATAAATTCATGTAGATCAATTGCATTCCTACACATCATAAACAAACCCAAGTTCCAAGAAGATTTTCTACCAAACTTGTCAAGCCAATTCTAAAACTCCCATGAAGGAGCAAAGGGCCAAGATTACTAAGACACTCACACAAATGAGACAACTTCTCTACCAAATGTGAAAAATTACTACTACAGTAATTAATCAATTTGATACTGTCACAGGGATGATCAAGTCAACCAGGCTAGTACAAGGGAGCCCAGAAACAGAGTCATGTACCTATGGAAACCTGATACTTGGGAGAACTGGCATGTTAGATCACTGGGGTAAATGGCAATCTAACACATGGTGTTGGGACAAATGTTTTTTTTCTTGGTTAAAAAAAATTCCTGCATCAAACCATGTCAAAATGAGTGAATAAATAAGTAAATTTGAGGTAGATCAAGAGTTAAATATCAAAGGCAAAACTTCAGAGTACAGAGCAGAAAATATAGGAGATTGTTTTTATGAGCTTAGGTTATAGAAGAATTCCTTGAAGTAGAAGAAGCATGAACTTTGAAAGAAAGACTGATAGATTTGACTACAATAAAACTTCATCAAAAGAAAATATAAAGAAAGGGAAAGGTCAAGGCACAAATTGAGGAAAGATCTTTATAGTACATGCAACTTATAAAGGACTGGTGTCCCATAATATTATATAACAGACTCCTATGAATGATTAACATCAAAGCAAACAACAAAATAGAAAAATGAGCACAAATAATGAACAAGAAATTCAGTGAAGTGTGGGCCTGAACAGTAACAAACATGTGAAAAGGAGCTTAACCTCATATTAAGAAGAATGCATTGTTGTTGCTGTTTTAGTCGCAAAATCATACCCGGGTGTTTGAGTCCTCATGGGCTGTAGCCTGCCAGACTCCTCTGTGTATTAAAACCCAAACAAGGTAGCATTTCCCAGCAGTCAGACTGTCAAAAGCTAAAAAGATAATGTAAAGGAAGTTGAAGAATGTAGAAGAACGTGCTAGAAGAAATGCTTAGAACATGACACTCCATAAATATCTCTGGTTGTCTTGCTATGTAATAAGTTCACCCCAAAACTGGTGGCTTTATATAACAATAATTGTCTTATACTCATGACCTATTAGTCAAGAATTTAGGCATGACTTTGTGGTAGTTATGCTGGCCCCATGGCATAGATTGAGTCATTTGGTGATTGGCAGATAGTCCAGCTGTGGAGGGACCAAAACTGCTTCCCTGGTGCTTTTTTGATGATGGCTAGAAGCTGGAGTGAGTTGGGCTGATTTCCCTCTCCATGTAATGTTAGGGTATATAGGATACAGCTGTCAGGTAGTTGGACTTCTTATCTGATGGCTCAAGGTGTCAAGCCTGAGTGTTTCCTGATAAAGGAAGTGAAAGATGCCAGCCTCTTAAGATCTGGGCCCAGAAACTAGTATAACCTCTCTTCTGTCATATTCTATTGGTCAAAGCATTCATAGAGCCTTATAAATTTGTGAGGAGGGAAGATAGACTGTACAACTCAACTGGAGGAGTTTCCAATAATTTGTGGCCATCTATAATCTGCCATGATAATTATCTTCCAATTAAATGAAGAAAGATCATATGTGTTTCTTGAGTGCTCTTGTATGCTGTGGTGTTAGAGGCAGTGGCATTTTATTAAATTCTAATTAATCTGAGTTTTTGCCCTTGAAAGGCTTCTGGTCTAGATGTGAGAGGAGCGGAATATGTGTCAATATAAATCACTAACATATTTACATATTCAAGTGGTTTAAAAAGAAGTGACCATGGGGTGATTAACATTATAAAGACTGTGAAAATTCTACTTTAGATTTGAGAGGTCATTTTAGAACTCAAGGAGATAGAATATGAATTTGGCTGAAAAATCATAGATAATTAAAAGGCAGAGAAACTCATGACCATATAGTGGCATTGTTTGTTTAGTTGGTTATGGATGGGGGAAGGTTGATATAGAGTAGTAGTGGGAAATAATGATAAATCTGGGGACCAGTTTCCAATTGGTGAGTCCTGTCATTTAAGTATTTATGCACTCAAGGAATATTATCAAGGACATGCTTTGTGTCAGGCACTGTAAATAGTGTACTTGGGATGCAAGAAAGCACTTTCCCTAAAACAGCTTATAATCTGGAGGGGTGTGGAGAAGGGAGGTGACAAATAATTAGAACACAGTAAGGTATATTGTCACCCTGCTTATTTAACTTATATGCAGAGTACATTATGAGAAATGCTGGACTGGATGAAGTACAAGCTGGAATCAAGATTGCTGGGAGAAATCTCAATAACCTCAGCTATGTAGATGACACTACCCTTATGGCAGAAAGTGAAGAACTAAAGAGCCTTTTGATGAAAGTGAAAGAGGAGAGTGAAAAAGTTGGCTTAAAACTCAACATTCAGAAAACTAAGATCATGGCATCTGGTCCCATCACTTCATGGGAAATAGATGGGGAAACAGTGGAAACAGTGAGAGACTTTATTTTCTTGGGCTCCAAAATCACTGCAGATGGTGACTAAAGCCATGAAATTAAAAGACATTTGCTCCTTGGCTGAAAAGTTATGACCAATCTAGACAGCATATTAAAAAGCAAAGACATTACTTTACCAACAAAGATCTGTCTAGTCAAAGCTATGGTTTTTCCAGTAGTCTTATGGATGTGAGAGTTGGACTATAAAGAAAGCTGAGTGCTGAAGAATTGATACTTTTGAACTGTGGCATTGGAGAAGACTCTTGAGAGTTACTTGGACAGCAAGAAGATCCAACCAATCCATCCTAAAGGAAATCAGTCCTGAATATTCATTGGAAGGATTGATGCTGAAACTGAAACTCCAACACTTTGGCCACCTGATGCAAAGAACTGACTCACTGGAAAAGACCTTGATGCTGGGAAAGATTGAAGGTGGGAGGAGAAGGGGACAACAGAGGATGAGATGGTTGGATGGCATCATCAACTCAATGGACATAAGTTTGAGTAAACTCTGGGAGTTGGTGATGGACAGGGAGGCCTGGCCTGCTGAAGTACATGGGGTTGCAAAGAGTCAGACACGACTGAGTGACTGAACTGAACTGAAGGTAAGAGCTATGATGTCGTAGGCCTAGGGAGATATGCAAGTTCACAGGAGAAACAGCTAACCTGGGTTGGAAAGGAAATGGTAAGCAAAGGGAACAGGTGGCGTCTAAGTAGAAGAGTAGAGGCTAGTGAGAAGAAAGTGAAAGACAGGCGATTCCAACAGAGGAGCAGCATGCATTGCCTTGAACAACAAAGGGAACTGTCATACTGATGAATTTGCAAGTAGCTTAGCACAGCCTGGATGGACAGTGGAGTCAAAGGAGGAGATGAGGTTGGGGAGTTAAATCTGGTTTGGTTCATTGAGGGTCTAATATAAAAGGCTAGGTAATTTATAATTTATTATGAGGGCACAAGGCTTCCACTAAAGCCTTTCCAAGAGGGTGGTAACTTGATCTTAGAAATATTGTGTGTTTTAGAAAGATTTTCCTCATTGCAGTATAAAGGATGAATAGAGATTAAGCAAAAGGAGAAACAAAAAGATTAGTCTGTTGCTGTCTTTCAGGAGGGAGAGGACAGTATTCTAGATACAGTGGTAAAAAAAAGAAATAAATGGGTTTAGGAGGTATTTAAAAGATAGGAACAGTAATATATTGATGAAGACTATCAAAATAGGAAATGCAGGGAGCACAGAAGGTATGGAGTGGGAAATAATGATGACTGGGAATTACTAACTGTTGCCATGGGAATGGTGAATGATTTGTCAAGATGGGTTGTACAGAAGAGGACTAAAGATCAAACTCTGGAACAGGTGGAGGATGAAACACTTGAAAATTAGACTGAAGGAGGAGCCAGGGAACTAGCATGGAAATCATGCGGGTGTGTTGTCATAGAAACCAAGTGAAGAGTTGGTTTCTGAGTTTAAGTGAATAAACAATAGTGAGAAATCAGAGGTCAAGTGGAAGGAGTCCATTGGTTTCTGACAACAAAAATTTCTGGTGACCTTTGTTTTCTGTAGAGTTCTGAAGATGTGGGTACAGTGAGTATAAGCCTTTATCGTAAAGATTTTAGCTTTAGATAGGAAAAAAGAACTAAAGAGAGGGGCTGGAGGACATGGGGTCACAAGATTGAGGAAAATTTTTATTTTTAATAATTTGGTAGAGACTTGAACCTGTTGACATGCTGAAAGGAAGTCCTAGTAGATAAAGTTGAAATATATAGGAGATAGAGTGAATCATTATATTTCAATAGAAAGAAAAGGATGTCATACACAAGTGGAAGAATTAGTTAGAAACTGCCTCTTCATATCAGTATTTTACAGATGTTGTAATGTTTATGAATACAGCTTTTCTATTTAGATTGCATGAAATATTTTCATCCTGAACTCACTACTTTAGTTCTTTGCAGCTAAATATTGGGCACTTGATGTTAAACTCATTATTTCATTATAATGAGCTAACTGCAGATAGCCCAGATGAACATCTCATATGAAGTGTTAGTTAGCACATCTCTTAGAATGACTGAAGTGTCAGAGCATCTCAGGTATACTGCTGCAGAGACCAGCTGCACTGGAGGAGTGTGGCCCACAAACATCTGGAATATTATTCAGTACGTGAGGCAGTAAATATGTTTATGAAGAAGGCATTGGCATATTCTGTGATCAGGTTCTTTCAAACATTCCAAATTCCGTATACTTTCTCATCAACTTTTTTTTGTGTGTGAAACTCTTGATCAGTTCAGCTCAGTCACTCAGTCGTGTCCGACTTCTTGCGACCCCATGAACTGCAGCACACCAGGCCTCCCTGTCCATCACCAACTCCCAGAGTCCACCCAAACCCATGTCCATTGTGTTGGTGATGCCATCCAACCATCTCATCCTCTGTTGTCCCCTCCTCCTCCTGCCCTCAATCTTTCCCAGCATCAGGGTCTTTTCAAATGAGTCAGCTCTTCATACCAATAGCCAAAGTATTGGAGTTTCAGCTTCAACATCAGTCCTTCCAATGAATACCCAGAACTGATCTCCTTTAGGATGGACTGGTTGGATTTCCTTGAAGTCCAAGGGACTCTCAAGAGTCTTCTCCAATACCACAGTTCAAAAGCATCAATTTTTTGGCACTCAACTTTCTTTATACTCCAACTCTCACATCCATACATGACCACTGGAAAAACCATAGCCTTGACTAGATGGACCTTTGTTGACAAAGCAATGTCTCTGCTTTTGAATATGCTATCTAGGTTGGTCATAACTTTCCTTCCAAGGAGTAAGCATCTTTTACTTTCATGGCTGCAATCACCATCTGCAGTGATTTTGGAGCCCCCCAAAATAAAGTCTGCCACTGTTTCCCCATCTATTTGCCATGAAGTGATTGATGGTACTGGATGCCATGATCTTCGTTTTCTGAATGTTGAGCTTTAAGCCAACTTTTTCACTTTCCTCTTTCACTTTCATCAAGAGGCTCTTTAGTTCTTCTTCACTTTCTGCCATAAGGATGATGTCATTTGCATATCTGAGGTTATTGATATTTCTCCCGGCAATCTTGATTGCAGCTTGTGCTTCCTCCAGCCCAGTGTTTCTCATGATGTACTTTGCATATAAGGTAAACAGGTAGGGTGACAATATACAGCCTTGACATACTCCTTCCTATAATTGCAGTTTGTTGATTAGGTAATTTGATCAATAGAAAAAGATAATATCTTGGAGGCTGGACTTGAATAATGTACCAAGTAAAACACTATGAAGAATAAGTTTTAAGAATTGACCTGTAACCTGAGTCAGGAGAATTTAACGCATGTTGCTTTCTTTCTATTTTTTTTTTAAGGATTTGCAGGAAGAAAAAAGTTTTATTGACCTTCTAGGAAAGGAGAGGGATAAGATAAATTTTCATGGGCTAACTTTTCAGAAGTATTATAATGGTGGTTAATGTTTATTGAGCACCCAATCTGAGCTAGACATATATAGACACTTCACATATGTTGTTATTTCTGTTCCTTGTAACAATCCTTGTTTTTGTTTTTCTTTCATATTTTTGATGGGGAAACTACTCTACTTAGAGAGTGAGTAATTTACCTATGATTATACCACTGGTAGATTAGGAACCATATTTTTAGATCCACTTTAGACTGAAATGTTTCCTCTTTTCACACATTCTACCCCTATCCAAAGAAACTGGAGAAGAATTTTGAAGTAATAATAATAATAATAATATGAGTATTTCAGCTATTACTTTATTTGATTAGAGAAGGTGATCAGCATTCTGTTCCTTTCATGTGTATGTATCTACTCACATGCACCTATAAATAAAGTCATGTAAAGAGAGCAAAGAATGTCTGCTTTATAATATACTGCTTACAAATTTTGGATAAATATGAATGATTTAGTTCTATTGTAACTGAAGATACAAAGGTAATTTTCTAATTAATTATTTTGCTTTCTCATTTTGATTCATTTTCATTCAGAAGATAATGTATTTAGCAGTTTACTAACCAGGGTAAATATGGAAGACAGAAATGCTATTACATGATTTTCAAGACTGGTCCAGACACACTTGTTAACTAAGGTAACACCCTTATGTATTTTATTAGTGATTTTATTTTTTTAAGTCTCATAATGCCAACTTTGTGCAAATTTTCTTTAGTCAGGTTACCTGTTTAGTCGGAGTATGGTGGCTCAGATGGTAAAGGATCTGTCTGCAATGCAGGAGACCCAGGTTCGATCCCTGGGTGGGGAAAGACCACTGGAGAAGGGAATGGCAACCCACTCTAGTATTCTTGCCTGGAGAATTCCATGGAGCCTGGTGGGCTACCGTTCATGGGCTTGCAAAGAGTCAGACATGACTGAATGATTAACATAGAGGGAAGAAGCAGCCCCTTTCAAGGCAATTGCCTTATTAATTATGTCTATTTATTATTTAGACAATGGTAAATATGGATCTCTTCCTACCTCACCTTTTCATGAGGTAGATACAATCCAATCTGGTCATTATCCTCTTTGAAAATCCTTGTCTTATTTGTTTCAGTAACTTCTTCATAATGTTCTTTTATACCTCAAGTTACTCCTTTGTAAAGATGAGACACTGAGATACTCAGTATGTCAGCAAATTAGGAAAACTCAGCAGTGGCCACAGGACTGGAAAAGGTCAGTTTTCATTCTAATCCCAAAGAAGGACAATACCAAAGAATATTCAAAGTACCATACAATTGTGTTCATTTCACATGTTAACGGGTTATACTCAAAATCCTTCAATCTAAGCCTCAGCAGTACCTGAACCAAGAACTTTCAGAAGTATAAGCTGGGTTTAGAAAAGGCAATGGAACATTTGCCAAGAGATCAAATTGCCAACATTCATTGAATCATGGAGAAAGCAAGGAAATTCCAGAAAAACATCTACTTCTGCTTCATTGACTATGCTAAAATCTTTGACTGTGTGGATAACAACGAACTGTGAAAAATTTTTAAAGAGATGGGAATAGCAGATTACCTTACCTGTCTCTTGAGAAACCTCTGTGTCAGTCAAGAAGTTAACAGGTAGACACAGACATGGAAAAACTGACTGGTTCAAAATCAGGAAAGGAGTATGACAAGGCTGTATATCATCACCTTGCTGATTTAACATCTATGCAGAATGCATCATGTGAAATGCCAGCCTGGATTAATCACAAGCTGGAATCAAGTTTGCCTGCTGAGAGAAACATCAACAACCTCACTTAGGCAGATGATACCACTCTAATGGCAGACAGTAAAGAGGAACTAAAGCGCCTCTTCATGAGGGTGAAAGAGGAGAGTGAAAAGCTGTTTGAAACTCAATATTAAAAAAACTAAGACCATGGCATCTGGTTCCATCACTTTACAGCAAATAGAAGGGGGAAAAGTGGAAGCAGTGACAGATTTTATTTTCTTGGGCTCCAAATTAACTGCAGACAGGGACTTCAGCCATGAAATGAAAAGACGCTTGCTCCTTGGAACGGAGCTATGACAAACCCAGACAGCATATTCAAAAGCAGAAATATCACTTTGCTGACAATGGTCCATATAGTCAAATCTATGGTTTTTCCAGTCGTCATGTATGGATGTGAGAGTTGGGCTACGAGCAAGGCTGAATGCCAAGAAATTGATGCTTTCAAATTGTGGTGTTGGAGAAGACTCTTGAGAGTCCCTTGGACAGCAAAAAGATCAAACCAGTCAATCCTAAAGGAAATCAACCCTAAATATTCATTGGAAGGACTGATGCTGAAGCTCCAATACTTAGACCTTCTGATGTAAAGAGCTGAGACATTGGTAAAGACCCTGATGTTAGGAAAGATTGAAGGTAAAAGGAGAAGTGAGCAGCAGAGGATGAGATGGTTAGATAACATCACCATCTCAAGTGACATGAGTTTGAGCAAACTTGGAGACAGTGGAGGGCAGAGGAGCCCGGTGTGTTCCTCTGGGGTCTACAGAGTAAAAAAGAGTTGGACACAAGTTAGCAACTGAACAACAAGTGTCAGAGTCTCTTGAGATTATGTTACACGTGAAGCTAATGTGGTAATACTTGACCCAGTAAATGCTCAGAAAGCATCACTATGATTAATCTGAATCAGAAAATTCATGTGATTACTTTCACATCATCATGATCACTCCTTTGTTTTGGTATCTGTGAACTTCTGATTTTGATTTCATTCATTCCAGAAGTATTTGAAGGAATATGAGTCATTGATTTAAGTATTGGGGATATGAATAGACAAAAAAGACATGATTTTTCACCTTCCCTGAATTATATACTTTAGTAGGAGAGACAAAGAGTAAAGAAGATAAATAGGAAAATATATGGTATGGGAAAGACTGAAGGTGGGAGGAGAAGTCAGAAGGAGAAGGGGACGACAGGGAATGAGATAGTTGGATGGCATCACCAACTCAATGGACATGAGTTTGAGTAGGCTCCAGGAGTTGGTGATGGACAGGGAAGCCTGGTGTGCTGAAGTCCATGAGATTGCAAAGAGTCAGACATTACTGAGCAGCTGAACTGAACTGAATGGGTGGGCAGGAAACTGCCCAGAGAAAGAATATCTGAGTAAGAACATATGAATAAAGGTCCAAACCATAAGGATGTGTTTGGAGGAGATCCAGGCATAGGGAAGAGCAAGTGCAATAGCTCTGAGACAGGAGAATGCTTAGCAAGTTCAAGAAAAACAACGTGGAGGGTGTTGTGAAATGTTTTTATATCCATAGAAACCTGCAAGTTTTATCAGGTAGATCTATTTCACAAATCCTCAAGGATTCAGCCTTCTTCTAGTTCATTGCTGTTTCTAGGGAATAGCCTTTATCCTCAGAATCTAAGACAACCCTACTTGTATTCTAGAGCCCAGGCTTAGTGGAAGAGAAAAAATGCGGCAAAGGATGCGCAGTAATTGTACCATAGGGAAAGTTCACAGAGGCTGCCACAGCAAATGTCTGCTTGCTGCTAAGCTGCTAAGTTGCTTCAGTCATGTCCGACTCTGTGTAACCCCATAGACGGCAGCCCACCAGGCTCCTCCATCCATGGGATTTTCCAGGCAAGAGTACTGGAGTGGGGTGCCATTGCCTTCTCCAAATGTCTGCTTCAGTTCAGTTCAGTTCAGTTGCTCAGTCGTGTCCGACTCTTTGTGACCCCATGAATTGCAGCACGCCAGGCCTCCCTGTCTATTCACCAACTCCCGGAGTTCACTCAGACTCACGTCCATCGAATCAGTGATGTCATGCAGCCAACTTATCCTCTGTCATCCCCTTCTTCTCCTGCCCCCAATCCCTCCCAGCATCAGAGTCTTTTCCAATGAGTCAAATGTCTGCTTACGTGCCACTAAATAATGCTTAGTAACCTTCCTGCATTTCATTACATGGGAGGCTGGGAAATCCACTCTTCTTTTATGGGAAACTATTTGCATAGCTAAGACTTCAATCATTATGGAAGAAGGGGTGAAATATTTGGGGGACAACTAGTAGTCTCTGCTGCCTTCCACCTCACTTCCTTATGAACAGAGAACAGGATGATGAACTTTAAAAGATACTGGTGATGTTTTCTTTTGAGTCATCTGTGTGTAACAAATAAGAACACCAACTCAAAAAAAGTTAAGACAATGCAACAATATTTGAAAATTAGAAAACATAGTTTGATTTTTACAAGTGATGTCTACATTTATGGGCTTAGCTCAATTCTTCTGCCACTGAGAGAGATACCTCCTTGTGCCTCCTACACAATATTTTTGCCCTACCAGTCAACTAAAGAAATAGAAAAATCACTCTACAGAATTCACTAAAGTAAGTGAAGCTTTGTCATATATATAAAAATGGATTTGTTAGAATAAAGTGAAGAAAAAAATGCTATGTTCTCATTATATCTCCTTTTAAAGAAAGAAAATAAAAGGAGCATAAAAAGCACATAATCGGCTTCAACTATTCTAGGAAATTAATTTTAGATATCAACTGAGTACTTTCCTAGAAAGTAGGGCTTTTGACATTCATTAAAATACGTGACAAAATTAAAAAGGAATACTGTTTCTTCTTTCTTTTGTAAGTGTGAGTGAAATACAATAAACTGAGAGGTCTCTTCAAGACCTTTTAATTTAACAAAACAAAGTATTGTACAAGTTTCTCTTTTAGTTGAAAACTGTCTAAGTGAATAGTTTTGACTTCTGGTTTCTGATGAAGAGGGACACCCAGAGAAGCCATCAGAAAAGCTCAGATTTGGTAGTGCTGCCTCGATGAGAGGTAGAAGAACCAGCCATCTCCTAAGAAAGCTATTATATGTGACAATGCTCATTCTCAATTTTGTAAATTCAAATGGTGTATAGAAGATTCAGATAACATCTAAACTTCTGTTTCATTTCTTAAATCTACTGAGCCTGAACTCTGAACTTCTTTGAGATTTACCCATTCACAACTCATTTTTTTTTTTCCCCTTCACTGTATTTTAGAAAAAGAGATTGGCCTTTTCATGACCTAGTTGACTTCCCAGTCTCCAACTCAAGTCTTATTCTCCATTTAATTCCATCAAACCTAACAGAACCCTAAAACTCATGTTTTGAATGCTCCACTAGTGTTTAAACATTTTCTGTTCATTTCCCCAGTTGTTGGTAATTCTCTTTCTAGAAGGTCTATAATTTGGGGATGAAGTGAAATTGTTTGTTTTTTCTAAAAACATTCTCAGCTCTTAAGAGTCCTATAATTGAATAAGTCTTGCAATAGAATCAATTCTTGGAAAGGTTTTTTTTAATGACTTGCTTTATTGCTCTTGTTTTGCTATTGATGTAAAAGACCCAAACCCCAAATTTAGGTTCAATAATGTTCAATTGTCACAGATTATATCGTAATAGCTCTGCATAAAAAACCTATAAAACAAAGTGTATTCTTGTACAATGCTTAGTCAGCCACCCTGTTAGTAGTTACCAGACCTTTTTTCTTTTCTTTTCCATTAGCATGAACATTTTATCTTTATCACATTATCACATTGAGAGTTACATAGAGTTAGCATTAAGTTAGTCTTTTTGACCATAGAAGACTCCCCCAACCCTCACACATCTTTTGACTTTTTTCTTTTTTTTAAAATATAAATTTATTTATTTTAATTGGAGGTTAATTACTTTACAATATTGTATTGGTTTTGCCATACATCAACATGAATCCCCCACAGGTATACACATGTTCCCCATCCTGAACCCCTCTCCCACCTCCCTCCCCATACCATCCCTCTGGGTCATGCCAGTGCACCAGCCCCAAGCATCCACTTTTGACTTTTTTTCAATCATTCTTTGTCAATTTGATTAAAGCGTCTTTTAAGGACTGTTGAACCACAATGTGGTATTTCCAATAAATGTTGTTATTAGAATTTGTGCCTGGTTGAGATGAGTTTAATGTGCATTGTTTAAACATAGCACACTTAAGTTGATGGCTATTTACAGAAAGCTTGTTGATCAACAGTGTTTGTCTTTAGAGAGAATTGCATTTAAGTGCATTAGTTGACGTAGCTCTGAATGCATCAATGGTTGGATGTTAGCATTTATGAAGAGTAGAATGTTGTGCTCCCTCAACCTCATGTTTCACATACTTGTCATGGTGAGCAATTATCTCTTTCCCATTTTGGTATTAGTGGTAGTGTAATTTTATGAAATATTTTCTCTTTCTTATTCCTGGAGTAGTGCATGTCCATCAAGGGGATTTTGGAGAATTCAGTAAAGTTCAAAGAAGAAAATAATAGGTTCTTACCACTCAGAAAAAAATATGGCTAACATTAATGAAATACTATAATTTTTAGGACATATTTGCACTTCTGAATCACTTTATATTTGTCTTTGTTTAAAAATACCATTTCTCTTATTATACAGTTTTTTGTTCCATAGAATCAAGCAGACTACTTTGGTTTAAATCCTGACTCTGACACTTACCATCTCTATTTGTTTGAGCAAGCTTCCTACCATCTCTATTAATTTGAGTGTTTCCTGAACTCTGTGATTGTAAATGGGAATAAAATAGACCTATTTTATAGTTATTATAAAAATATGTGAATTATTGCATCATTAAATGCTACAAATAACTAATTAGAATATTGTTTGATGTGCTAAACGCTTACTTGTTTGCTTTTAAAACAACTGTAGTTATAATTTTATATTCTATGAGGCAAAAGGATATAATTAATCTTTGCCTCCAACACTGGTGTTATATGAAGGACTATTCAATATCCATTCACTCTTTCTAATCTTGGACAATTGAAACACTACTCACATAGCCGTTCTTGTTGATAGGCATGAACAATGAAATATCAGTGAAAGTTGTTAGGTGGGATTTCTGGGGAAAATCTCTGTCCCTAGCTATCTGCCTTTCTTCTCTTTCCTGGGATATGGTCATGATGACTAGAGCTCCAGCAGTCCTCCTGGATCCGAAGGCAAGACGGTGGAGGAGAAAGACTTAAGGACTCTAGACTCAGGACTGTAGAACCTCCACACTGGCTTTGTCTACCAACTTCTGGACTCCTTTTATGTAAGAGAGAAATAAGCCCGGATTTCAGTTACTAACTTTAGAAAGTAATCTCTAATGAATACATTGAATAGCCTGTGCATGAGATTTTAAATCCTTTTTCATAACCTTTTAAACTGTTTGTCTGACAATAGTTAGTACCCCTTACAGAGTGCCGTAGGAAGAAAGCTACCTATGATGTCTGAAATTGTCATCTATTAGCATTGTGTTATTGTCATTTTGTCTCAAGTTCTAACAGGAATTCATAGTGGAAAGAATTAATCCTGTCTTACATAAGGGTGGTGTCATCTGCATATCTGAGGTTATTTGTATTTCTCCTGACAATCTTGATTCCAGCTTGTGCTTCATATAGGTACTGTGTTACACAACAGATTTCTAGAGCTTAATCATCTTGCTCGACTGACACTTTATTCCCATTGATTAATGACTTCCCATTTCCTCTTCCACTCCCTAGCAACTACCATTTCATTCCTTGATTCTATGAACTTGACTGCTTTAGAGATCTCACATAAGTTGGAATCTCATATAAGTGGAATCATACACTATTTTGTCTTTCTGTAATTGGCTTATTTCACCAAGCATAAGGTCCTCAAGATTTATGCATGTTGTAGCATATTGTAAAGTTTCCTTTTTTTTAAAAAGAAAAGGCTGAATAGTTAGTATTCCATTGTGTGTATATACTATAGTTTCTTTATCCACTTGTTTGTCAGTGGACATTTAGGTTATTTCAGTATCTTGGGTATTATGAACACTTGTAATGAACACAGAAGTGCTGATATCTCTTCAAGATCCTGATTGTAATTCTTTTGGATAAATATCCAGAAGTAAGATTGCTAGCTCATATGGTGTTTCTAATTTTATTTATTTATTTTTGAGTAAACTGCATGGTGTTTGGGTTCCAATAGTTCAACTTCTTTACCAATACTTGTCTTTTGCTTTTTGGCTAATACCCTTCCTGACAAGTATGAGGTGATAGCTCATTGTGGTTTTCATATGTATTTCCCTGATTATTAGTGATGTTAAACACTTTTTAATATGCCTGTTGCCTATTTGTATGGTTTCTTTGGAGAAATTACCATTTAAGTCATTAGCCAATTTGTAATAGAATTATTGTTAGTTATTATTCCTGTTATTGTTTTTTCCATCATTTTACCTCTGAGTTGTATGAGTTCCTTACATATTTTGGAAACTAATTCATTATAAGATATATGGTTTCCAGCTATTTTCTCCCATTCCATAGTCTTTTTACTCTATTGATTATTTTCTTTGCAATGCAGAAATTTTTTAATTTAGCATAGTCCCTCTTGTTTATTTTTGCTTGTGTTGCCTTTGCTTTTGTTGATTTCATATCCACGAATTTTTGTCAATGCCAATGTCATGAAACTGTTTCTGTATTCTACAAGTTTTATAGCTTGGAGTCTTATACTTAAGTCTTTAATTGATTTTGAGTTGGTTTGTGTATGTGGTGTTAGATTAAGGTCCAGTTTCAGTCTTGTGTGTGGAATGCAGTTTTCCCAGCACCATTTGTTGACAGAGAGACTACATTTTCCTTTTGTGTATTGGCACCCTTGTTGAACATCAGATGACCATATATATGTGTGTGGATTTCTTTCTGAGCTCTCAATTCTTTTTGTTGGTCTACATGTCTGTCTTTAGCAGTGCCATGCTTTTTTTTTTTCATTATTAATGTAGTGTTGATAATATATTTTGAAATGAGGAAGTGTGATATTGTTAGCTCTGTTCTCTCTAATTTGTACATTTATGGTCTTTGTGGTTCCCTATGAATTTTAGAATTTTTTCCTATTTTTGTGAAAATGTCTTTGGGATTTTGATAGGGATTGCGTTGAATCTGTATATCATTTTTGAGTAGGATGGATATTTTAACAATACTAGATCTTCCAGCTTATGAACATGAGATGTCTTTCCATTTATTTGTCTCTTCTTTAATTTCTTTCATCAGTGTTTTATAGTTTTCAGTGTACAAACCTTTTACCTACTTAGCTTATTCCTACATATTTTTTTTCTTTTTTTTTAATGAGATTGCTTTCCTAATTTCCTTTTCAAATAGTTCATTGTTAGTGTGTAGAATTTCAACTGGTTTTTGTATGTTAATTTTGTATCCTGCAGCTTTACTGACTGTGTTTATTAGTCTAACAGTATTTAGGAGTCTTTCGGGTTTTCTATATACAAGATCATGTCATCTGGAAACTGAGAAAATTTTGCTTCTTTCTTCATGATTAGGATGCCTGTTGTTTTTTGTTGACTAATCACTCTGGCTAGAACTTCTAGAACTAGGTTAGAGAGAAGTGGCAAGTGTAGATATCCTTGTCATGTTCCTGATTTTAGAGGAAAAGTATGCAATTTTATACCACTGAGGTTGATTCTGGCCAATGCTTTTTCAGAATTTATTGAAATGATCTTGTGATATTTATCCTTTTTTCCTGTTAATAGGGTGGAAGAGAAAGTTTCTCAGTCATGTCCAACTCTTTGTGACCCCATGGACTATGAAGTCAATGGAATTCTCCAGGCCAGTATACTGGAGTGGGTAGCCTTTCCCTTCTCCAGGGGATCTTCCCAACCCAGGGATCAAACCCAGGTCTCCCAGGGATCAAACTCAGGTCTCCCACATTGCAGGCAGATTCTTTACCAGCTGAGCCACAAGGGAAGTCCTAATGTGGTTCAGTTCAGTTAGTTCAGTTCAGTTGCTCAGTCATGTCCGACTCTTTGCGACCCCATGAATTGCAGCACGCCAGGCCTCCCTGTCTATCACCAACTCCTGGAGTTCACCCAAACTCACATCCATCGAGTTGGTGATGCCATCCAGCCATCTCATCCTCTGTCGTCCCCTTTTCCTCCTGCCCCTAATCCCTCCCTGCATTAGAGTCTTTTCCAATGAGTCAGCTCTTCGCATGAGGTGGCCAAAGTACTGGACTTTCAGCTTTAGCATCAGTCCTTCCAAAGAACACCCAGGGCTTATCTCCTTTCACATCAATTGATTTGTTAATGTTGAACCATCATTGAATCTCAAGGATAAATACCACTTAGTCATGGTACATAATTTTTTTTAATATGCTTAGATTTAGCTTTCTAGTAATTTTTTTGGTAGGTTTTTGCATGTATATTCATCAGGGATATTTGCCTGTGTTTTTCTTTTCTTGTGGTATCTTTATCTGGCATTGGTATCAGGGTAATGATGGCCTCAAAAAATGAGTTTGGAAATATTCTTTTCTCTTAAATTTTTGGAAGAGTTTTTTTCTACCATTTTATTTTCATCAGGTTTCCATTTTATATCTTTGTCTCTCATTATACACATAGAGACACACATTCCTGTTCCTTTTGACTGTATGGAAACTTGCTGAGTAGTGTGTGTGTGTGTGTGTGTGTGTGTGTGTGTGTGTGTGTGTGAAAAGCAATACATTTGCTGTGGTACTGAATCAAATCCCAGATATATGTTTTTGAGTTCTTATAACAAAAGTTAATGGTCTTGGCAGTTGAATGCTTGGCCTACCTGAGAGGACGATAGCACATGGAGAGAACAAATAAGCATGATCGTTATAGCTACCTTTGGATTCCTCTGCCAGAAATATGATTTTTATAGACGTTCTTTGTCATATGAACTATTGTAACCATTGTTGACCATCTGTAAATAGGAATGTGTAAATAATTTAATATCTAAAGATTTTTGCCTAAAGTGTTCTCTTTTAAGAAAAGTGATTCTTCACTTAGTCAACTTATATTACTCTTGCACCATCAGTATTACCACTATAAAATGCATTTCCTATGTAGTATTTATCTTTAAGTGAAACTACTGCAAATGGGACTTATAGGTTGCTAACCTTATGTGATATGAGCAAATTAAGGTCACTTTCCATCTCCATTTTTGTTCCTTTTTGCAATTGCCATATAGCAGGCCAAAACGAAAAGGAAAGAAGGAAAGCAAAGAAAAAGCCAGTGGAAGTGCCCTTTTGGGACATAAGCTTGATTTACTTAGGGAACTATTTGATATGCCTTAATGCTACCATTAATATCATGTTTATTCATTTAGAGGAAGAAACAACAACAGCTCTAGGTTAAAAGTATATTCATATTTATTTCCTTCTATGACAAACTAAAAAAGTGTACCTTTTTAAAATGGAGAAAAATTGTTTTCAACCTTTAGGGGATATTTATCAATTCTCTGAGAAAAGTTATTGACTTTCTAAAAGAAAAAAACGTGCATAAATGTTTAAAAAATTCCTGTATTGTGATGTTAATTTTGTTTAAAAATTCCTCTTCATTTAGAAGAAATAGTTATATCTATATATTTCACAGAAGTTTACTAAAAGGTTCAGTGAGAAAAGCATGGGTATATTTTCAGGAAATTTTCCCCCCAAATAGCTTTCCTCTTTGTCCATGGAATTCTCCAGGCAAGAATACTGGCGTGCGTAGCCATTCCCTTTTCCAGAGAATCTTCCCAACCCAGGGATCAAATCTGATCTGCCCTGCAGATTCTTTACTGTCTAAGCCACCAGGGAAGCCCAGAAATACCTTCAGTTCAGTTCAGTCACTCAGTCGTGTCTGACTCTCTGAGACCCCATGAATTGCAGCACGCCCAGACCCCCTGTCCATCACCAACTCCTGGAGTTCACCCAAACCCATGTGTATTGAGTCGGTGATGCTATCCAGCCATCTCATCCTCTGTTGTCCCCTTCTCCTCCTGTCCCCAATCCCTCCCAGCATCAGGGTCTTTTCCAATGAGTCAAATCTCTGCATGAGGTGGCCAAACTACTGGAGTTTTGGCTTTAGCATCAGTCCTTCCAATGAACACCCAGGAGTGATCTCCTTTAGGATGGACTGGTTGGATCTTCTTGCAGTCCAAGGGACTCTCAAGAGTCTTCTCCAATACCACAGTTCAAAATCATCAATTCTTCAGCACTCAGCTTTCTCCACAGTCCAACTCTCACATCCATACATGACCACTGGAAAAACCATAGCCTTGACTAGACGGACCTTTGTTGCCAAAGTAATGTCTCTGCTTTTGAATATTCTATCTAGGTTGGTTATAACTTTTCTTCCAAGGTGCAAGCATCTTTTAATTTCATGGCTGCAATCACCATCTGCAGTGACTTTGGAGCCCCCCAAAATAAAGTCTGACACTGTTTCCACTGTTTCCCCATCTATTTCCCATAAAGTGATGGGACCAGATGCCATGATCTTCGTTTTCTGAATGTTGAGCTTTAAGCCAACTTTTCCACTCTCCTCTTTCACTTTCATCAAGAGGCTTTTTAGTTCCTCTTCACTTTCTGCCATAAGGATGGTGTCATCTGCATATCTGAGGTTACTGATATTTCTCCCGGCAATCTTGATTCCAGCTTGGGCTTCTTCCAGTCCAGCGTTTCTCATGATGTACTCTGCATATAAGTTAAATAAGCAGGGTGACAATATACAGCCTTGACGTACTCCTTTTCCAATTTGAAACCAGTCTGTTGTTCCATGTCCAGTTCTGACTGTTGCTTCCTGACCTGCATACAGGTTTCTCAAGAGGCAGGTCAGGTAGTCTGGGATTCCCATCTCTTTCAGAATTTTCCACAGTTTATTGTGATCCACACAGTCAAAGGCTTTACCTTGCATGATTTAAAGAAGGAGAATTGGATAGTAATGATATTATACCTTACTAGAAAAAAAAGTCAAGATAAAATTTAACGGAACAAGGTGGATCTCTATTTGTTGCCTAATATAAAGAGAAGTAGTGAATCAGGACTGTATTTGGCTGCAAGAAGAAGTAAGCTTGGAGTTTTCCTTGACTCAGGTAGTAAAGAATCTGCCTGCATTGCAAGAGACCTGGGTTTGATCTCTGGGTTGAAAAGACCCCCTGGAGAAGGGAATGGAAATCCATTCTAGTATTCCAGCCTGGAAAGTCCCATGGACAGAGGAAGCTGGTGGGGTACAGTCCATGGGGTCGCAAAGAGTTAGACACTACTGAGTGACTAACTCTTCACTGTTTCACTTTTTTGCAAGTAAACTTGATTACTATGGCTTAAATATGTTTTAATTTTTTCTCACCAAATAGGATATCTGGAGGTTGATAGCTCATATTAGTACTTCTTGATAATTTTTTCAGAGGTGCATATTATTTTCATCTGTGTGTTCTCCATGTGTTGTATTTTGTTCTCATAATTATTACCCGTGTGCCAAGTTGCTTCAGTCATGTCCAACTCTTTGTGATTCTATGGGCCATAGCTACTCTGTCCATGGAATTCTCCAGGCATGAGAACTAGAGTGGGTTGCCATTTCCTCCTCCAGGGGATCTTCATGACCCATGGATTGAACCTGTGTCTCTTACATCTCCTACATTGGCAGGCAGACTCTTTACCACCAGTGCCAACTGGGAAGCCCATAGTTATTACATTATAATCCCCAAATGGCTGCTGGACCTCAAAGCATTTTTATCCACATTTTAGGCACAGATGAAGGGGAAAAACAATGGTGAAAGGGGGAAAAGAGAGAGAGAGATACATCAGCTGAGAGTGTCCCTTTTACTGGGAAAAAAAAATCTTTCTGGAAACCTTACCTAGGAGTTTTCTTTAGATTGTATTGGTTAGGACTATGAACTGTGGTGTTGGAGCAAGCTCTTGAGATTCCCTTGGACTGCAAGGAGATCCAACTAGTCCATTCTGAAGATCAACCCTGGGATTTCTTTGGAAGGAATGATGCTAAAGCTGAAACTCCAGTACTTTGGCCACCTCATGCGAAGAGTTGACTCGTTGGAAAAGATTTTGATGCTGGGAGGGATTGGGAGCAGGAGGAGAAGGGGACGACAGAGGATGAGATGGCTGGATGGTATCACTGACTTGATGGACGTGAATCTGAGGGAGTTGGTGATGGACAGGGAGGCCTGGTGTGCTGCGATTCATGGGGTCACAAAGTGTCAGACACGACTGAGCGACTGAACTGAACTGAACTGATGCCATATTTTACTTTTAGCTGCAACAGAAAGTTCTGTAGTAGGGAAGTTAAGAGAAGAGATGATTGGGATGATATTTAGTGAGTCTACTGAACAGATTAACTTTCACCCTTGATACCAAGCAAAATTATGTACTAAAGAAATGTTCTTGAACCTAAATTCAAATCTTCTAAATATCACATATAAATACTCAATATAACTTTTAATCCAACAATAAATATCTATTATTTGTCCTTTCTCAATAACTAACTTGATTCTGAAATTAAAATAATTAATGTATTACAGCGTAAGTTAGAAAATTTGACTCTATGTCAAATGATAATCACAACTATTACTAGGTACCTAAAATATGCCAGATATTTTAAATTATTCAAAAAATAAAATTATTAAAATAAGAACTTAAGTGGGTATTTGTGTATCTAGTTGTAATACAGAGAAAATTTATCTAGAGACATTAAATAACTTGCCTAACACCCATAGCTTAACGAAGTGGACTTTGGATTTCAACCTAGTGCTGACTCAGAGCTAACAGCTGACTTCCATATCAATTTTATTGAGTAATGAACACTACAAATTAGTGATACATTTAACACAATTTGATTGCATAAAGATTATTTTGTTTCAGACCATCACTTATACTTAGACCCAGTTCTGAACTGGACCTTTTAAAATTTCTACATCTCATTTAAGTTGTATCTTTTATAACTTTATCCTCTTTCATAGAGAGGTGTCATTTTACTCTACCTTAAAATCATGTATTAGTAAAGATCAATAAGAAACATGGAGTTTACATTTAATTTGATTCAAAGACTCAAGCTATAAGAATAACACTTCTGTGAAAGAATTTCAGAGATCCTATGACACAAGGAAAGGGTTTTTATTTGTTTTATTCTTAGCTGCAGAAGAATGCTGTAATTTCCTCTTGTCAAATGGGTATAATTCCATTAATATGACAAGGACTTAACCCAAACTGGGAATATTGGGAATCAATATCCTCTTTTTTTTTTTGGCTTAGTCTGAAAACTTTGCATTAATCTTTGACTTTTGTTTTCACAGTTCGTATTTGATCTGCCAACAAATCTTAACTCTACTTTCAAAATATATTAAAACTCAATCATTTATCTCCACTATCCACTGCTTCCATCCTGTTCCAAGTTACTGCTTTCTCTATCTGAATTACTGCAGTAGCCTCTTAAATGACTTTCCTGTTTTTACCCTTGACCCTCACCCTTCTGTCCTCAAAAGAGAAACTAGAAGGATCTAGTTAAAATGGAAATGAGACCATGTCACCCCTCTGCTTTCAACCTTCAGCAGCCGCATCCCAAGCACTATAAAAACCAATCTTTACAGCCTGAAAAGCCCTGTGTAATCTAGCCCACAGTGATTCTTTGATCTTACCTTCTCCTTTTCTTTCCTTCTCTTTGCTTTAGCTGTAAGGGCTGCTTTCAACGTCTTAAACTAGTCAGGTATTGTTCCATCTCAGGGCCTTTGCATTGCTTTTCCTTCTATCTGGGCTGTTCTTTCCCAGGTATTGGCATTTCTAACTCTGTTATTTCTTTTAGGTCCTTACTCAAAATCCATGTCTACCAGTAGGTTTTCCTGTACCTTATTAAAAATTTCAATACTCTTCCTTTAATTTTATATTTACCTTTGTACCTTTGGTTCAATATCAAACATTCTATCTCATGTTGAAAAGTGGACATTTTAATCTGTTTGTCTTCTATCTAGTCCAAGTTCTTAGCACCTTCTAAGAACATAAAAGATTCCCAATAAATATTTGTTGATAGAATGAACAAACAAGTGAATGAATGAATGTGCAAGTCAATAAAAAATCAATCTGTTAGTATTTAAGTTTTTCTCAGCTTGTTAGTTAAAATCTCTGTGGCTATTAAACCATTTACATGATTTTAAAAAATTTGTTGCATCTGTTATACCTCAATATCAATATTAACTGTCTAGAGAGGATGTAGTATATTATTTTAGATCTTTGATCCTGAGATTTCATTTTGACCTTGAAATCTTTCAGTTAGTGAAACTGGAAGGATGTTCTAGAACTTTTATATGACTTTTGAAAACTCTGCCATGGATTACATTTCTGCTTTTTTTCAAGATTTATTTTAGCTTGTTAAAATATTTTGTGTTAATTATTTTATACTTTCATTTTTATTATGCAAAATTATTCAGAATAAAACATGCATATTCTAAAAAAAAGGGTAACATGCGGACAGTGTTGCAAAACTCCAGGTGGGAGCTGTGACTGTCATGTAAAAATGACATATGTAAAAGTTATAAAATATACAACTGAAGTGTCTGAAGGAGAAAGGTGTCATTTGGGGGAGATTTATTCTCAAAGTCATAAGGAAAAAAATGGGAAGGGATCCCACCTGTTTCTTCTAGAGGTTCTCATTGCATTGCCATGTTTAATGGCAATTTATGTGCTGTATTACAAACAATTTAAATTTTTTAAAAAAAGGCAAGCGCTTACCTTCTGGAAAATAGACCAGTTAGAAAAATGATGCACAGTTGCAGAGTTAAATCTGTTCATTTTGCCATTAGAACCACTTAAGTTCACAAACAGTGAAATGGGAAGGCACATAAAAGAACTCCTTCTTTTGATTTGCCTGACATATGTAAAAAAAAACTTTAAAAATATACACATTTATTCTTTTTCAAGATAAAATTAATCACTAATAAAAATGCACATTTTAAGTGTATAATTTCATGACTTTTGACAAATGCACACAGCCACCCATGTGAAGAACAGACATTGCCATCATCCCAGAAAGTATCTTCAAGTCTTTTCCCTATGAATCTTCTCCTTTATCCAGAGACAAACACTTTTTGATTTTTAAAGCTGTTGATTTAGTTTTATATAATATTGTCCTTTGCATTAATGGAACTGTGTTTTATTTTCAGTTTATTCTGCTAAGCATAACGTTTGTTAGACTTATTCATGTTGTGTCTATCAATATATTTTTTATTGCCAAATAATACTCCACTGCATAAACGTACTAAAATTTGTCCATTCCCTTCTTGATGGAATTTGATTTTCCAGTTTTTGCTACTTATGAGTAAAGCTTAGTGAATATGTGTTTTTATTTTTTGATAAAAGTCTAGGGACAGAATTTCTAAAACAGAGAACAAGGTCATATTTATAATTTTATAAGAAAGTGTCAAAACTTTCTAAGAAGTCGGGGTGTTATTTTATACTTCAAACTATCTATTTATTATCGTTTTTAAAACCATATAGACTTGTGCCGTTTTTAACAGAAGAAGGTCATTTGAGGAGCTTAGATTAGGTGCCAATGTTATGCTTTACATACATTAAGTGGTGTCTGAATACCTACAGTATTTATTTTCTCCTGAGAAAGAAAATTGCAATGTTTCTGATTTTCTGATGATCAGCTATGACACAGAATGTTTTAAAGGTCTGCATATCAAAAGAGTAGCTTAATAAGTAAGCTACTTATTAAGTAAGTAATAAAACCACCCACTTCATAAATAAGAAGATAAGAAAGTTCTAGGGGCTTCCCTGGTGGCTCAGTGATAAAGAATCCACTTGCCAATGCAAGGGACACAGTTTCCATCCTTGGTTAGGGAAGACCCCACATGCCTCAGGACAGCTAAACCCGAGCACCACAATGACTGAACCAGTGCTCTGGAGCCCCTGCTGCACAACAAGAGAATCCAGCACAGGAAGAAACCCACACACTGGAGCTGGAGAGTAAGCCCTGCTCTCCACACCTGGAGAACATCTGCGTGCAGCACCAAAGATCCAGAGCAACCAGAAATAAATAAATAAATCTTTTAAAAAGTGTTTAAAAATAAATAAAAATACAACTTTACTGGAAAAAGGAAGAAAGTTATAAACTATGGCTATCATAGAAATTAGTAAGTCTGCTTATAATTTGAGCTCACCATTTCAATTTTTCCCCCAACTTGTGTGTGTGTCTAAATAGATCTATATAACAGTCTTTATTATTTGTGCTTCTAGGCACTTCTCTAAATTCATTATAGGGTGGATATCACATCCATTCCCTGAATAAACAAAACTCTTCTCCAGTAGGATGCAAGCAGCAGTCTTAAAACCATCTTAATTACATATATGTAAAAAAAAAAAAAAAATCCTTAAATAATCTGCTTGTCCCCCTTGTGCAGGGGCCAGGCTAATCTTCTCTGTACTGTTTCAGTTTTAGTATATGTGCTCCCTACTAAGTTTTTAAAATTCATCAAGCCCAAAATATATTGTGACAAACCACCTTTAATTTTTCCCACCCACATTTTATAGATTTTAATATTCTAGGTTTTTCACTATCAAAGTTTTTTAAGACTTTTATTTAACATCTTAAAGAGCATAAAAATTTCTGAAACCCCTCTACCTCTTTGAAAAAAGGAGTTATATTTTGAAAGAAGTTTAAAAGGAGCTCCATTCTGGAAGAACTTAAAATCAGTTCTGAATTTACTGTCTAGAATACCAGGCAAAAATCCATCATCCTCAACCTTTACAGTAGGTTGTGAAGCTAAAAGTAAGCTTCCTGAAATGCATGTACTTTCACAATCCTATTCTTATTGAAAATGTTTTCCCTCAGAAACATACTTGTGTTTGAGAAAAAACAACTGCAGGGCAAAAATTTTTTAGAGGAAGTTGAAAACAGGTACCATGGAAAATATTATTATTGATTTTCTTTTTTATAAATGTGTTTGGCAGTGAATGTGAACTGAGCTGTCCAGTGTAAGCATCCAGAAAATTTTCCCCCATTGGTAATATAGTAGAGTTCTCTTTCAGTAAACATTTGCTTTCGAAAATCATAAAACGTCAGTTTTGGCCAACTGCATCAGTCCTTATTCTGCCATCTGTAAAAAATTTAGTCTTTGCCTTTTTGAATGACCCTTTAAAAATATACAAGACCTAATTCTATCCTTTACTCTCATAAAACTTCCATTGGACTCCAGCGGGAACATTTTAAAGTTAAGTTCTGAGGAATAAGGACATTTCATAATGCCTTCTTGTGAGAACTTCCCCAGCAGAACTTGGCCAACTCATTCCTCCTGTGAGTGTTCTATGATATTACAAATTTTAGAGCTTCAAAATAGACTCCATCCTATAAAGCAATTATGCTTGTTGCAGATAAATATACACGCACATACATCCACACACGCACACATATGTATACATATTTATCTATCTCAATGTGACCATAAAACTCTAATGTGATGAACATCCGAAGTGGTTGACTCTTGGTACAACTTTGTCCGTCGTTCATTGATCAGTAGGTAGGTTTGTTCTTGCTACCTTACCTGTGCTTTTCTAGTGCTTTATTGTAAAAACAAACAAGCAAAAATATTTTATGGATAGTTAGTGTGTGCCAGAGCTAATCTAAAATTCTACATACATTATTTCACTTACTTTTGTGAAGTAGGAATTATCATTCCTGATTCACTGAGGAGAAATAGGATGGCTAAAAATCTACTGAGACTCAAACAGCAGAGCTAGTATCTCTGACTGCAAAGCCGTGGGTCTTAACTGCTTCCTACTTGGCATTATATTGTACTCCTGTTCTTTACACACCCTTTTTAAAACAAACAAAGGGAAGGTCATTGTTTTGAGGGGCCTTGTTTACTTACCTGTCTCTCTAATGAGGACTGACCAGCTTGAGACAGGGTTCTTGTCTTCTTTATCTTTATATTGCTAAAGCAAGATCCATAGAAATTTAATAAATACATCTTAAATTTAAAAGTTATCTTTCTGATTTAGATTTCACACCCTGGTGGTGCAGAGGTTAAAGCATCTGCCTGCCATGTGGGAGACTTGGGTTCGATCCCTGGGTAGGGAAGATCTGCTGGAGAAGGAAATGGCAACCCACTCCAGTATTCTTGCCTGGAGAATCTCATGGACGGAGGAGCTTGGTGGGCTACAGTGTACGGGTTGCAAAGAGTCGGACACGACTGAGCGACTTCACTTTCACTTTCACTATGATAGAAAATATAACCCCCCAAATGTCATTCTCAAATCCCAGCATTCAGAAATAACTGAATAAATATTTGATAAATGACTGAAATCCTAAAAAATATTAGAAACACTTATAATCTACTTTTGTTTCTAATACATTTGTATAACAATGGCACACTGTAAGTATTTAATTACTTGATATTAATTAAGCATGGTTAAGGCAGGATGGTCGAAGACTATCATAAAGCTGGTAGATGAAAAAGAGGGAAACAACAAATGTTTCAATGATAAAAGTATTTTAATATCACAATATAAACTTCTGGAAGTAGTATTTTATTTGAGAATATACATATTTAAGTAAATTCATTTGGAACTGTTAAACTGATCAGAGATATATCAATTGATGAATGGATAAAGAAGTTGTACCAGATATACAGACAAACACACTGGAATATTACTTAGCCATAAAAAATGAAATTTTGTTATTTGTGACAGCCTTGATGAACCTAGAGGGTATTATGTTAAGTGAAAGAAGATAGAGAAAGACAAATAGCATATGATCTCATATATATGTGGAATATAAAAAACAAAACAAAAAGACTCAGATACAGAAAACAAACCAGTGATTGCCAGAGGGGAGGGGGCTGGGGGATATATGGAATAGGTAAATAAGATTGAGATACAAACTTCCATCCTTACAATAAGTAAGTCACAGGAATGTAATGTACAGCACAGGAAATACAGTCAATAATATAGTAATTCAGTAGGTGGGCAGATTGTAAGTAGATCTATCATGGTGATCTCTTTGTAATGCATAAAAAAATTAAATCACTATGTTGTATTCCTGAAACTAACGTGATATTGTATGTCAATTATGACTCAACAAAATTACCTCAGATGAGAAACACATCTCAGGACTAACCAAAAAACAGAAAACAAAAAACAAAAAACTTTTTGTCTGTATGCTGCTTAAATAGGACCTTATGTAAGTGTTGTAATTGAAAGCAGTTTATTGGTGAAAGTCTAGCCCCTAGTGGACAGGACTGTCTGGTACACACCCACATACCAAGCTACTTACGAACAGCATGAAGAGACACCTGCTTAAAGCTCAAGGGTTTCAGAATGAACTAGTCTTCAAGACTCTTGATGTTCATCTTTTGTTCTTTTATCTTTTATTCATAAAAGAGGCCAAAATTTTATATCTGGCTTATTAGCACTTCATAGTATTTCAATGAATACTAAGGCTTTTCGACTCCAGTCTCAATTATTTTTTTCAAGCAGTGGTTTTCTTGGCTTCTTGGAGAGTGAAAGAATAAAATTTCTTTCCTTGCCTTCCCTTCCTCCCCTTGTTCTGTTCTTTTCACTATTAATAGCCAACATTTAGGCAAAATCCCACGGATGGAGGAGCCTGGTAGGCTGCAGTCCGTGGGGTTGCTGAGGGTCTGACACGACTGAGCGACTTCCCTTTCACTTTTCACTTTCCTGCATTGGAGAAGGAAATGGCAACCCACTCCAGTGTTCTTGCCTGGAGAATCCCAGAGACGAGGGAGCCTGGTGGGCTGCCGTCTGTGGGGTCGCACAGAGTGGGACATGACTAAAGTGACTTAGCAGTAGCAGTAGCAGCAATAGGCAACATTACTCTTTTCTTTGAGGATAGATTTAGGTTACACTTATAAATTTATACCCAACACACACACACAGACACATACCCACACATCATAAGTCATCTATTTCTTTAAAAATTAAAAGTACTCTATAGTTACTTTTCTCTTTTATGAGTAAGTATGAAATGTGAAAAAAGAGATGAGAATACAAAAATTAAACACTCAAATAAAATAGAGATGAACATACTTTTGTGAATGAAATAACACCTGACATATAGTATCCAGTCAGAAAGCTGTGTTTCTTAAGCTTATAAAATGCTTTTCATTGTAAGTCTTGTCACTAAACACACTCTATGATTCAGGGAAGCTATAATTAGATTTCTCTAATCATCCTGATGATCTTAGATGTTTGCTTAGTTTTAAAAACTAAACCCAGAAAGACTGAATTTACATTTCAAATATATATTTCAGTATAGCCAGTTCTGCTCTGTGTGTTCCAGGGCTTAAGGAAGAAATCAGTTAGCTGTATAACACTCAGAACTTTTGTCAATGACACACAAAAAATTAGAAATCTGATAAAATGGTAGCACTGTTTCATACATATTAAGTGGTTAAGAAATACATAAATGCTTCACCTTGAAATAAAACCTGATGTTTGCTTGTGGGTGTCAGAAGGGTTGTAGCTTGCGAGTTACTGTGAAGTGGTAGAATGAGAATTATCTGAAATCAGATGGCAAGTTCTAATAACAGATGTGAATGGGTGTGGCTCATAACCCAGGCTGGTGAACTGAGGTAGCTGGCAGATGTTTGAGTGTGTTTATGTATTTCTGTGTAGTTTGGATCAACTGGGTGTGTTTTCTGCATTCATCCAGTGTGATTCATGGACAAAATGGTGGAGAAGCAAACATTAAATTTTCCTTGTCTTCAAATTGTCCCTACTATATCAAATGTATCAGAACAAATCCCCATTTTCCAAACAATAGCAGAGTTGACTGTATTCTTGAAGGCCTAAAATAGAAGAAAAATGACTCATATGAAATGAGAACTATTTAATGTTTAAGAAATGGTATGAGTCTGTCATACAGAGTGAAGTAAATGGACACGTGGACTCAGTAGGAGGGAGGGTGGGATGAACTGGAAGAGTAGCATTAACATATATACACTGCCATGTGTGAAATAGATAGCTAATGGGAAGCTTCTGTGTAGCCCAAGATTTCTGCTCGGTGCTCTGTGATGACCTAGAGGGGTCAGATGGGGTGGGCTGAGAGGGAGGCTCAAGAGGGAGGGGTATATGTGTACATATAGTTGATTCATGTTGCTGTACAGCAGAAACTAACACAACATTGTAAAACAATTATGCTCCAATAATAAAAAAGAATTTGTATGAAACATAGTTTATAAGCAGTTGTAGATTTTATTAGCTCCTGTGTAGGTATAGGTTTTGGATGCTATCATCATTGGCACAATTAAATTCATTTATTCCATGCTGCTTTAAGTCATTTTGTGGGTTTGGTACCATGAGAGTTAAGCAGCAATGGTAGTTCTCTGGAGTCTATGCTTCCTAAAACTCAGCAGAAATCTATTGGGGAAAATGGACTGCAGACATTTTTAAAATTTTAGTTGTTATAGATGTAAAGATGGAACACATAATTTAGATAATAAAGGGAAGGTGGATTTGTCCCTTTGGGGAGTTGGAATTAGTTTTATCAGTGTTAAAATTTTAGATGACTAAAAACAGAAATTTTAAATGGAGTTCCAAGTTATAAAAATATAACTATCCATTATTCAGTGCATGCGGTCAAAATAAAATACCATAAAAGAACACTTGATTTTCTCCCCCATATTTATACTTAAGTTCTGAATTCGATAAATCAGTACCCAGATAGCTTGAAAGCCAAAACCCAGAATCATTCTTAATCTCCATCTATCTCTCATCTCCACCTTCACATCCATCCCAAACCTGGCAGCTCTACCTCTAAAATACAGTCAGAATCTGCCCATTTCCACTGTTAGAATCATCTCTCACCTGACTAGCCTCTCAGCAACTCTGTGTTCCTCTTTTTTCTCTTCTATATTCCATTCTCTGCCCAGATGCTAAGGTTACTATTTAGAATTATAAATTAGACCATATCCTTCCTCATGCTGACCTTCCAATGGCTTCTCATCTCATTTATAATAAAGTCTAAGTTCAACCAGTGTCTACAAGGCTCTAAATAATCTTTAGAGCCTTAATCTGGCTCTTATTGTATCTTTTACATCATTTCCCATTTTTGGTTCCTGCCACACACAACTTCTGTGTCGCTGAAACCCTTGTGTTATAAGAAAATTCTATTAGCTACCTTATTTCACACATTGTAGTATATATATGTTAATGCTACTCTTCCAGTTCATCCCACCCTCCCCTCCCCCCGTGCTGTGTGGCCTTCTTTCTGCTCCTTGACACCAGCTCTTCCCTCTGCTGGAAAGTAGTCAACTTAGTTTTCACAGAACAATCTTCTTTCTCAGAGCTCAGCTTCCCTACCATGACCTCGCCCCTGTATCCACCTATTGAATCACCCCATTTTATTTTCCACACCTCTATTACTTTATGTATTTTCTTGATCATTTTGTTTGTATATGTGTTTGTGTTTTCTCTAGAACTAATGTTGCATGGGAGGTTAGCTTTCTTGGTCAGTATAATATCCCTGGTATATCTTCTAATGCATGACACTTGGGTACTTAATATATACTTGTGAAATGAATGAATTGAGGTTGAAAAAATAGATGGGGATTTTTTCCATAAAAAAGAATCAGAGTTTGTGTTTTATAATGTAAATGATATCAGACTTTAAAAAGTAGTATTGAACCTATGTGGTTACTTCAACCTAATTAATAAGAATTAATGATGGTTAAGCACTCAAAGATGACTTATGTGTCCAACACACTCTCCTAACTCTTTTTTTTTTCATATATCAACTCATTTAATTCTTACAATTACTCTTTTGAGGTAAGCATTATGATCCCAAATCTAAAAGATGGGAAAATTGTGTTCCCAGGGTGTTGCAGGTGGTAGGATTGGGATCTGAACCTAGGCAGTTCTACTAGAAAGTCAGTTGGCTCAGCCATTGTGCTATCTCCATAGAAAGGGCTTCTGATCATGTAGTAAGTCATGCTTTCTTACTATGTAAGCTACTGCTTGGCACCTAGTACAGCCCAGAACCTCTAAGGTTTTTTTGTTTGTTTGTTTGTTTGCTTGCTTGTTTGTTTAAGTATAAAAAGGCTAACAATCAGTTGAATATAAGAACTATTACATACAAACTATGACACACAAACACAATAGCAAAGAAAAGAGAGAAAATGATTTTACTGTCCTCTTAAAAGAACCTTAAGTATGAAGCAATATATTGATCAGCAATATATGGATTTTTTTTTTTTTTTTTTTTGTAAGTAACCAGTCAAGCTTACTCTGGATCAGGCATTGACTATCTCTTTTTTTTTTTTTTTTAATCTGACTTATATTATTAGGAAAGACATCTGGAAAGTGGCTTGAAATTTGTTTTAGAACTCATGATGCCAAACTTACTAGAGGCTAACAGTGCAGAAACAAAACAAACAAGCATGCAGAACCACTGTGACTTTCAGAAAGTACAGTAGAAGGAAAGTACTGGATAGAAACACATCTCTGATTAACAAAGGAATGCCAAAACCTGGGAAGGAACTAGAATCCACTGAGTCTACTGAGTCAAAGCACAGTGCAAGGAATCAGAGGATAAAATTCTTGTCTTTCTCCTTCAGCTTACAATAAGCCAACTGTATGTTTGAATCTCAGTTATGAAATATGTGAACAGTAATATTGTATTACATTTAACAGCTTCCTGTGTGGAATAGGACACTGGAGTAGGTATCCACTTAGAGAATATTCTAACTTTTATGGACATGATGATAATATTCTGTGGCTTAGAAGCAAAGGAATGGAAAAACAGCTATGAGATTAATATGAACAGAATTGGCAAAGGATATACACTAACTCTTCAAGTGGGTGAAGCCTTGAGATGGAGAATTAATCTTTATTTGCAGGCACAATTTATATATAAAAGTGATGGGAGAAACCCACTAACAACTTCTGGGGCTGTAGAATTATAAAACTGTGTACCAGGTGTTTTGTCTTGTTCTTTTAATTTCAAAATTTAAGATTGCAAAGAGACAATAAAATGTGTTTTAATATATCTTCATTTCCTGCTTTACTAGAGTTTTAGACCTAAGGAATTAAATTCATCATAAGAAATTAAATATCGAAAAATTTGACATTATTCTACACTGGTTTCATATTAGCAAATGAATTATTATCCCCACTGAATGGAAATGTGGAGATAAACTACTCTGCAGATAAAGGAAGGGAATACTTAAAAATTTTCCCGGTATGTTGAGGAGATAGCACTTTGAGAGTTTAAAATGTGGAATAGAGGGAGATAGCCAACTTTGGCATATGGCCAAGGAGCTTCTAAAAATAGTAATTAATCAATTCATTTTTTAATTATTCCCCGATCTACACTTTTCTATGATCTTTTCCTATTTTACCTAAAATTTTAATAACATTTACAAACCACATTCTGTTTTGAGGACTAAAAGATAAAAACTCAAGTAGTATGGAAAGAAGATGGCAGCTATAGAAAGCATTCAGTTCAGGTCAGTTCAGTCACTCAGTCACGTCCAGCTCTTTGCAACGCCATAGACCACAGCATGCCAGGCCTCCCTGTCCATCATCAACTCCAGGAGTTTATTCAAATTATGTCCATGGAGTTGGTGATGCCATCCAATCATGTCATCCTCTGTCATCCCCTTCTTCTGCTGCCCTCAATCTTTCCCACGATCAGGGTCTTTTCAAATGAGTCAGCTCTTCCCATCAGGTGGCCAAAGTATTGGAGTTTCAGCTTCAACATCAGTCCTTCCAATGAACACTCAGGACTGATCTCCTTTAGGATGGACTGGTTGGATCTCCTTGCAGTCCAAGGGACTCTCAAGAGTCTTCTCCAACAACCACAGTCCAAAAGCATCAATTCTTTGGCACTCAGCTTTCTTTATTATTTATTTATTTATTTCTATTATTTTATTTTATTTTTTTACTTTACAATACTGTATTGGTTTTACCATACATCAACGTGAATCCACCACGGGTGTACATAAGTTCCCACTCCTGAACCCCCCTCCCACCTCCCTCCCCATACCATCCCTCTGGGTTAATCCAGTGCACCAACCCCAAGCATCCTATATCCTTCATCGAGCCTAGACTGGTGATTCTTTTCTTATATGATATTATACATGTTTCAATGCCATTCTCCCAAATCATCCCGCTCTCTCCCTCTCCCACAGAGTCAAAAAGTCTGTTCTGTACATCTGCGTCTCTTTTGCTGTTTTGCATACAGGGTGATCTTTACCATCTTTCTAAATTCCATATATATGTGTTAGTATACTGTATCGGTGTTTTTCTTTCTGGCTTACTTCACTCTGTATAATTGGCTCCAGTTTCATTCACCTCATTAGAACTGATTCCAATGTATTCTTTTTGATGGCTGAGTAATACTCCATTGTGTATATGTACCACAGCTTTCTTATCCATTCATTTTCAGCTTTCTTTAGAGTCCAACTCTCACATTCATACATGACTACTGGAAAGACCATAGCCTTGACTAGATAGATGGACCTTTGTTGGCAAAGTAACGTCTCTGCTTTTGAATATGCTATCTAGGTTGGTCATAACTTTCCTTCCAAGGAGTAAGGGTCTTTTAATTTCATGGCTGCAATCACCATCTGCAGTGATTTTGGAGCCCAAAAAAATAAAGTCTGACACTGTTTCCACTGTTTCCCCATCTATTTGCCATGAAGTGATGGGACCAGATGCCATGATCTTCGTTTTCTGAATGTAGAACTTTAAGCCAACTTTTTCACGTTCCTCTTTCAATTTCATCAAGAGGCTCTTTAGTTCCTCTTCACTTTCTGCCATAAGGGTGGTGTCATCTGCATATCTGAGGTTATTGATATTTCTCCCAGCAATCTTAATTCCAGCTTGTGTTTCTCCAGCCCAGCATTTTTCATGATGTACTCTGCATATAAGTTAAATAAGCAGGGTGACAATATACAGCCTTGTCATACTCCTTTCCTGATTTGGAACCAGTCTGTTGTTCCATGTCCAGTTCTAACTGTTACTTCCTGACCTGCACACAGATTTCTCAAGAGGCAGGTTAGGTGGTCTGGTATTCCCATCTGTTTCAGAATTTTCCACAGTTTCTTGTGATCCACTCAGTCAAAGGCTTTGGCATAGTCAATAAAGCAGAAATAGATGTTTTTCTGGAACTCTCTTGCTTTTTCCATGATCCAGCGGATGTTGGCAATGTGATCTCTGGTTCCTCTGCCTTTTCTAAAACCAGCTTGAACATCAGAGAGTTCACGGTTCACATATTGTTGAAGCCTGCCTTTGAGAATTTTGAGCACTACTTTACTAGCATGTGAGATGAGTGCAATTGTGCGATAGTTTGAGCATTCTTTGGCATTGCCTTTCTTTGGGATTGGAATGAAAAGTGACCTTTTCCAGTCCTGTGGCCACTGCTGAGTTTTCCAAATTTGCTGGCATATTGAGTGCAGCACTTTCACAGCATCATCTTTCAGGATTTAAAATAGCTCAACTGGAATTCCATCACCTCCACTAGCTTTGTTCGTAGTGATGCTTCCTAAGGCCCACTTGACTTCATATTCCAGGATGTCTGGCTCTAGGTGAGTGATCACACCATCGTGATTATCTGGGTCATGAAGATCTTTTTTGTACAGTTCTTCTGTGTATTCTTGCCACCTCTTCTTAATATCTTCTGCTTCTGTTAGGCCCATACAATTTCTGTCCTTTATCGAGCCCATCTTTGCATGAAATATTCCCTTGGTATCTCTAATTCTCTGGAAGTGATCTCTAGCCTTTCCCATTCTATTATTTTCCTCTATTTCTTTGCACTGATCACTTAGGAAGGCTTTCTTATCTCTACTTGCTATTCTTTGGAACTCTGCATTCAAATGTGTATATCTTTCCTTCTCTCCTTTGCTTTTTGCTTCTCTTCTTTTCGGATTTCCCTGGTGGCTCAGATGGTAAAGCGTCTGTCTACAATGTGGGAGACCTGGGTTCGAGCCCTGGGTTGGGAAGATCCCCTGGAGAAGGAAATGGCAATCCACTCCAGTACTATTGCCTGGAAAATCCCATGGACAGAGGAGCCTGGTAGGCTAGAGTCTATGGGGTTGGGAAGAGTCGGACATGACTGAGTGACTTCACTTTCTCTTCTTTTCACAGCCATTTCTAAGGCCTCCTCAGACAGTCATTTTGTTTTGTAAATTCCTTTTTTAAAATTTAAATTTATTTATTTTAATTGGAGGCTAATTACTTTACAATATTGTATTGGTTTTGCTTTTTTTGCATTTCTTTCTCTTGGGGATGGTCTTGATTCCTGTCTCCTGTATAGTGTCACGAACCTCCTTCCATAGTTCATCAGGCACTCTATCTCTCAGATCTAGTCCCTTAAATCTATTTGTCACTTCCACTGTATAATCATAAGCTTTTTGATTTAGGTCATACCCAAATGGTCTAGTGGTTTTCCCCACTTTCTTCAATTTAAGTCTGAATTTGGCCATTAGGAGTTCATGATCTGAGCCACAGTCAGCTCCCAGTCTTGTTTTTTGTGGCTGTGTAAGCTTCTCCGTCTTTGGCTGCAAAGAATAGGCTCAATCTGATTTCAGTGTTGGCCAGCTGGTGATGTCCATGTGTAGAGTTTTCGCTTGTGTGGTTGGAGGAGGGTGTTTGCTGTGATCAGTGCGTTCTCTTGGCAAATCTCTATCAGCCTTTGCCTTGCTTTATTCTGTACTCCAAGGCTAAATTTTCCTGTTACTCCAGGTATTTCTTGACTTCTTAGTTTTACATTTTATAGAAAGTGAGAAAGTAAGAAATGAGTATTGCTCAAGTCAGAGATGATGAGGAGAGTCCATCTATACCATCTACCCATGAAATATTTTGAGAGAGTTCTGGACTGCCTCCAGGACAAGGGATGATGGTGACTTAATCCTTTTTATTTAATTATGAAAGAAATGAGTTACTGCAAAGCTAAGAATCTTGGGAGTATCCAGGCAGCAAACACTGGATTATATATGTGAATACTTGTATTATGGAATCTTTAGAAGACTTTGAGAAAAAGCATTACATAGCCACTAAAGAAAAGTGAATATGGAGAGATGTAAGATATGAGGAGGTATCTTGTCTGCATCCATTCACCCTACTTCTGGCAACAGTGATATGAGGATCTACTCCTTCACTACTTGGTCTATATGGTAGAGAATTACCATTTCTCCAAGGGTGAAATGTGTGATTTATTTATAGAACTTAACCAATTAGTAATTTCTGTCCCCTGACCGCAACTGATTAGAAACACAGGCACTGACCCAAACTGGCACCAAAGGGATGCAAGAAGATTTTCTGAGACCCCCGAAAACATTCAGACTTTCCTCCTAAGACTAAATCCTCCTGGTTGCCTTTATATTCAGGATCCACTTGGGAAGTGAAGTAGTAGCAGCAGCTAGGACCCTGTTGCCACCATTTTACAGCATGTGGATCCCCATGGAGCCCTTGGTACTGCAGCTGCAACTAGGAAGAGTGATAGTGATACATCAACTGATAGGAACACAGAGAAAGGAGAACTAGGGTGAGGGAAGGGAGAAAAGAGTGGGGAATTTATATACCAGGTGCTGTGTCTAGGCCACAGGTATATTATTCCTTTTAATCCTCAAAGCAATTATTATTTGGCAGATAAGGTACATCATTGGAAGGACTGATGTTGAAGCTGAATACTTCGAAGCCAATACTTTGGCCACCTAATGTGAAGACCTGACCCATTAAAAAAGACCCTGATGCTGGGAAAGATTGAAGGCAGGAGAGAAGGGGATGACAGAGGACAAGATGGTTGGACGGCATCACCGACTCAATGGACATGAGTTTGAGAAAGTTCCAGGAGATGGTGAAGGACAGGAAAGACTGGTATGTTGCAGTTTCTGGGGATCACAAAGAGCTGGACATAACTGAGCAACTGAACAACAACAAGGTACGTAGGTCGTAGGAAGGCTGTGTAATTGCCTAGGTGAAGAAGTGAGACTTGAATGCTCTAATACTGTATCCTTTTCCAGGCTCTGTTCTTAACTGCCTTTGAAATTCTTTAGACAAAAAAAGGAGGAATTTGGGGGCTGGTGGGTTACAGAAATTTTATTTACAGGCTCAGAGAAAAGATAATTATATTCCTTGATTCTATAGGACTCTCTTTCCTGCTCCCATTCCTCTACTTCCCTTTCCTTGCTGCTGTATTATAGAAAATATGAGTTGTATCTATTTAACATTTTGATTGTGATATGGAAGCCTTATATTTCTCTTTAAAGTCAAGGAGGTAGGTTTGGCCAATGCCACAAGAATTTTAAAATTCTAAGACCTACAATTCAGCTACTGTTCTTTACCTATTCTCATTGGCTCTTTATCTATTTGAATTTAATTTATCTTTAACAGAGGAGTGTACAAATTGTCTGAGTTACTGAACATTCTGAGTTATCAGTGTATTTATTTGTATGGTTTATCTGTAGTAGAAGAGCTACTTTTAACCTGGAGAGATGATGATGCTACTGAACCAGATTTGTTTGCCCCACAAGAAGCAAGCCAGAAGTCGAAACACCAAAGTTTGCAGCAGAGAAACGGTTTACTAATGAAGTGAGAAGATAGGAAAACAAATCTCAAATCCACTCCTTGAACTCAGAGAGCTCAGAATATCTATGGGATAAAGAAGGAAGGTGGTCTGGGTGTGGGGAAAATAGGGGGAGGTAATTGGAGATAAGAAAAAGGTGAGGTAATTGTCATTCTGCGGATGTCATTCTGTCATCATCAACTAAACTACAGGCTTTTGAATGGGACATGTATTCAGAAAACAATGCCATTAGCGTATTCTAAGGGTAGAGTTTTTGCTATTCTGATATCAAAAGGTCAGATCAGACACTTGCACATGTCTAGTTGGCCTATGATCTCAACCAGCCTTGAGCTAGATAATAGCTGACTCCAAGTTCCTGATAAACAATCTGGGCAAACATCTCATTTTTTAGGTTATGTGACACTTGGAAAACAGACTGTGCATGCCTAGTCACTCATTTGTGTCTGACTCTTTGTGACCTTATGGACTGTAGCCTGCCAGGCTCCTCTGTCCATGGGATTTTCCAGGCAAGAATACTAGAGTGGTTTGCCATGCTCTCATCCAGGGGATCTTCCCAACTCAGGGACTGAACCCAGGTCTCCTGCATTGCAGGTGGATTTTTTACTGTCTGAGCCTTGATCAATGAAGGCAGGTTACAGTTTGAGCAAGTTATGCTTTAATGGATCTAACTGATGACTGGCCTTCCCAGATGGTGCAGTTGGTAAACAATCTGCCTGCCAAGGCAGGAAACACAAGAGGTGTGGGTTTGATCCCCGAGTCAGGAAGATCCCCCAGAGGAGGAAATGGCAATCCACTCCAGTATTCTTGCCTGGAAAATTACATGTACTGAGGAACCTGGCAGATTACAGTCCATGCGATCAAAAGAGCTGGACACAACTGAGCGTGCAGGCACGTAAACACAGACAGACAGACAGACACACACACACACACACACACAGACAACTGATGACCACTTTCAGTTTTAGCGAGAACATTAATATTGTGAAAATATGCATTCTTGCACCAGAAAATTTAAGCATTGTTTTTTTTTCTAAATGGACAAAGTGAATTTCTGCATATAGCAAAAACAATGGAGACAGTGGGCTCTGGGTCCCATTCTTTGATTAACACTGTGAAAGCTTCAAATTTTATTTCCGTGTTTAAAAAATGGCCATGAAAAGGTGGTTTCTAGCAACAGATATAAATTCCAATGCCTGTGTAACTGCTGATTTCTGGTCATGGGGGAAAAAAGACGATGCTATCTTTAACATATGGAACTAATGTCAGGAAAACCTCTTATTATCTAAAAATGTAATTATGCACTTGAGAGCTCATCCCTTTCCTCTCCTCCTAATACAGTCAACAGCAGAGATTTAAAGGGGCATTTATACAAGGCTTTTCTTTCATTGCTCCATTTTCTGGGTGATTTTTGGATTTCTTTAATCCAGCAATCATCCTAGTTGCTGCTGCTGCTGCTGCTAAGTCACTTCAGTTGTGTCCAACTCTGTGCGACCCCAGAGATGGCAGCCCACCAGGCTCCCCCATCCCTGGGATTCTCTGGGCAAGAACACTGGAGTGGGTTGCCATTTCCTTCTCCTTTGCTCATTATCAATTCTGACTGAATCAGCATTACCTGGATTGAACGGCATGTTAATGACTAAGATTGAATGCAACTGTTAAAATATAGTTCTTTGGACTTTTCTGGTGATCCACTGGTTAAGAATACACCTTGTAACACAAAGGACACCAGTTCGATCCCTGGTCCAGGAAGATCCCACGTGCCATAGAGCAACTAAGGCCATGTGCCACAACACCTGAGCCTGACTGTAGAACCCGTGCCTCGCGACAAGAGAAGCCACTGCAGCGAAAAGCCCATACACCGCATCTAGAGAGTAGCCCTACCTCACTCACTACAGCTAGAGAAAGCCTGCGTGTAGCAACGAAGACCCACCCCAGCCAAAATAAATAAATCTTAAAAAATATATATATAGTTCTTTTCCAGAGGAGAGAGGGTACTTCCCTGAGAGCAATCTTGACTGAAGGGGCAAGAGAAAGCCAAAGTCAATGTATCCCTATTGGGAAAGCAGAATTAAAATAAATAAATACATATCTCCCAAATATATCATGTTCTTATTTTAAATCCAGGAAGAGAGCTTAAAAAAGAATGACATGGGCCCCAAGTGACATTGTCTGGTCACACCTTGTAATTTTAAATTGAAAATTGCTTGGTGTATATGGAATAATCTCCATAGTCAGAGAGCCTGGGCCTGTTATTCACATTAGCTGGAATCCAGCATAAGAGACAGGCAGGGAAATTCTCTTTGAAAGAAGCCCAGAAACTAGCTGAGTGACTGCTACATAACTGTTAAACAAGAAAATACCCAGGTCAGAAAGGGTGGGAGAGGCAGGAGCGTGTCTCAGTACACTCTCTCCAGAACCATGAGCCTCCTCCGCATGATCAGGAGGTAACTCTGACTTCACGCTTTGCCCTGAGAAGCAAAAAGTTTGGGCCCCACATCTAGTGCCCCACTTTTAAGACTCACACCTGAGGGGTGGGCCCTCCAAACACCTTTGAAAAACAACAGGGCTTATGTTCATATAGCAAAGAAACAACTCAATAAGCTTTAGAAGATTCACCATGGTTATCACACCAAGTTTGAGTGCAGAGGGAACAGGCAAAAAATGCCCACCTCTCAGGCTCTTCCTGAAAGCAGTATATTTGCACACATTAAAAGCTTCTGCTTGAGGGTTAAGTTTCTAAATTAGCATATATCTAGTGGCTGACTGCCATCCTCCCTAAAGGCTGAGGAGGGTAGCAGACACCTCCTCTTCCTTTTCCTGTTAACCCACTCCCAATCACTAGTATCTCCTTGATAGGGGCTTGTATATATGCCTGTGTCCCAGCTTTAGTGGTTGCTGCCTCAGGGACAGGTCCACAGATCAGGTTCTGATATTCAAGAGGACTTGCATTCACAAGTACCATACTACTACTACTAAGTCACTTCAGTCGTGTCCGACTCTGTGCGACCCCACAGACGGCAGCCCACCAGGCTCCCTCGTCCCTGGGATTCTCCAGGCAAGAACACTGGAGTGGGTTGCCATTTCCTTCTCCAACAAGTACCATAGGACTATAGCAAATAAAGAAATCATTCTCAATTAGCTGTCCCCTCAGAACTCAACATAAAGTGAGCAGGCAAAAGGTGCCCACTTCTCAGTCTTCCACTGAAAAGTGTTCATATACAAATTTTAATAATTATTTATTTAAAAGTCATTTGAGCTGGTTTGATGGTTTTTCTGCCAGAAGGAGACTGCTGTAGCATTTATTATTCTGCACCTTCCTTTATAACTGAACAATATCTTAAAGATATTTCTAGGTCATTATCTATACGTTATCTCATTTTTAAATTTTGCGGAGGATTCCATAGTACTGATGTTTCATAGTCATTTGATTATTTCTTTCTGATAATAAGTTGTTTATATCCATAGTATTGCAGTGAGCATCAATCAAGGTGAATTCAGTAGTATTTCGATAAAATGGACAACTAGAAATATAATTCTTAAAGAGTATATGTATGGATACTCTTTATATACATATTTAAGAGATACTTTCAAATTACACTCAAAAGTCAGCTCCAAGTTACACTCCCATCTGAAGTTTGTGTGTTTACCATTACCCTCCATAACACTGGATATCACCATTTGCCAACTTTTCCCAATCCAATGTGGATAAAAATAAAATCAATGTTTTAATTCGTATTTCCTTGATGATCTGATATTATGCCAGTGAGGTTTAATATACTTTCATATGTAGTATTTTTATTCTTTTTTTAAATTAATTTTTATTGGAGTATAGTTGCTTTACAATGTTATTTTCTATTGTACAGCAAAGTGAATCGGCTGTATGTATACATATATCCCCCTTCTTTTGGATTTCCTTCCCTTTAGTTCACCGCAGAACACTGAGTAGAGTTTCCTGTACTATATACTAGGTTCTCATTAGTCATTTTTTTATACATCAGTTCAGTCCAGTTCAGTCTCTCAGTCATGTACGACTCTACGACCCCATGAATCAGAGCACGTCAGGCCTCCCTGTCCATCACCAACTCCCGGAGTTCACTCAAACTCACGTCCATCGAGTCAGTGATGCCATCCAGCCAGCTCATCCTCTGTGGTCCCCTTTTCCTCCTGCCCCCAATCCCTCCCAGCATCAGAGTCTTTTCCAATGAGTCAACTCTTCACCTGAGGTGGCCGAAGTACTGGAGTTTCAGCTTTAGCATCATTCCTTCCAAAGAACACCCAGAGCTGATCTCCTTTAGAATGGACTGGTTGGATCTCCTTACAGTCCAAGGGACTCTCAGGAGTCTTCTCCAACACCACAGTTCAAAAGCATCAATTCTTTGGCGCTCAGCTTTCTTCACAGTCCAAGTCTCAAATCCATACATGACTACTGGAAAAACCATAGCCTTGACTAGATGGACCTTTGTTGGCAAAGTAATGTCTCTGCTTTTAAATATGCTATATAGGTTGGTCATAACTTTTCTTCCAAGGAGTAACTGTCTTTTAATTTCCTGGCTGCAATCACCATCTGCAGTGATTTTGGAACTCCCCCAAAATAAAGTCTGACACTGTTTCCACTGGACATGGAACAACAGACTGGTTCCAAAAAGGAAAAAGAAGTATGTCAAGGCTGTATACTGTCACCCTGTATACTGTCACTCTGCATATACTCTGTACATCATGAGAAACACTGGGCTGGAAGAAGCACAAGATGGAATCAAGATTGCCAGTAGAAATATCAATAACCTCAGATATGCAGAGGTTCCCCATCTATTTCCCATGAAGTGATGGTGCCAGATGCCATGATCTTAGTTTTCCGAATGTTGAGCTTTAAGCCAACTTTTTCACTCTTTTCTCTCACTTTCATCAAGAGGCTTTTTAGTTCCTCTTCACTTTCTGCCATAAGGGTGGTGTCATCTGCATATCTGAGGTTATTGATATTTCCCCCAGCAATCTTGACTCCAGCTGTGCTTCTTCCAGCCCAGTGTTTCTCATGATGTACTCTGCGTAGAAGTTAAATAAGCAGGGTGACAATATACAGCCTTGATGTACTCCTTTTCCTATTTGGAACCAGTCTGTTGTTCCATGTCCAGTTCTAACTGTTGTTTCCCGACCTGCGTATAGGTTTCTCAAGAGGCAGGTCAGGTGGTCTGGGATTCCCATCTCTTTCAGAATTTTCCACAGTTTCTTGTGATCCACACAGCCAAAGGCTTTGGCCTAGTCAATAAAGCAGAAATAGATGTTTTTCTGGAACTCTCTTGTTTTTTCGATGATCCAGAGGATGTTGGCAATTTGATCTCTGGTTCCTCTGCCTTTTCTAAAACCAGCTTGAACTTCTGGAAGTTCACCGTTCACGTATTGCTGAAGCCTGGCTTGGAAAATTTTGAGCATTACTTTACTAGTGTGTGAGATGAATGCAATTGTGCAGTAGTTTGAGCATTCTTTGGCATTGCCATAGTTGTGTATATATATGTATAAAATAGATGACTAATGAGAACCTACTGTATAGCATAGTAATGTATATATTGGAGAAGGAAAGGGCAACCCACTCTAGTATTCTTGCCTGGAGAATCCCTTGGTCAGAGGAGCCTGGTGGGCTACAGTCCATGGGGTCGCAAAGAGTTGGTCATGACTGAAGCAACTTAGTAGCAGTAGTGTCTTTATGTCAATCTCAGTTTCCCTGTTCATCCACACCTTTCCCCTTCCTGCTATCCGTACTTTTGTTCTCTGCATCTGTGTCTCTATTTCTGCTTTGCAAGGCTGCAGCCCATGGGGTCGTGAAGAGTCGGACACAACTGAGTGACTTCCCTTTCACTTTTCACTTTCATGCATTGGAGAAGGAAATGGCAACCCACTCCAGTGTTCTTGCCTGGAGAGTCTCATTGACAGCGGAGCCTGGTGGGCTGCCGTCTATGGGGTCGCACAGAGTCGGACACGACTGAAGAGACTTAGCAGCAGCAGTGATTCTTTTTCTCTGAATTGCTGTTCATATTCTTTACTTAGTTTTTTTCTCCCACATTGCCATTTCTTAATGACTTTAATGGGGTTTGGATATATTTTGTATTTTGAGACTTCATCAGTTTGCAAATACTTGTGTATTAATTTGAAAATAATTGATAATATAGCCTAGGAATTTAGCTTATTTATTTGTAAATGTTCCTTATATATTCTTCATGTGACCCATGTTTAAAATTGTTTATTGCCTTTCCCAAAGATGTCCACATCTTAATCCCTGAAAGCTGTAAATATATTAATTTACATGGTATAAAGGATTATGAGGTATGCCCAATGTAAACACAAGAGTCCTTATAAAATAGACACAGAAGAGTCATCAGAACCAGAGATATAAGGACAGAAGCAGGGATCAGTGGTGTGGAACCATGAGATGCAAGGAATATAGTCAGCCTCTAGAAGCTAGAAAAGACAAGGAATAAATTCTCTCCTGGGAGCCTCCAGGAAGCTTCCAAAACTTCCACAGTGGTTAGTTTACTCATAATCTCATCAGAAAGTAAGCTGGAATAGCTAAGAAGGATGGTTCACAGATTATCCTTTTCATGTGATTATTAATAACTTCCTTTGTAGTGAGAGCTTTTTAGTGAATATTTGTATTGTATAAAAAATATCTCAGGACTTGGACTGCTTCCAAAAGATTCATCCGTGTATTTCTTCTTCAATCTTCCTTTTCATCAGTCTTCCAATATTATTAATTTAGGTCTCTAATCATTCCAGTGGTCATGTATGGATGTGAGAGTTGGACTGTGAAGAAAGCTGAGCACCAAAGAATTGATGCTTTTGAACTGTGGTGTCGGAGAAGACTCTTGAGAGTCCCTTGGACTGCAAGGAGTTCCAACCAGTCCATTCTAAAGGAAATCAGTCCTGGGTGTTCATTGGAAGGAATGATGCTAAAGCTGAAACTCCAGTACTTTGGCCACCTCATGCGAAGAGTTGACTCACTGGAAAAGACTCTGATGCTGGGAGGGATTGAGGGCAGGAGGAGAAGGGGACGACAGAGGATGAGCTGGCTGGATGGCATCACCGACTCGATGGACGTGAGTCTGAGTGAACTCCGGGAGTTGGTGGTCGACAAGGAGGCCTAGCATGCTGCAGTTCATGGGGTCACAAAGAGTTGGACACGACTGAGCAACTGAACTGAACTGAATCATTTGACAGTGATTAGCCACTGCCCATGAAATGAGGCAGATTCTAACCAGAGGCACATTCTCCCTCTGGCAAAGTGGATATGTAGCACTTGAAATTATGTTCATTTTAAGGCTATTCCTTCTTTACTATCCTTTAGAGACACTCCAAATACGGCTTAATGCTACAGTAGTCTCCTGGTAGAAAAACCACCAAACCACACTCAAATGATTTTCTCTTAGCATACTGATCCAAGTGAATACATGGGCATGGTTTGAGGTAGGGTGGCAGTACAGTAGACACAGACTCCCAGAGAGTATATGCTACTAGCTTATGAAACTCATTTGTGCCTTTAGGATCTCCTTGGAATAGGTCCCATTTCTGTTTAATGATGGAATTATGTTAGGTATTCTTATTATGACTGGGTGGGTCCTATAAGTCAGTTTCATTATGGGAAGTATAATTGCATAGTCATCCAGTATCCAAAGATCAAAATCCAGTATCCAGGAGCCACTGGTAAGTCAAGAGTTATTTTTCAAGAGAAAAACATTTGTGGGATAAAAAGGGCATAGCTTTGCTCCTAAAAAGGGATTGGCAAACTTTTTTTTGTAAAGAGACAAATTGTAAATATTCTAGATTTTGTGGGCCATGTGGTCTCTGTCACAATTGCTCAACTTCTGCTATAGCACAAAAAGCAGTCATGTATAGTATGTCAGTGAATGAATGTGGCTGTGTTCCCATAAAACTTTATTTACAAAAGCAGGCAGCAAGGTGAATTTGGCCTGTAGGCTGTAGTTTGCTGACCTCTGCTTTAGTAACTTGAGATCTGTGATTTTTCTACTAGGGGTTAGCACAGTACACATAGAGCATCCTGTCTGCCCATAGCACTTCAAGCAATACTGTAGTTTATGGTGAATCAAATGGCTGAGCTACTTTCATTATGAATTGGACCACACAGATTGCTTTCTCTTATTTTGGGCCTCACTCAAGCTGACAGCCTTTAAGATCACCTGGCAAAGGGCCAGAGCTGCACATCAAAATTTGGTATTTTTGGCCTCCAAAATCCGATGAAGACAAGTGTTCTTCATCTCCTTGGTCAGTGCTCAAGATGTAGTGATTTCTATTTCAATTTTGGAACATCTCCCAACATGCTCCAAACTCTTGGATTCCCAGACACGTTACTGAATTATCAGGTCACATGATTTGCTACCATCTAGCCCATGCTGGTTTTACCAAGGCATCTAAGGAAGGTGTTACCCAGCACTCTCAAGTTCTGTAGAATGTTATTATTGTAGTGGACTTGTATATGTGATCGGATCATGAGAATATCATGGTATCTACAGCTTAACTTATGACAAAGGAGATCTTGATGTAATTCTGAGCTAAGTTGGTTAAGTATACTATTATCTTACCAAGAGAAACCCATTGCCTCTGGCTTTGTTTATATGGATTAGAAAAAGAGGCCATTTGCCGTATTGAAAGGAATCATATCTGGAAGAACATGGAACAGGTTTTGGGAATCCCAATCTAATTATAACTTCATGAGAAATGCTGGGTTAGAGGAAGCACAAGATGGAATCAAGAGGGAGAAATGTCAATAACCTCAGATATGCAGATGACATCACTCTTATGGCAGAAAGTGAAGAAGAACTAAAGAGCCTCTTGGTGAAAGTGAAAGAGGCGAGTGAAAAAGTTGGCCTAAAGCTCAACATTCAGAAAACAAAGATCATGGCATCCAGTCCTATCACTTCATGGCAAATAGATGGAGAAACAGTGGAAACAGTGGCAGGCTTTATTTTGGGGGGGCTCCAAAATCACTGCAGATAGTGACTGCATGATGGTGACTCCATGATATAAAAAGGCATTTACTCCTTGGAAGAAAAGTTATGACCAACTTAGACAGCATTTTAAAAAGAGACATTACTTTGCCAACAAAGGTCCGTCTAGTCAAGGCTATGGTCTTTCCAGTAGTCATGTATGGATGTGAGAGTTGGACTGTGAAGAAAGCTGAGTGCCAAAGAATTGATGCTTTTGAACTGTGGTGTTGGAGAAGACTCCTGAGAGTCCCTTGGACTGCAAGGAGATCCAACCAATCCATCCTAAAGGAAATCAGTCCTGAATGTTCATTGGGAGGACTGATGTTGAAGCTGAAACTCCAATACTTTGGCCACCTGATGCGAAGAGCTGACTCATATGAAAAGACCCTGATTCTGGGAAAGATTGAGGGCAAGAGGAGAAGGGGATGACAGAGAATGAAATGGTTGGATGGCATCACTGACTCAGTGGACATGAGTTTGGGTAAACTCCAGGAGTTGGTGATGGACAGGGAGGCCTGGTGTGCTGCAGTCCGTGGGGTGGTAAAGAGTCGGACACAACTGAATGACCATACTGAACTGAACTGAATCTGATTATAATGTGCCAATACTCTCCAAAACCCATTTCTTTTCAATACTTGTCTAACTGGAGAATCAGATGTAGATGTCATAAGAATGTGATATAAACAGTATAATACCTTGTAATCTTAATTTTTTTATTGAAGTATAATTTACATATAATGCTCTTTTCAGCTGTACAACATAATGATCCAGCATTTACATATATTGCAAAATTACTACAGTAAGTCTGTTACCATTTGTCACTATACAAATTTCCAAAGTATTTTTTTCTTATGATGAGACTTTGTAAGATTTGCTTTATTATTGACTGTGCTGTCAGTTACATCCTAATTACTTATTTATTTTATATCTGAAAGTCTGTATCGCTTTATCCATATCACCCATCTTACCCATTTCACCCACTCCGAGACCCCCATCTACTTTGGCAACCATCAATCTATTTTCTGTATCTTTGAGTTTTTAAAATATTTTGTTCATTTGTTTGGTTTGTTTTGTTGATTGCACATTTGAGTGAAAGTATACAGTGTTTTGTCTTTTTCTGACTTTTTTCATATAGCATAATACCCTTAAGATCTACCTATGTTGTTGCAAATGGTAAGATTCATTCTTTTTTTTAAGGCTGAGTAGCATTGCATTGTGTGTGTATATGTATATCTATCTGTCTATCATCTGTTTATCATATATCTCACATCTTCTTTATCTGTTCATCTCTCAGTGGAAGGGGACAGCAGAGGATGAGATGGTTGGATGGCATCACTGACTCAGTGGACATGGGTTTGGGTGGACTCCGGGAGCTGGTGATGGACAGGGAGGCCTGGCATGCTGCGGTTCATGGGGTTGCAAAGAGTTGGACATGACTGAGTGACTGAACTGAACTGAACTGAACTGATCATCTGTTTATCATCTATCCCACATCTTTATCTGTTCATCTCTCAGTGGACACCTCAGTTGTTTCCTTATCTTGGCTATTTTAAATAATGCTGCAGTGAATATAAGTGTGCATATATCTTTTCAAATTAGTGTTTTAATTTTCTTCAGATAAATATGCAGAAGTAGAATTGCTGGATCATATGGCAGTTCTATTTTTAACTTTTTAAGGAATTTTATACTGTTTTCCACAGTGGATATGCCAATTTACATTCCCACCAACAGTGCACCAAGGGTTCTCTTTTCTCTATATCCTTACCAACTTTTTTTATTTCTTGTTTGTTTGTTTTTTTCTAGTAACAGCCTTTCTGAAAAATGTGATGTGATTAAAACCACATCTTATTGTGGTTTTAATTTGCATTTCCCTGTTGATTAGTGATGCTAACATATCTTTTCATATTTCTGTTGGTCATCAGTAGGTCTTCTTTAGAGTAATGTCTGTTCAGATTCTCTGCCTATTTCTAAGTCAGATTTTTTGTTTTATTGTTATTCAGCTATATGAGTTCATTATTTTTATTTATTTATTAGATTTTTATGGCTCTGGGGTAAAATTTGTACTCAAATTTCTTAATTGTAGTATAGATGATTTATAATATTATATTAGTTTCAGATGTACACCATAGGGATTCAATATTTTTAAATATAATCATTTAAAGTTATTATAAAATATTGGCTATATTATGTGTGTTGGACAGTATATCCTTGTAGCGTCTTGATTTTATGCATAGTAGTTTGTACCTCTTAATTGCCTGCTCCTGTCTTACCTCTCCCCACTTCCCTCTCCCTTCTAGTAACCACTAACTTGTTCAGTACATCTGTGATTCTCTTTCCACTTTATGTTCACTCATTTGTTTTATGTTTTATATTTCACATATAAGTGATAACATGGAGTATTTATCTTTGACTTATTTCACTAGGCTCCTCTGTCCATGGGATTTTCCAGGCAATAGTACTGGAGTGGATTGCCATTTCCTTCTCCAGGGGATCTTCCCGACCCAGGGATCGAACCCAGGTCTCCCACATTGTAGACAGATGCTTAACCGTCTGAGCCACCAGGGAAGTCATGAAACCTTTAAGGTCCATCCATGTTGTTGAAACTAGGAAGTTTTTCTTTTTTTAAGGCTGAGAAGTACTCTGTTGTATGTATATATGTGTGTATGTATACATATGTGTATATATAATGTATATGTATATAATATCTTTATTTCATTTCTTATTTTATTTATTTGAGCTGTTATCCCTCCCCTTTCTTTTTGTGAGTCTAGCTGAAGTTGTGTCAACTTTGCTTACATTTTCAGAGAACCAGTTCTTAGTTTAATTGCTATCTTCTATTCTTTTTAATCTCTATTTATTTCTTCCCTGAATTTTATTATTTCCTTCTTTCTACTATCTATAGGCATTTTTGTTGTTTTTGCTCTTTTTCTGATTCCTTTAGTGTGTGATTGGTCTCTCATGATGGCCCTATTCTTTGTGATTTTCTTAGGGATGCAACATTTTTTTGTTTTGTTATTTGCTATTTTGTTAGATAGAAGGAGATCCAAGGTACTAAACTCTTAATGTCGTAGCTCATGGGTCATATTACTTGTCCATGGTTCAAGAATCCACTGTGGGGATTCTTCTAGTTATTGAGACAGATATTCCAACTAGATAGTTAGGTTCTTGGTAAATAACCAGAATATGGTATAGGGATCCTATCATGAGTATTCTAACTATAAAGGTGACCATTTCATAACTGATTCTCATAACTTCCCTCTGACCCATGGACTGTTTTATATTCTGTATGTCCATGAATTATTGTTTACTTATAGCTACTGCTGAGTGATCCCTAAGTATTTAGATATTTACCTCTTATAGGTATGGCTATCCTTGTAATTGGCTATAGGTACTCTTGGAGAAAGTAAGGAGGTACTTCCTGAAGGGTCCTTGGCTTTCCCTTTAAGAGCTTCTGAGTTTCTGAATTCACTTAAATATGGGAATTAGAATAGAGATTAAGCATGACTTTGCATTGCAGCAGCCCAGGTTTCAAGGCAAACCTAGAAACCAAGTTTACTCAGTTGTATGCATCAAACAATCATTAGTGGGTTGCCCATCTTTTTTAGACCTTGTCACTCCATAACTAAATACCTCTTGGTTCAAATGTTATTTTCACATTATTTCGGCTACTGCACCATCTTTGTGATCTAGTCCATTTTTTATTCAGGCTGTTATGTATTGCTGGTTAATTTCTGCCAAACTGATATTCTAGTATATCATTGAAATCATGGAAAACCACTTCCACTGAACTTTCTTTTACTGGTACCCAAAGTACACCCATTAGAATTTTCACAGAGATATTGACACTCAATTGGTTTTCTCAAACCCTTGATGGGTCCTTGGGGTATTTGATTAAGGGAGGCATAAGAAGAGCACGCATGATAAATAGGCTCCAGATATTTTATTTTCTATGTCTTGGGATCATGTTTTCTGTATTATATGAATGTGTACACACCACATCTTCTTTATCCATTCATCTGTCAATGGGCATTTAGGCCGTCTCATGTCTTGGGTATTGTATGTAGTGCTGTATGCAGTGAGCATAGGGGCGCAACTGTCTTTTTTAATTATAGTTTTGCATGTACGTATGCTTAGGAACAGGATTGCTGAATTATATGGCAACTCTATTTTAAGTTTTTTGAGGAGTCTCTATAATGTTTTCCAATTTACACTCCCAGTTTACAATTTGCTCCCAATTTACACAATGACCAATTTACACTCCCAGCAAGAGTGTAGAAAGGTTCCCTTTCCTCCACACCCTCTCCAGCATTTTTCTTTTGATGATGGCCATTCTGACCAGTGTGAGGTGGTACCGCATTATAGTTTTGATTCACATTTCTCTAATAATTAGCAATACTGAGCATATTTTCACACACTTATGTCTTCTTTGGAGAAAAGTCTATTTAGATCTTCTGCGTATTTTCAATTGGGTTGTATTATGTCATTGAGTTGTCTGAGCTGATTGTGTATTTTTGGGAAGTTAGCCCTTCTTGTTTGTATCATTTGAAAATATTATTTTCTCCCATTCTGTAGGTTGTCTTTTTGTTTTGTTTATGATTTCCTTTGCTGTGCAAAAGCTTGAAAATTTGATTAAGCCCCATTTATTTATTGTTGTTTTTATTTCTATTGCCTTGGGAGACTGACCAAAGGAAACAGTGGTATGGTTTAAGTCATAAAATGTTTTGCCTATGATCTTTTCTAGGAGTTTTATGGTGTCATGTCTTATGTTTAAGTCTTTAAACCATTTTGAGTTTATTTTAGTACATGGTTTGAGGGTGTGTTCTGACTTCATTGATTCACATGCAGTTGCCCAACTTACCCAACACGACTTGCTCAAGAGACTGTCTTTTTCCCATTTTATATTCTTGCCTCCTTTGTTGAAGATTTATTGACTATGTGTGTAGTTACAGCTTTTTCTAATCACGTGTTTTTTAAAAGCCCTGTTTGATTTCTGATCTCTTGGGTTTTTGTTGTTGTTGTTGTTGTTTCTCTTGTTTCTATAGATTTTTCTATAGAGATTCTTTTTGTAGAGGTTGATCACAAACTCTACTCTCCAATGTCCAGTACCATAAATGAGAATCCAATCTGGAACCTTTTTATAACCTATAAAGTTAATATAAAAAGTAAATACTATAACATATATCACTGGCATGGATCCAGGAAAAAATATTTTCCATTTTTATCAATTCTGATTATAACCAATGCGACTTAGTGTTTTTGACAATTTCACAGTGAGATTATGGGATAGTTCTCTTCTTAAACTCTACTTTCCATTAAAACATAAAACTAACTTTATGTAACAAAGATTTAGCCAAATGATTCTCCCTGAAATATGTGATTAAAAGATAGAAGTTAAAATTATTATAATATTTTCCCATGTTTATATATTTCACATTATACAAATAAAGCTAAATGGTTTTAGAATCTTGATATTTCTTAATACTGATTTGACTAAATGGTAGTTTTGTTTTTCTTTTCTGACTTCTTATATCTTTAATATTGCAAGATTTGGCTACTGAATGATGATATATCCAAAATCATTTATTTGTTTCTAGAAATAAATAAAATACACAAAGCTTCTATTTCTCTCTCTCTCTTTTGTGATTTCATATCACATAGTAAATTTTTATTTCTCATTCTCTTCTTGAAGGCAGGGAGAAAGCCTTCTACCAAGTAAAGACATTGAACAATTTTCCAAATATGCACCATATGTAAGGGCTGTTCCTCTTATTAATACTTTTCTTTTCTGGGGGTAAATGTCACTGAAAATCTGATTCCCTCTATCCCTGCCATCCACTACTTTCTGCTGATAACAGCTATACCTGGAGAGTAGAATGAATAAAGGCTATCACAATTGGGTAGTGATGAATTCCTATTCTTTAAACACCCACTATAGACTAAGAGATAACAAGTGCTGTTCACTTCTCAATGCAGAGAGGATTCAAGTAAAGCATAAATATAATGGATATTTTGCTAAATAGAATGTCTTTGTGTAATATTTAGCAACAAATAGATCCTTCAGATTTCTTTATAGCTTTCACTTATTGAAAAGGGTGAAGTAGTGTTAAGGAATACTAGAGTTTATTGCTGGAAGAATGTCTTTTTAAAAAAGATATAATGACAACTTCAATATGCAAAGCTTTTGACTGTCAATTTAATTAAGTACATGAGCTCACCTTTGTTTCTTCAGTATTGCTTATAATATTATGTACATCAATGAGAAACTCTTAAATTTTAAATTCTATGTTTCACACCACATCATACATCCCTCTTGTGTGAATTTAATGCATCAGATTAATACAGAAGGTGGCAACTTAACGCTATATACCAGTGAGGTTAGGAGCTTATTTTCCTGGAATTATTGAAAACCTTTAAGACTTCTAAGTACTTAGGCACTGTGCAATTTGCAAAATGGGTACTCCAAGAATGTACTTTGGCATGGAGTGGAAACATGGAAAAAGTATGGTTTGAATGAATATTTAACTTAGTCTTTCGGCATTCTTAACTTCAAAATTCCTACATTCTTAAAAGATAAAATAAGACTCTTAAAAAATACATAACTTGTGGTGAATTGATAAGGTTATAAGAGTTCAGATACTGTTCAATCAGTGTTTGTATTTTGCTTAAACTAAGAACATCATATAATATGTAAAACTCACACATTGTAGCCTGAGGAGAAATGATAAATGTGCTGTCCTTTATTTCAGAGAGAATTTGTGGTACAGATTTTGTCTAAAAAGTTTGTGAGCTATGAGGAAAGTCATATAAATTTATAAATTAGATCCATTTAAGATTCTAAGGAAAGTAAGAAAGTAATGCCATATTATTTTGGTTTTGCTGATATGGTCTTTAGCTTTTAAGTAGAAGCCACCTCAAATCTAAGAAATAAATGGTATTTATTTAATAAAATTCCTTGACTGTATATTTGGTTATTTACATTTAGTAAAGGCCAACCTTTACTGATGCAGTTTAGATAATTGAGAAATAGAAGAAAAATTTGGAGTTCTTTCTTGAAATAATGAGCAATGAAAAATATAGCTATTTGTAAACATTGATTCAGTTGATGCCTTATTAAATTAATTCAGTTTCAACACTGGCAAACAAGGGCAATTATTGGTCATTATTTGGAAATAAGAAAAAGGGGAAAAATTAGGATAGCACAAAAGACATCTATAGCATAGACGCTTGTAGAAGGGCATTTCTCAGCACCCTATGTTTGTCCTCATTAAATTCTTCCTGAATGACAGACATGCTTTACCCAGGAGGTAGATAAATAATACTAATTTGTGGTTTTCGAGTAATTTTTTCCCCCCATGGGCTCTTGTGTACCATTTTGCTTTATGGAATATTGTCTTATGCTAGGAAACATACCCCGAGCTTCCCGGTTAACTCAAATGGTAAAGAATCTGCCTGCGATGTGGGAGACCTGGAATTGATCCCTGGGTTGGGAAAATGCCCTGGAGGAGAGAATGACAACCCACTCCACTATTCTTGCCTGGAGAATTCCATGGACAGAGGAGCCTGGTGGGCTACAGTCCTTGAGGTTGCAAAGAGTTGGACGTGACTGATATATCCACTGGAAAAATTGTCTTTCCCATAAGTAATCTTACCCATTTAAGAGGTTTCTAAAGATGTGAATATGTTTCATTCCTGTTCTTTGTTTTTTGAGTATTCATCCCAGGCAGAAGATAAGGATATGTTTATATTGTGGGTAGAGATTGTAAGAAGATGACTACCTTTGTATATCTGCTTAAAAGTTAACATAAAAATGATAATGTGATTTATCAGAAAATAACTTCCCCTTGTAAAATAATACTGAAATCAGTGAACATATTATAAGGCATAACATGAGCCATTAATTGCAATTAGAACTAAGAGCAGAGAAACCTTGAGCACAGTGATTTTGGTTATTTAGCCAGGATCACTGAACAGTCTGTCTTAGAAAAAATAGTGAAATGTTTTCTAGAAATGGAGTGGAGATTGTAAGGTGCATTGAGGTGGAAGTGAATATCTTATTGTAAAGGTGTGAATTTGCTCTATGATTTTTGAAATGAAAAATTAATAAAATTGCATTTGGACAAATGCCTCCTCCCTCAAACCTTGGATTTCTCATCCTTTTAGACAGTTTTCATCTCTGTCCATGAGTCTTTGCTTTGGAAAACTAATTCTCTAGGACCAGAAAAGTTTAGAAATGAAATGAAATCTTGACTATTCTTCCAGGATGGAGGATACAGGAAAAAGTATTTTTAGCATCTTGAGTTATTTACAATAAAGGGACTAGGACAATTAAAATTTTAGCAGATTGTTCTTCTACAGTATGTTTGGAAGATGGTTTCAGGTATATTAAAACTGTTAAAGCCAGGTAAGAATATAAGACAATAATAATTATTTCCAAACACTTTCAAGCATTATTGAGTAAATACTAGATACTTAGTGGCTCACTTATTTTTATGAAATTTCATTGCATTGTACTTTATGCTTAATTTGCCATTGTTTTATGAACTTGGCAGAATTTTGGAAAATTGAACCACTTAAAATTTTTACAAAGTAATTTTTGTAAAAACATTAAATGTATACCAAATCAACTAAGTACAAAATATACTTTGAAGACTTTTAGGAATGAATGGAAATAACGGGATAGGGCATATTGAATTTTTTATGAAATTTGGTGTATATAAAATGCATTCTCCTTCTCATTTTAGGTAAGAATTAAAAACTTAGGACAATGTTTGGAAACCATGGATTAAAGTGTTTATCAGATTTGAAAATTCCTCAAACTTTATGTATGGTTGCTTTAAGAAATAAAGAATATAAAAAGATTTATTATATTTGATTTCCTACTTACCATCCTAAAATGAGATGAAATGAATTGAGATCATCCTCTTCGTTTTTAAAAAACAAGTTGGCATGGCCCAGGGACCAGGAGTGCTAATGGCTGCAGTCTCTAGACAGTATTTGGATTAACAGTACAGAGTTACTGGTCATGCCGGATTCAACTTGAAATTTCTAAGAGCAATATCATATGCATATGGGCATGTGTTGTGGAGAAAAAGAAGTTAGAGTTGGTGAAAATAGGCTGTAAAATGTTTAAAAATAAAACCTATTTCAGTTAACATGCTGCTGCTGCTGCTGCTAAGTCACTTCAGTCGTGTCCAACTCTTCGCGACCCCATGGATGGCAGCCCACTAGGCTCCTCCGCCCTTGGGATTTTCCAGGCAAGAGTATTGGAGTGGGGTGCCATCACCTTCTCCAGTTAACTGCTAGGTCTTGTTTATTTTCAAGTTTCAGGGCTCTCTGAAGAGCAGCTTTCAATTGTGTAATGTCTAACATATAAAGCATGTGATTCTGAATGGCCTTTCCTTATGATTTAAATGCTTATCCATCAACTCTTATTTCTGTGACATTTGTGTAGACCGAGGGCAGTGGGACCTCTACAATGACACCAAATATGATAGCCATCCACAAAGAATGCCTTTGTATCAGGCTTTTCCTCTTTACACAGACTAGAAATTCAGTCCTTTCCTCTTCCTTCCATCCTTCCTTCTTTCCTACCTCCCTTCCTTTCTTTTAACATTATTTGCACTAGTCCTTCTTTCGGTTGCTTTAATGTGACTAATGGATTTATAGACATTTTCTTTTTCTCTGTATTGTCAATACTCATTACTGTTTCACCTGAATTGGATCAAATCTCTAAGCTTATTTGATAAAAATACTGATATGCCTCTGTGCTCAGTATAGCTAATATTCACTTTAAACCAAACTATATTTTTCATGTGCTGAAGGCTATAGAAAGTTTTGTAGAAAATTTATTAAAAAGGTAAGACCAGAGAACTGCATCAGGAAGGTAAAATTTTTCATCCAGAGTATTTAAATCAATTTGAAAGCAGAATATAGTTAATGGCCAAAATATCCAATAATCAAAACTTGGATCCTAATATAAAGTGTTCAAAGAGAAGTTCAGTTGGAGTTTGAATAGCAAAGAAGGCTTTTCTGGGGGCTTTTAATTATAACATTTATTGTAAGTTAGGATTTAATTGAAGGATTAAAAACTAGATAAAATAGGAGTCAATATTTGTAATGGGTATTTCCACAATTTAGTGTTTCTGTTTTGTTTTATTTTGTTTTTCAGCTGATTTTTTTCTATTTGAGACATAGTTAATATTTCCCTTTCTCTAATTAAATGTCAGGAAGTAAATATATATCATAATGAGTTTACCTCTTACTTTTAGGCAAAGCTATATATTTTCTTATAAGTCTTTAAAATGGGTTGCAGAATTCCATTTATTTCCCTAAAATCTTGTGATATTATTGGACTCCTTGTGAGAGTCACTGAAATGGTATTTGTGGGTGATTGGTAGTAAACCATGGAATTAAAATTTCTAAGTCTAGCTCTCCTTCAAAAATGTCAAGTTTGATCTCCTGATCTCCCTCCACTGAGGTATTACTAGAAGAGATAGCATGATGATTATAGAAACATAGAGATGGTTCATTTATTCAACAAAATATTATACACTTTCTTTGCGTTGGTTACTGTGATTGATATTGATAAGGTCAGGATGTGGGTCTTTTCCTTAAGAAGCTCATGGTCTAGTCCTATTTACAGCTGAGAAAACCAATGTCCAGATAGGTAATGACACCTGTTGAAGGTGGTACAGACAATTAGCAGAGTGGTGAGAACTCTAACACATGTCTCCTCGGTTCAGGGAGATAGAAATAGCACATAAATTCATTCTCTTTTTTCATGAATTCCCATAAATTAGGTATGTGCAATTAGTCATATTGCTACCAAATGGTACTGGTGAGTAGAGTTTCTACATTATCCACGTTGGCAGAATGAGAAGGATGGCTTGCAAAGGCCAATTAAATGAATGACCAAATAACATCCCACATGATAATATTGCTTACTGGTATTTTGTTCTCTCAAATTCTGTTAATATATAAATGTTCTGCATCAATTTTTGTTTGTTTGGTTGTTTTTGTTTTGGCTGCTAACAAATTTCTACAAACTTAGTGTGGCTCAAATCCTACAGCTCTGGAGGTCAGAAGTCTGAAATGGGTCTTACTACACAGAGAATTGGATGCAACTTAGTGACTGAACAAAACAACAGTAGACAATGCTAAAATCAATTGTCTGTGAGGCTGTGTTCCTCACTAGAGGCTAGAGGGGAGAATCCTTTTTATTGCTTTTTCTATTTTCTTGAGGCTGCCTGCATTCTTTGGCTTATGGTCCCCTTCCATCTTTAAAACTAATAAATGGTTGTCTATATTTCTCACATGACATTACTCTGCCTCCCTGTTACATTTAAGGACTTTTGTGATTACATTATGACATACAGGTAATCCAGCATAATCATCCTATTTTAAGGTCAGCTGATTGGCAATCTTAATTCCCCATTGATATGTTAAATAATATATTAGCTGGTGGTAGAGTTTAGGACATGAACATCTTTGGAGTGCCATTATTCTGCCAACACAGCTACAGATGCTATTATTCAAATGGACTGAATGATACTCTGAAACTATCATGCTTCAGATGCAGTCCCAAGAAGACCTAGTAAGTTCAAGGCTGAATATAATTCCTCAGTGAGAAAGCTTGAGCTACTTTAACTTTATTTTAGATACACAGTGTATAGGCATAGTTTATTTCTCTCACTAGACTAGTATTGATTGTTCTTTGCTCTATTGACATTTTGAGCCAGATAATTCATTGTCAGCTTTGGGCGTGGTCCTGGGTATTACAGAACATTATCAGCATCCCTGGCATCTACTTACTAGATGCCAGTAGCATCCTTTGATACATCCCCAGTTATGACAACCAATAATGTCTTCAGTTCAGTTCAGTTCAGTTCAGTCACTCAGTCATGTCTAACTCTTTGTGACCCCATGAATCGCAGCATGCCAGGCCTCCCTGTCCATCACCATCTCCCGGAGTTCACTCAGACTCACGTCCATCGAGTCCGTGATGACATCCAGCCATCTCATCCTCAGTTGTCCCCTTCTCCTCCTGCCCCCAATCTCTCCCAGCATCAGAGTCTTTACCAATGAGTCAACTCTTTGCATGAGGTGGCCAAAGTATTGGAGCTTCAGCTTCAGCATCATTCCTTCCAAAGAAATCCCAGGGCTGATCTCCTTCAGAATGGACTGGTTGGATCTCCTTGCAGTCCAAGGGACTCTCAAGAGTCTTCTCCAACACCACAGTTCAAAAGCATCAATTCTTCGGTGCTCAGCCTTCTTCACAGTCCAACTCTCACATCCATACATGACCACAGGAAAAACCATAGCCTTGACTAGACAGACCTTAGTCGGCAAAGTAATGTCTCTGCTTTTCGAATATACTATCTAGGTTGGTCATAACTTTTCTTCCAAGGAGTAAGTGTCTTTTAATTTCATGGCTGTAGTCACCATCTGCAGTGATTTTGGAGCCCAAAAATATAAAGTCTGACACTGTTTCCACTGTTTCCCCATCTATTTTCCATGAAGTGATGGGACCAGATGCCATGATCTTCGTTTTCTGAATGTTGAGCTTTAAGCCAACTTTTTCGCTCTCCTCCTTCACTTTCATCAAGAGGCTTTTTAACTCCTCTTCACTTTCTGCTATAAGGGTGGTGTCATCTGTGTATCTGATGTTATTGATATTTCTCCCGGCAATCTTGATTCCAGCTTGTGTTTCTTCTAGTCCAGCGTTTCTCATGATGTACTCTGCATATAAGTTAAATAAGCAGGGTGAAAATATACAGCCTTGACGTACTCCTTTTCCTATTTGGAACCAGTCTGTTGTTCCATGTCCAGTTCTAACTGTTACTTCCTGACCTGCATACAGATTTCTCAAGAGGCAGGTTAGGTGGTCTGGTATTCCCATCTCTTTCAGAATTTTCCACAGTTTATTGTGATCCATACAGTCAAAGGCTTTGGCATAGTCAATAAAGCAGAAATAGATGTTTTTCTGGAACTCTCTTGCTTTTTCCATGATCCAGCGGATGTTGGCAACGTGATCTCTGGTTCCTCTGCCTTTTCTAAAACCAGCTTGAACATCAGAGAGTTCACGGTTCACATATTGCTGAAGCCTGGCTTGGAGAATTTTGAGCATTACTTTACTAGCATGTGAGATGAGTGCAATTGTTCAGTAGTTTGAGCATTCTTTTGCATTGACTTTCTTTGGAATTGGAGTGAAAAGTGACCTTTTCCAGTCCTGTGGCCACTGCTGAGCTTTCCAAATGTGCTGGCATATTGAGTGCAGCACTTTCACAGCATCATCTTTCAGGATTTGAAACAATTCCATCACCTTCACTAGCTTTGTTCATAGTGATGCTTTCTAAGGCCCACTTGACTTCACATTCCAAGATGTCTGGCTCTAGATTCGTGATCACATCATCATGATTATCTGTGTCTTGAAGATCTTTTTTGTACAGTTCATCTGTATTCTTGCCACCTCTTCTTAATATCTTCTGCTTCTGTTAGGTCCATACCATTTCTGTCCTTATCTTCAGACATTGTCAAATGTCCCCTGAAGGCTTTATATTGCCTCCAGTTGAAAACCACTGATCTAAATTGTAGACTTGTTCAGATTGAGGGCCACACCTTTGTATTATCAGAATTCCTGACAGAGTTCCTTGCATATAGTAGGGACCTAGTAAGTTTTAGCTTAATAAAGGAATGGATGAATGGAAATCTCAAAATTAATCATTATTATTATAGAAGTAGACACTTCTCCTAATTCTACAATGGATGTTTAAGATATAATATAAGTTTCACAAAATATTGCACATATACAGTATTCAGTTTGAGTAGACACTTTAAACTTGATAACACTCAGCATTGAAATGACTACTATCTAGTGAGCACTTTCTGCGTACCTGATATACTCTATTGTCTGCATATTTAACACATATAACCCAGACACCCCTTAGACCTGGGCAAGAGGGAACCAGACGTTGAGTCCTGTGTTTTAGAGAGCATTCATATCACAAGAGCAACAACCAACAAAAACAAAAACAACAAAACATACATTTTTAAGATTCATTGGCATTTTCAACGTTAGGTTGGAGAGTGAATTCGTTGAGGACAGGCACTCAGCATGGACAAAATATGGCTCTTAGCCTTAGACATCTGTTCCCCTGACCCTAGAGTAATACTTTTGCACATCTCTTGCTCTGTGTCTCTGAAATGAAGGATAAAGTTTCTGAATGCTCTGTAAATACATGAAGTTCTGTTGTTGACCTCAGAGATGAATACTGCTTCGGAGTATGGTGAGGATTCGAGCAATGAAAAGATTCTTGTGAGAGTCAGATTCTTTCTCTAATGTCGGAAGTGCAAAGATTCTTGCATAACATTGTTTCCCAGAACTTTTGAGCTTCATTTTTTTGTTTTCTTTATGTGTTCTGATTAGTGGTTACAGTCATTACTCATAAATTAACATAGATTTTATAGCACTTGTATATGAAAATATTTTGCTATAAAAACAATCTATATTACTCTTAAATTTGTGTGTGTATATATGTAACATAGAATAAATATGATATTCATTCTTTATATTAGCAATTAGAGGGACTGAATATTGGAATTTATGAATAAGTTTATAAAAAGGTTGATAAGACTTTATTTATATTTTAAAACAAAAGTGTTCATTGTTTTAAATAATTTTGATTTATAAGTTTGATACTTAATATTGATAAGCAAGTGTTAGAAAGAGATAACTTTGGAAAACATGAAAAACATTTATTTTGATTTTTATATTTATTTTAAGTTATATACTCTGATAAAGTATATGTTTTGTACATATTTTTAATTTAATTATATGTAATTTTAAAAAGACTTTAGATCATCATAGTCAATAGAAAATGTGTAAAAAAATCTTAATTTTTTTTAAACAACCTAATCATGTTGCTGAAATGAAGCCCAAAAAAGTGTTATGAAATAAATGAATCAAAATTTGCATCATATAAGTTTTTATTTTATTACTCATCCCCAAACTGCTGGCCCACCAACAGAAGGCCTGGTCTTTGATATTTGCCAACTTTTGGTCCTATAAAAATCATAGCTTTACACATATTGTTTTGGATTTTGTCATTATAAAGGTATATTTGTCGAGGTAGGAGGACAGAACATATTTTATTTAACAGTTTGTTGGCTTGATTTATAACTTTTAAATATTTAGACATATGGTATGTGGGTCTCTATTTGTATTCTTGCCCTGGGCGGGCCTACATATGATAACTTTATGAGGTAGATATTATCATTCTCATCTTTTAGACAAGGGACCTAAAGCTCAGGGAAATTAAATAAATTGCTTGAGGTAACTCAGTGAGTAAGTGGAAGAGATGCCTTCTCACCCTGGTCTTTTTGCCTCCCAAATTTCACAAAACCATGTCAGTCAGTTACTAAAAACTGTATCACCTGCCTATGGTTTTTATGAGGAAAGCACAGAACTGGAAAGCACATTATACAGTAGGGACATTGTTCTTCTCAGCTGCCTTCTGTTTCCAGAAACATCAAATTACCTAGATAGACCAGAAATGTGTGTGTGTGTGCACGTGCATACGTGTATAGGCATGAGTGTGTTAGAGGTTGAGGGTGGAATTAGAGGTTGATGCTCTACTAATTTGGTAAACAGCAAAACAAAACAGTCTCTTTTAGTAATTTCTTTGAGGATCAAATTGCATTCAATTGCTTTAAATATAAAATGAAATTGCCTTATTAATGTCCCATACACTTTTAAGGGAGTGGATCAATAATTTAGTAATAATCAGACTCACTAGACATTGTACAGAAAATCTGCCTTCTTCTCACTCATTAAGTGAAGAATTTGTTTACTCTCTTTTTCTGCTACTTTGCCCCCTCCAGAGTGTAAGATTACAGGTTATAGGTTAATGTAGTAATTAAGATGATTGATTCTGGAGAAAACTGCTTGGGTTAAAATCTTGGCTATAATGTTCACTACATATCTGACCTTGGGCAAATTACTTGACCTTTGAAAGCCTCAGTTTTATGACCTATAAAATGGGAATAATAATGGTTCTTGCCTCATATGGTTGTGGTACTAAATAATTTCATACATATAAAAAAATAGAAGAAGAAGAAGATCACTCAGTCGTGTCCGACTCTTTGCGACCCCATGGACTGTAGCCTACCGGGCTCCTCTGTCCATGGGATTTTCCAGCAGTAGTACTGGAGTGGATTGCCATTTCCCTCTCCAGGGACCATCCCGACCCAGGGATTGAACCCTGGTCTCCCACACTGTAGACAGACACTTAACCGTCTGAGCCACCTGACCCCTCAAAAGTATTATACATGATTTTAATTTTCTAATAAATATTGATTCAGTGTTTTAAAGGCAGTTATTGAGATTCCAAATTTTTAGTATGTTGCTATTTACTAAACGTTGTTTTAAGGAAATTATACAAATTAAGTAAATTATTTTAAAATGATTATATCAATCAGTATCTACTTAAAGATATTTAAATAATAGTTCTTTTACTTCTGTGTACAAGAACTGGTTGGAATTACCAACATTTAATTGGATGTCTGTTGAGTGATTTTTCTGGTTAACTCTGTTGAACACCAGGAACAAAAATACATCATGAGGTCTAAACATATGAAATTAGTATGA